>NC_133125.1:173321087-173663819 GCF_048418815.1 Hemitrygon akajei | reverse complement strand
CCAGTACTCTCAGAGAATATGCTTGCGGCAGCCCCCAAGTTTCTCCGTGCCTCCGGCGCCAACTCTACATGCCCTCGACCCACTACACCTAAGCGTACATCTGAAATGTGGGAGAAAACCGGGACACCAGAGGGAAACCTCAGGCAAATTCCTGACAGACCACCCATTACCAACAGCGAAAGGAATCGCGGGGCGCTCTCGCCCCTTGCTGAATTCATCCGACATTTTCTTTGTGATGTCGGTGAAATACATCGGAACTTTCACGAACTCTAGCGTCCTCCAGACCTCTGTATTCCTTCATACCTCTCATCGCGCCCCCCCCCCTTCCTCCCTGCGAGGCACCCTCACCCCACCAACCTCTGGCGTTGCCCCTGACCCCTTGCCTTCCCTTTGCCCTTCAGGTAAATCCGCCCTGCACTGGGCTGCTGCCGTCAACAACGTGGAGGCTCTGGTAGTGCTGCTGAGGAACGGAGCGGACAAGGACATGCAGGACAGCAAGGTGAGGGAGGGGGTTGGGTCGCGGAGGGTGGGGAGAGCTGAGAGAGAGGTGATGGAACCGTGCTTGGAGTCGGCGGTGGGATCCTACAGAGCTGGGCCGCCTAGGCGGGAAGGCAGCTCCCACATTCGCATCGCCGTCCCACTAGACCCCAACTATTCATGATGGTCAGCTTGTCAGGGGTGGAAAGGGTGGGTGCTTCACTCTGTGATTGCCCAGAGTGCATGACTGGGACGATGTGAAGCGAGCTTCACGCTGTCTCTGACTCCAAGCACAGACGACTGGAACAGTGTAGTGGGAGGTTCCCCGTGTCCGAGTCCAGACATGTGTGATTGAATCGTGTTCTTTACTCTGCTTCCGACTGTGGGAATGTGTGAGGGGGTTAGTCAGTCCGACCCCGCAGTGTGTGAATGAAGGTGTACGTAGAACATATGACAGAACAGCACGGGCCAGGCCCTTCGGCCCACAATGTCATGAAGAAATAAATAACTTTGTAATCAAATGCCCAAATAAAACAGGCCCTTATGCCCAGACAAGGTCGGCATCTCTTCATTTGCCTCATATTCATGTGCCCTGTTTAAATTCCCTAATGAATCTGCCCCGTCACTACCCCGTGCAGCGCTTTCAATGAACCCGCCACTCACTGTGTAAAAAACCTTGCCTCTCACATCCCCTTTGAAATTACTACCTCTCACCTTAAATACATGCCCTCGGGTATTGGATATTTCAACCCTGGGAAAAAAGATACTGTCTCTTCACTTCCCTCTCTCAATAACCTGGGGTATATCCCGTCAGGCCCTGGGCCATTTATCCACCCCAATGCTTTTTAACAGACTCTCCTTTGCTTTGAAATGCCCTAGCATTTAGTACTCTAGGCACTGATCTCCCTACCCTCCACGTTCTTCTCCTTGGTAAATACTGATGTGAAGGACCTCACCCACATCCATGGAAATGTCTCCTCTCCCCGTTATCCCTGAGAGGTTTCCCCCCTCTCCCCCGTTATCCCTGAGAGGTCCCACCCTCTCCCTGTTATCCCTGAGAGGTCCCACCCTCTCCCCGTTATCCTTGAGAGGTCCCACCCTCTCCCCGTTATCCCTGAGAGGTTGCCACCTCTCCCCCGTTATCCCTGAGAGGTCCAACCCTCTCCCCGTTATCCCTGAGAGGTATCCCCCTCTCCCCGTTATCCCTGAGAGGTTTCCCCCTCTCCCCGTTATCCCTGAGAGGTTTCCCCCCTCTCCCCGTTATCCCTGAGAGGTCCCACCCTCTCCCCGTTATCCCTGAGAGGTATCCCCCTCTCCCCGTTATCCCTGAGAGGTTTCCCCCCTCTCCCCGTTATCCCTGAGAGGTCCCACCCTCTCCCCGTTATCCCTGAGAGGTATCCCCCTCTCCCCGTTATCCCTGAGAGGTTTCCCCCCTCTCCCCGTTATCCCTGAGAGGTCCCACCCTCTCCCCGTTATCCCTTAGAGGTCCCACACTCTCCCCGTTATCCCTGAGGTCTCACCCTCTCCCCCGTTATCCCTGAGGACCCCACCCTCTCCCCGCTATCCCTGAGAGGTTTCCCCCTCTCCCCCGTTATCCCTGAGAGGTCCCACCCTCTCCCCCGTTATCCCTGAGAGCTTTCCCCCCTCTCCCCGTTATCCCTGAGAGGTCCCACCCTCTCTCCGTTATCCCTGAGAGGTCCCCCCTCTCCCCTTTATCCCTGAGAGGTTTCCCCCTCTCCCCGTTATCCCTGAGAGGTCCCACCCTCTCCCCGTTATCCCTTAGAGGTCCCACCCTCTCCCCGTTATCCCTTAGAGGTCCCCCCTCTCCCCGTTATCCCTGAGAGGTCCCACCCTCTCCCCGTTATCCCTGAGAGGTTTCCCCCCTCTCCCCGATATCCCTGAGAGGTTTCCCCCTCTCCCCAATATCCCTGAGAGGTTTCCCCCTCTCCCATATATCCCTGAGAGGTTTACCCCTCTCCCCGTTATCCCTGAGAGGTTTCCCCCTCTCCCCGATATCCCTGAGAGGTTTCCCCCTCTCCCCGTTATCTCTGAGAGGTTTCCCCCTCTCCCCGTTATCCCTGAGAGGTTTCCCCCTCTCCCCGTTATCCCTGAGAGGTTTCACCCTCTCCCCGTTATCCCTGAGAGGTTTCCCCCTCTCCCCATTATCCCTGAGAGGTCCCCCCCCCCCTTGTTTTTGTACCTTTCCTGCATCTACTGTGGAGGTCCTGTTCTTCAGCCTCTTCCCTAACTCGCTATACTCACTGCGCAGGACCTCTTCCTCCATTCTACCTCGGTCATTGCTGCCAATGCACACCACAGCCCTCTCGCCCTCTGTCTTGAGAACCTTCTGCAGCCAGTCTGACACATTCTGGATCCAAGCACCTGGAAGGCAACACATCATCCTGGCGTCTCTTTCTCGGCCACTGAAGCTCCAGTCCATTCTCTGAACTATCAAGTCTCCTATCGCTCTGCCTGACTTTTTCCTGCGCTGCTGAGCCTCAGAGTTGGCCACAGTCCTAGCCGCTGCTGTGCCTTGATAGGCTGCCCCCCCCCCCCCCACCACCACCACCACTCAGCAGTATCCAAAAGGATACACTCGTCAGTGAGGGGAACCTTGAACTGACAGCGTTCACCCCCTTACTTCTCCAGGTGGTCACCAATGTACTACCTGAAACCTACACTCTGGGTGTGACCACCTCCGTAAGGGTTTCATCTATGAGGTTTTCAGCCTTCTGGATAGTTCTAAGTACATCCAGCTCCAGCTCCCTGACCTGGTCAATCAGGAGCTGAAGTTGGTTGCACTCCCTGCAGATTTAGTCATCAGGGAGATTGTTATATACCTTAAAATCCCACATCTCATCGGAGGAGCAGTCCACTGCTTTAGCCATGCTGCCTACACTGAACTAAGGATTTACATAGAAACAGAAATCTACAGCACATTACAGGCCCTTCGGCCCACAATGTTGTGCCGACTCTAGAACCTGCCTGGAATTTCCCTATCATACAGCCCTCTAATTCTTAACTCCACGTACCTATCTAAGACTCTCTTAAAAGACCCTATTGTATCCGCCTCCACCACCATCGCTGGCAGTGCATTCCACGCACCCGCCACTCTCTGTGTGAAAAACTTACCTCTGACATCCTCCTTGTACCTGCTTCCAAGCTCCTTAAAACTATGCCCACTGGTGTTAGCCATTTTAGTCCTGGGGAAAAGCCTCTGACTAGCCCCATGATCCATGCCTCTCGTCACCTTATAGACCTCTATCCGGTCACCTCTCATCCCCCATCCCTCCCAGGAGAAACGGCCAAGCGCACGCAACCTTTTCTCAAAAGGCATGCTCTCCCATCCAGGCAACATCCTTGTAAATCAAATCTCCTTTGCACTCTCTCTGTAGTATCCACATCCTTCCCGTAGTGAGGTGACCAGAACTGAACACAGTGCTCCAAGTGGGGTTTAACTAAGGTCTTATATAGCTGTAACATTACCTCGCGGCTCCATTTACAAACAATTAAAAAAGTTTACCTGCTCTTACCACCGACTTTCGCACTCCCTTTCGTTCTCTCCTGTTTCTCTAGCCTGTTGAGCTAAAACGTGACCACGCTAACACAGGCCAGTTCCAACATTGGCCGCTGCCGTTACACCTCCCTTCTGTTTATGGGCTCGAATAAAACTCACTCCTGGCGAGGCGCCCTCTTTTCAAATGGCTCCCGCCTTGCAGCGATGCCGCTCTCTGACTCGCCAGTCAAAGAAGGGCGAGTTTATTCGGTGCTTGATTGTGGGATGGTGTGAGGGCACGGATCACTTCATGTTTAGTTCCGGGTGTGTGTGAGACAGGACCGTGCCGGGTCGCTACTGTGCGTCTGTGCGCGAATGGAAGATATAGGGTAACATTACTCTGTCAGACCCCTGCAGTGTGTGACGGGATTGTGTGCCTGATCCCAGCAGTCTGTTTGTTGGGACGATGTGTGTGTGGCGCGGGTGAGGGCTTTCTGTGCCCCCAGGCCTTTTGCGGCGCTCGGAACCCCCACATCCCAAGTCGCCGTTGCCGGGATTTGTGCGCTTCTCCCTTTCAGGTATCTCCGCTAACCTCTCCCTCCTCGTTTCCTTGTTCCTGTCCACCCCCACAACCCTCCAGGAGGAGACGCCGCTGTTCATCGCTGCCAGGGAAGGCAGCCACGAGTCGGCCCGGATTCTGTTGGAAAGCCAGGCACAGCGGGAGACCCCCAACTTCCTTGGCCGGACGCCCCACGACGTGGCCATCGAGCGCTCTCACCACGACATCGTGCGGCTGCTGGAGGAGCCAGGTCCCGTCCGGGAACCACCTCCCCCTCCACCTCCATCGACCGCCTTCTCCCCCCGCTTGAAGACCCCCAGGAAGGGTAGGCGGCCGGGGCCCAGGCCCGGGGTCGGGAGCGGCCCAGAAACACCCCGCCCGCCCCCGCACATCGACCTTAACTACTCCCACTACCTTCCGCGAGCTTGCGCGCCACCCGGGTTTCCCGCTGCCCCTCCCTACTCCTCACCCGGGCTACCCCGGGATCCCTGGGCACCCGTGGGTCGGCTGCCCCCGGAGGGTGCGAACCGACCCTCGTCTTCAGCCCCACCTGTGGGTGCCGCCAGGCTTCGGGCTGGGCCGGGCCGAGTGGCCGCTGCAGCCGGCACCCGCGGATGGGGAGGGGGACGGACGGCCTCCCGAGAGGCCTGCCATCCCGGCCCCCGGCCTCTACCCAACGCCCCCCCTCCCAGCACGGCTGTATCTCGCCTCCCTGCACCGAGGCCCCGAGCCGGCGGCAGGGCCACCACCCCTTCCTCACTCCCTCGCCCGAGTCTCCCGACCCCTGGTCCAGCTCGTCACCTCACTCCGGCCGCTCCGACTGGTCCGACGGGCTCATCAGTCCCCCCCTCCTAAGGCGGGGTCTCATCGTATACCCCTCCAAGGACGAGAGGATGGGGATGGATGGGTGGGGGTGGCCATTACACCCACGACTCCTGGGGCGAACGGTTGGGGGTGGGGTTGCTCGTCACCCCCCCCTACCCACCCCCTCCCCAGAACAGGCGGGTGAGGATGGAGTGATCAGCCCTCAGCCCTTAGAGCATGAGAGTAAGAGAGGTTGTTTGTGCGTCATCTGCCCCCTCCCCACACAGGTAGTGAAGCTTGGTAGTTTCATCAGCTACTGCAGGGTCAACGGTGTGGGAATCTCGCTTTCTTAGTGAGATCGGAGGGATCCGGAAGGGCGAGGCCCAGGGCCGCTCTGAGGACAGTCTGCTGCCGCTCTGTCGCCGTGAGGCAGAGCTGGGCTGTCTGTCTCTCTCTCTCTCCCTAATACCTCCACCTCTTCTGCCCCTCCTTCCTCCACACATCAACAAACAACCCACCCCCAATGGTCGAACCTCTCCCTATCTCCATTACCTCCTCCAATCATCCTGAACTCAGGTAAACATGAGGCCATTCAGCCCCTCAAGCCTGTCCGCTATTCGGTTTGATCACAACTGATCCACGCTGGCCTCAACTCTTCTGTGCGAGTTTCTCCATCAGCCTCAACTCTTTGATCTTTCCACTATCTCATCTACCTCCATTGTAAATATATCTGATGACCCAACGGGTTACAAAATCTCATTTCTTCCGGACAGAAGTTCCTACACGCTTCAATGACTAGACCCTTGTTTTGCTGTTCGTGTATGTCCCACGAGTGGATTTATCCCAGTCAAGTCATTCTACTTACAATCACCCCTCATATCTCAGGAACTAACCCACGGGATCTTCTTCGAACTTGTCCCATCTACCCACTCGCCGACAATAACCCTACAGATCCGTGTACCTCCTAAGCGTTGCAGTTGAAGCCACATCCACCCTTCATGTGATAGCTCGTTCCAGACGCGCCAACGCTTTGAGCGAAGAAGCTCTCCCTCGCCTTTCACCCTCCTCCGCTCTCTTTCCTCAGGTAGGGGAACCTAATCTCGGTCCCCAGTGGGAAGTGTCCGTCTCTCTCTGATGCCTCGACAGTTGAATTTCTCCCCGCACCCTAACCCCTCTGTATTTACAGACTTGCGTCCTCAGGGCCATTGCCCCGTGAGGGATGCTGGGCTGTGGGCGGGGGCAGGCTGCGTGAGAGTCCAAATTCGATCAGTGAGAGGGTTCGGACGAATAATCGGACAGATAAAAAGCGAACCTCTTTGCCCGAGAAATCCAACAAATCTCTCCCAGCCACCCTCTCCTCGGAAATACCTCCATCTCCGAGCAACTTAAATATAACTCCTGCAGAGGGTTAGAAAACAACTACAGGTGCAGGTGGTCTGACCGGGGTTCAGGGTGGGATTAGAACGGAAAAGGTCGGAGAACAGTCGAGGGCAGCAGTCGGGAGGCTAGAACAGGACGGGGGCAAAAGGAGAAAGTAGAAGTCCCAGCTTTGAAGCCAGCAGGCAGGGTGACAGCCAGGCAGAAGGTCGCGAAACGGGCAGGGACGCAACAAGCGAGGTGCCTCGATTTGGACTCCAGACAATTGGGTTCAAACCCGACCTCCGCCATTACCTCGGCGGAGTTTGGACATTGTACCGCTTGGATTGCGCTGACCCCCAAATACACAATGTAGATCAGGGGTTTCCACCCTGGGGTCCACTGATCCCCTGCTTAATGGTACCGGTCCATGGCACTAAAAAAGTGGGGAATCTGTGTAGATCAATGCTAAAAGGAACTAAGGGGAAGTTTGAAGACTGTGAAAGTGAAGTTAATCAGAGGTGAGAGAAAGTCAGTCGCAGGGGGAGGGACAGGTGCGAATTCCGCTCTGGGAGCGAGAGATCTAATCAGCTGAGGGACCTCCTGCATTGGGAGGACGATTAGCCTCAGAGGGGAAACGTGGCAGAGAGGATCCAAAGGAAGTAGATGGGCAGGTGAGCACGAAGCAGGAAATCCAGGGAGAAAAGTTGGAATGGGAGAGCTGTCATTAACTCGATGGGATAAAGTTCCCCTATCACAACAGGATCCGGTGAATAAGGGGGTCAATAACTTCGGTTATTGAGAACACAGGAGAGGCTATTACCAAAATTCGACACTCGCACCCGCCCCCTCACCTAACCCCGAGGGCCATGATTTCCTTCCCCAGCTCCATACGAACAAGCTGTATGCCCCCCCCCCCCACCCCGCACGTTTTGTTGGCTATATACCCCGAAGCCCTTGAGCTGGAGGGGGATTGGAACGAGGGCATCAGCGGGACGTGCCCCGGTGAATCTGGCTGGGGCGCGGAGCGAGAATAACCAGTTCCACGGGCTATGTCTCCTACAGTCCCGGCCACACGGACAGCGACTGGGCCTTTACTGTCCCCTAGCCTGCGCTGCCCTGTGTATATTGCTCTGGGGAGGAGGGTGGGTCTTCCCCTCTGCCGCAGATGCTGAACTCACTTCGATATCACACCTTCATTCTCAGAACAGTGGAGGGGAGCGGTGTCGACGATTGTAATGCCGTCCCCCCCGCCCCCCAGGAATCGGGGAGCGGTTAAGAATGTATGATGGGCCTAACGGCCACATTCTATGCGTATTTGTATTTTAATATTTATTTCTATTATATATAGACTTAATCTCTTGCGGTTACTTTAACGCAGCATTTTATTAAAGAGGCTATTTTTGATATTTTATTAAAAAAAAGGTGTTTTGCTTTCACAGTGAAAACACTCGTCCCTCCGATCTATAAGGCACTTGGACAGATAGATGGATAGGAAAGGCTGTGGGCCAAACGCTGGCAAACGGGCCTGCGACCGTACTGTGTGACTCCACCAATCCATTAACTGGAGGGGGGGGGGGGGTATTTACACTATCAAGAGCCACTGCACTCACAGGATGGGGTGGCCTGATAGGCTGTTGCTTGTTTCGTGATGTTTGGGGTCCTGGCCCGCAAACACGTGCACAGTGGGCCGACCAGAGTCCTTGCACTCCAGACCCCTACTCTCCAAAGTATTCCAGATTGCGTCTCGGAGCAGAGTGGGCATTAACCACAGGATAGTGCGGACCTTGGGCCACGGGAGGGGGGAGGGGCATCTCTCCGTTTAGCAAGCTCACCCCCAGGAGCCACGTCTAATTCCTTCTGCCCAGGACGTCCCGGGAAGCTCCGAGGCACACCACAGTCAGCTCGCCACTCCCTTGGTGGCCTCGTACCCCGTCAGTATCCAGTCTGTGCGCTGCGCCTCCCAAAGAAGGCTCCCCGCCTGGCGGACCTGGAGGAGGACAAAGCCCCCTAAGAGGGACGCTCGTTCCCGTGGATCAGTAACGGGTGAGCCTTCCGGGGACGGCAGGCCTGCGAGATCTTCCAATCGCGGCGACAGGGGTGAAGCAGAGTGCGAACCCGGCAGGATCACGCACGCATCTCGGCAATACTCGAGCATCCAGTCCCTCATCCCGCCCGTCCCACACACACCAACCAGGACCTTGCTCAGCCGGACCCCGCGTGAAAGCAAGGACGATTAAGTCACCCACCCTCACCCCCATCCCGCTCTCCAGGACGCCGTAACTTGGGCCGGCGTCCATTCACCCTCTCCTCGCCGTGTTGTCGAATCAGCTCAGGGCATTGCACACAGGAAGCAGCACCTCTGAAGTAGCAAGCACGATGGGCGACCTTCGCACCAGATCCCACGCCGGCGGCAGCTGGGCTGGAGCCCAACTCCTGGCCGGTGCCTCTCGTGGCTGAGTGCGGGGTGAGCGAACCCGCATCTCGCCCAGGCAAAGGCTGGGGAATCGACGGCGAACCGCCCAAATCATCCGTGGATCTAGATCTAATCCTCTCCCACCCTCCCTATCGAAGACAGCCATGTCCGACGCAATCCACGGGTCAGTGAGCAAGCTACAGGCCCCTTCCCGCCAATCTCCCTCAGCACCCGAGGGCTCGACCTTCCTCCCGGGTCAAACACACACATCTTAGCAACTGTGCTGAGCACCCCACCCCAAGAGGCAGCCCCCCACTCCACCACAGGTTAGCCACTCAAATCGCCTCTACCTCCCCCCAAGGGCTGGTCCGCCACACCTTTCAATCCCCGCCCCCAAAGAACGTTTCGAGAGATGCACGGGTAGGGAGGGGTGGTTTACACCATCGCAGCAAAACGTGTGTGGAAAAAAAGTGTGTGGTCTCCGTTCCTCTCATTCTTGCCCGAGGCCCGGCCTTCGCCAGATTCAGCGGCGGTCACACACTGGGGTAGGAGCGAGGGGTGTGGGCAGAGGAAGGGCGGGAGTGCGACGACGCTGGATACCGTCCCGAGAATTGGCGCCAGCGCCGGGAACAAATCCGCCACTGACGGGCGAGTGATAAGGTCTGGACTCCCCGCTCACTGGGGAGGGGCCTCAGCGGAGGGCAGCTCAGCTCTGCAGGGAACATCCCCCAACCCCAGGCTACACACAGTACAGACGTGAGGTGATGAAATCCGGCGCCTCGTCCAGGAAGGGTTCCCGGTAAACAACCCGCGCAGTGGGACGGCGCCGGGGAGAGTTACCCGCTGTGCAACCCGCGCTGCGGGACGGCCCGGCGGGAGAGTTATCCCGTATAGAATTCGCTCTGTGGTACGGCGCCGAAGGAAGGGTACTGCAAGGGAAACCGGTTATTCCGAGTCCAACCCAGGAGGTGGGACTGCGTTAAGATAGGGTTAACTCCAATATCCAAATTACATTGTGGGTCGGCACCGAGGGACGGTTACTCTGTCCAACCAGCGCTGTGAGATGGTGTTGAGGGAGCGTTACTCTAAAGTGAATCCACGCCATGGTACAGAATGGAGGGAGGGTCACTCCGTACCCAACACACAGCAAGGAAGCGTGGCTTTGCATCCGAACTGCGGTAGCAGTAGCGCACTCGCCAAACAATGTGTGAGAGAGGATATCCACACCCACTGAACGACAGCCGGCCTCCAACACAGGCTGCAAGTCTCCCCCAGAACCCAACTCACACTACACAGAGAGGGCATCCCTCCGCCTCCTTCCCCGCCCCCACAGAGACCAGCAGCAGGAAGGCACGGTGCTCAGCCACACGGTTGCGTTGCCGCTGCTCGGTGCCCAGCAGCGCCTCCCGCTCCTCTGCCCTCGCCGTGTGTCCCCAGCGCTCCCTCGCAGGTGGGCTCACAGCCACCAGAAGTACAGGACCACCATGAAGATGCAGACGCTCGTGGCCGCCACCTTGGTGAAACGCGACCTGGAGTTCAGTTCCTTCGCGTCGAGCTGGTACTTCTTGGAGAGGCTGGACAGGTTGCTGGCTTTGGTGTTGAGGGCTGAGGGAAAGGGGAGGAGGAAAGGGTTTAGAACAGGGGTAGTGTACAGACCTGCTTCCTCACCACACCACAGGCCAGTCAATGTGCCCAGCTGGCACGGGAGGGGAAAGAGCACCCCAGCGAGGAGAACCTCAGATCGGGTCCTGCAGATCTGGAAGGGGTGCTATCGAGGACACAGTCACAAACCCGGGCAGCAATGGGAGATAGGGCTAAGGATTCAGATAGACACCAGGGACGGGAACTGGGAAGGATCCTAGCACGGGGCAAGTTGGGAGTGGAGTCGATACACAACCGGAAAGAGAGGGAGAGAGACCCCTGGGAATGGAATGTGCACAGGTGGAAATAGTGGGCATTCGGGATCAGGATCCACAGAGAGAGAGTCAGGATCAGGGACAGAACCCCAGGTGTCGACAGGAAACGGGATGAAGGGTATGTTCAAACACAAGGGAATGGGGATAGTGAACCAGGAAGGGATCCCAGCAACAAGCGAGGTGGGAGAGGTGCCCTTCCTTCGGTGGGAAGAGGAGGAGAACAGTTCTCAGGAACATCCAGGATCAGGATACACAAACGGGGGGGGGGGGTCAGAAACCTGACGGGGGACAGAATAAAGGGTGCAGTCAGACACAAGAGAGTGGGAGAGGATTCTGGCACCAAGCCAGTGGGAGTGGAGCCTGTACACAGGTGGGAAGAGAGGTGCCGTGACCTCAGGAGCATCTGGGATTGAGATCGACAGACCAGGAGGAGGGGGTGGGGGAGACCGCCAATGACAGGAGATGGGATGAAGGGTGCAGTTGCATGCAGGAATGGAAACCAGGAACTGGAATGGGTCCCAGAACAGGTGAGGTAGGAATAGAGAGTGCGCATATAGAAAGAGGGGAAGAGTGGATGCCAAATGTGGATGCACAGGGAATCTGAGAGCACTTTGGAAATGGGAGTAAGGAGGTGCTGTGATGAGGAATCCCATGTGAAGCTGAGGAGCCCAATGTACTGGAGAGCAGCAAGCACGGAGAACGTTGCAGGCAGTAGCGGTGTGTTAGGGTTGGGTGTGTGGTGGAAGCTGGGGTCCCAACCCCTCCACAAACCCTACCCCACCACTGAACTCCCACCCAACTGAGAACACCATCCAGTCACATAAGAAATTTGGACAAGTACATAGATGGGAGGGGTATGGTCCAGGTGTGGCTCCGTGGGAGCAGGCGGAATAACAGTTTAGCACAGAATCGATGGGCAGAAGGGCCCATTCCTGTGCTGCAGTGCTTCATGACTTTGCGTCACAGGACACCTCCCCTTTGTCCAGAAGTGGGGACGAACTCACCGGACAGCGCCTCCCCCCGCTGTAGCACTTCCTCAATGTTGGTCACCATGATGCGCTGGACGTCCTGGAGCTCGGTGTTGATGGAGCCCAGTTTCCGGCGAGACCATGAGTCACTGTAGGACTTCTTCAGCTTCTGTATGTAGGTGTCTGTGGGCGGGAGGGGAGGTGGGATCAGAAATGGTTTGTTATTGGCACACGTCCCGAGACACAGTGAAATGCCTGCTGTTCAGACACATCAGATCATTGCACAGAACATGGAGATAGGACAAGGTAAAACAGTAACAGAATAACAGTGCAGGTTGACAGAAACATGCAAGATCATAACAAGGTGGATGGTAAGGTCAAGAGTCCAATTTACACCTGGGGGACTGTTCAATAGATTTATAACAGCAGGGCAGAAGCTGAACTTGAGCCTGTTGGTACACGTTGTGGGGGTTTTGTACCTTCTGCTGAGTGGAAGAGGGAAAAGGGAGAGTGTCTGGTGTCGTGGGGGGTGGGGGGGTGAATTTGGATTGTGCTGACTGCTTCACCAAAGCAGTGAGAAGTGTCGACAGTCCATGAAAGGGAGGTTTCCGTGATGTGCTGAGCTGCATCCACAGCTCTCTGCAGCTCCTTGCGGCCAGTTGCCATATCAACCCAGGATGCATCAAGATCGGGCGCTTTCTATAGTGAATCGGTAAAAATCCCTGGGTGTTGACAGGAATATGGCAAATTTCTTTAGGCTCCACAGGAGAAGAGTTCAGCGGTGAGTGAAGGATTAAACACCTTTGATAATCAGTTGGGATGGGTGGTCCCATGCCACACCCAGACAACCTGCTCAACTTTGCCCTAATGCCCCCCTCCCTCCTCATCCAAGTCCAGGATTGCACAGAGAAAGACACCCTTAAACCCAGGCTCCTCCAGCTCAACCCCCCACCTCCCTCAGGGGTAGTCACCTAGTGTCCTAGCTCACACCTCATCACCCATTCATCCAGACCATCTGCATCGAGCATTGTATTCCACTTGATCCTTCTCCCACCTTTCCTCTGCCAAATTCATCCGCGTACCTCTCTGCTCCCGCCTCCTGCTCCTGCAGATGACACCGCCCATCCCAGCCCCTCCCTGCTCCGGCCGGCCCCCATTCTCCAGCTGGAGACCGGAGGTTTCCCCTGGGACTGTCCATGTGGAGAGCCTCAAGGGCTGCTCTCCCACCCTGCCAGGGAGAGAGACCCTCAGCATCCCATCCACCATAGTGGGCACCTCCTGGAGGTCACCCCCAACCCTACTTGTGTGACCCTTCAGGTTAAATCCACACTTGCCCAGATTGGAGGAGGAAAAATACCCCAGCCACCAGAGAGCAAAAATACCCTGGGCATAACAAAGAGGGTGCATACACCCCCTCCTCTGGGCAGCGGAGGTTAAAGTTCAATGAATGGGCACAGCAAGAAAGGCAGCTCCAGAGGACCCGGACTCCTGCACTCTCTGGTCGTAGAGTTTTCATATTCACCCTGCGACCATGTAGGTTTCCCAAGGTGCTCCAATTTCCTTCCTCAGAGACATGCAGGTGGGTGGGTTAATTGCCCCTAGTACGTGGGTGAGGGGCAATATCAGGAAGAAAGAAAGAGTTAATGGTGGTCACCAAGCTACGCAGTGACAGAAATGCTGCCGCGCACATAGCCTTCGTCACCACGCAGTTAGAATTCCCTTTTATGTTAAGTACCACACGTTCAGG
Source organism: Hemitrygon akajei (assembly GCF_048418815.1). Lineage (NCBI taxonomy): Eukaryota > Metazoa > Chordata > Chondrichthyes > Myliobatiformes > Dasyatidae > Hemitrygon > Hemitrygon akajei. Next base: position 173,650,080 of record NC_133125.1, on the reverse strand, counting down.
TGGTGTTAAAAACATCCTGCTCAGAGCAAAGGTTGGGCCGTGCAGCTATATATAGATATATATTAAAAAAATTAGAGAGCATAGATGAGGATGTGGGGAGCATAAATGGGATTAGTAGAAATGGGGGCTTGTTGGTCAGCACAGAATCAGTGGGCTGAAAGGCCAGTTTCCCTGCTATCTCTCATCTTCTCCAACCTACCCCACCCCCCCATGCCCCAACAAGCTTCTACTCAGATCATAAACGACGGCCTCAAACCCTATCTGTGAACTACCCGCCCCGTTCATCATCGTTCTTATACAGACAGGCCCCATCCAGAGCAGCCCACTGCAAACAGGCCAGATAGGCTTCTGCCCCGTTCATCATCGTTCTTATACAGACAGGCCCCATCCAGAGCAGCCCACTGCAAACAGGCCAGATAGGCTTCTGCCCCATTCATCATCGTTCTTATACAGACAGGCCCCATCCAGAGCAGCCCACTGCAAACAGGCCAGATAGGCTTCTGCCCCATTCATCATCGTTCTTATACAGACAGGCCCCATCCAGAGCAGCCCACTGCAAACAGGCCAGATAGGCTTCTGCCCCGTTCATCATCGTTCTTATACAGACAGGCCCCATCCAGAGCAGCCCACTGCAAACAGGCCAGATAGGCTTCTGCCCCGTTCATCATCGTTCTTATACAGACAGGCCCCATCCAGAGCAGCCCACTGCAAACAGGCCAGATAGGCTTCTGCCCCGTTCATCATCGTTCTTATACAGACAGGCCCCATCCAGAGCAGCCCACTGCAAACAGGCCAGATAGGCTTCTGCCCCGTTCATCATCGTTCTTATACAGACAGGCCCCATCCAGAGCAGCCCACTGCAAACAGGCCAGATAGGCTTCTGCCCCGTTCATCATCGTTCTTATACAGACAGGCCCCATCCAGAGCAGCCCACTGCAAACAGGCCAGATAGGCTTCTGCCCCGTTCATCATCGTTCTTATACAGACAGGCCCCATCCAGAGCAGCCCACTGCAAACAGGCCAGATAGGCTTCTGCCCCGTTCATCATCGTTCTTATACAGACAGGCCCCATCCAGAGCAGCCCACTGCAAACAGGCCAGATAGGCTTCTGCCCCGTTCATCATCGTTCTTATACAGACAGGCCCCATCCAGAGCAGCCCACTGCAAACAGGCCAGATAGGCTTCTGCCCCGTTCATCATCGTTCTAATACAGACAGGCCCCATCCAGAGCAGCCCACTGCAAACAGGCCAGATAGGCTTCTGCCCCATTCATCATCGTTCTTATACAGACAGGCCCCATCCAGAGCAGCCCACTGCAAACAGGCCAGATAGGCTTCTGCCCCATTCATCATCGTTCTTATACAGACAGGCCCCATCCAGAGCAGCCCACTGCAAACAGGCCAGATAGGCTTCTGCCCCATTCATCATCGTTCTAATACAGACAGGCCCCATCCAGAGCAGCCCACTGCAAACAGGCCAAATAGGCTTCTGCTCCAGCAAGTGCCTCCCACCCCCATTCCATCTCCAAATGTTTATGGGATCTTCCTGCATCCAGGTCTCCCAAGTGGCTCCCTGGATGTGGAGAGCGGGGAACGGAGGGAACATTTAGGGTGGAACAAAAGCACCGATGTCTAATTAACTGGGGGCCCAGGGGCTAATTAAGGGACCAACGATGGCAGCTGAGCCATCTCCCTGGAGACACCGTCTCCCTGGTAACCTCTTTCCCTGTTTTCCTGCCTTTGTCCCCAGAGGCCCCACCCCACAGATCCAGCCGCTAGCTGCCTCGCACAGAGAGATGGAGGGAGACTCCAGGCCGAATCCCTCATATTCCCTCCAGCTCCGTGACCGACGCAGGGAACTCACTGCTCGCAACGGCCAAGGGAGGGGATACCGTACCACTGGGATGTTCAACCCCCACAGGCAGCACATGCTGCCCTTCCCCATCTTGGTTATGCAACAGGGGTCGGGAAAGCGAGGAAGGGGTAAAACACAGAAAGGGTGTGGTAAATTGCGAGCTCAGTAAATAGGAGTGAACTTGTGGGACCCTTCTTGAAACTTACAGAATATTGAAAGGCTGCGATAGAGTGGATGGGCGAGGATGTTTACAAATAGTAGGAGAGTCTAAAACCAGAGGGCATCGCCCAGAATAGAAGGACATCCCTTTAGAATAGAGATGAGGTGAATCTGTGTACATTGCCACAGATGGCTGTGTAGGCCAAGTCATTGTGTATATTTAAAGTGGAGTTTTATAGGTACCAGATTAGTAAAGGCGTCAAAGATTATGAGGAGTAAGCAGAAATGGGTTGAGAGAGAAAATATGACAAGATGACAGAGTACATGCGATGGGCTGAATGGCCTGATTCTGGATTCCAATGCCTTATAGTCTTTTGCACTAACAAGTGACCGCTCCAGACTATGTGCAGGCCAGTGAGAGCATCCGCCACAGACAGGCCAGTCTAGACCAGCCTGCCACAGATATGCCCCGACTCTACTGGCCCTTCCTGCAACCCCACCACCACCCCGAAGGGCCCCTCGGGTGTCGGTCTCACCGAACTCAATGAAGACATAGGGCCGGGAGACAGTGGCCACCTTCTTAATGTACAGCTCGCTGAACTCTGCCTGCAGGTCCTCCAGGAACGTGTAGGCCATCTTCTTGGAGTAGTTGCCCTCGCACAGCACCAGGTAGCAGACACCACGGTCAATGAGGTAACTGTCGGCACACAGCAAGATTCCATTAATGCCGGGCTCCCACAAGCAAGCAAGCTGAAGCAACAGGTGGGGGGAGAAAACGAGAGTTTGGACTGGGACCAGTCACAGTCTATTAGAGAAGACCCCACCCCCAGATGTCGAAGTCCCACAGGGAGGAAGGGGCCTGCCAGAAGACATGAACAATTGGTAGTTCACCATGTGGGCTGGTGGGAAGGGGTTAAACTGGGTGAAATGAAGCAGTGGGATCGGCAAGGGGAGAGGAAGGCAGCTGGACCATGAATGCCCAGGTGACCAGCAACCACCTCCTCCTCTACACCTCTCACAGTGGGAAGAGACCTTCCCACCCTCTAGTCTGCCCTTCCCATCCACTCCTGGCTCTGACACCCTTCACGTCCCCACCCTATCCCTCTCAGCAGCCATGGAGACCATCCTGGGATATAGGAGTTAAGAGCGGTTGAGGGTGGGGAAGAGGATCGAGGTCCACTGTAACCACAGCAGCCAGTGTCAACACTGGATTCCAGTAAGGAGACAGCCTGACAAAACCTTCCCCTCCTACCCAGTGCCTCCATTTTGACTCTGCCCCCCTCTCCTAAATCTGTGTACTGCATTCACCCCTCCCAACACCTCCTCCTCTTAGCCCATCCCCACACAGGACCAGCTGGGCCCTGCCCTGCAACAGCCTCAGCAAAGTGGGGGGGGGGGGGGTCTGAAACAAGCATTCAGAACGCTCCTCCCCTCCCACACAGACCCCGCACTTACTGGAACATGAGGGAGCCGGTCTCGAGGGAGCAGCGCGTCGGAGAATGTTCGGTCAGCTTCCGGAACAGCTGCTTGGCCTGGTTTTGATATTCCTGCAGATTCCGCCCAGACTGCAATAAAAAACATGGCCTCAGAAATCCTGCCCCAAGGGAACTCGGCGTCCCATCACACTCCACTGGAGCAGGCGCTGCAGAGCTTAAACATGGAGAGAAGACCTCCATATTATATACCGGATTGTCCCAGACAGGCACAGCTAGATTAAACAAGAGGGGAGCTGCCCCATCACCGTCCTGTTACACACTCCTGGATACCAGCGCTGGCTGATTGGCAATAGGCAAAGGGTGGAAACAAAGGGAGCCTTTTCTGGTTGGCTGTCGGTGACTAGTGGCGTTCTGCAGGTGTTGGAACCGCTTCTTTTTACATTGTATGTCAATGATTTGGATAATGGTATTGATGGCTTTGTAGCCAAGTTTGCGGAAGATTTGAAGAGGGTCAGGTAGTTTTGAGGAAGAAGGGAGGCTGCAGAAGGACATAGACAGATTAGGAGAACGGGCAAAGAAACAGCAGATGAAAATCAGTGTTGGGAAGTGTATGGTGACGCACTTTGATAGCAGGAATAAAGGCGTAGCCTGTTTTTCTAAACAGGGAGAAAATTCAAAAATACAAGGTGCAAAGTGAATTGGGAGTCTTCTGCAAGATTCCCTAAAGGTTAATTTGCAGGCTGAGTCTGTGGTGAGGAAGGCAAATGCAATGTTAGCGTTCATTTCAAAAGGTCTAGAATGTTGTAATGCTGAGGCTTTGGTGGGGCCTCATTTGGAGTAGTGAGAGCAGTTTTGGGCACCTCATCTAAGAGAGGATGTGCTGACATTGGAGAGGGTTCAAAGGAGGTTCACAAAAATGATTCCAGGGATGAAAAGCTTGTCATATGAAGAGCATTTGATGGCTCTGGGTCTGTACTCAGTGGAATTTAGAGGAATGGGGGGGGGGGGGGGGAATGGATCTCATTGAAACAAATCAAATGTTGAAGGCCTGGATAGAGTGAATGTGGAGAGGATGCTTCTTATGGTGGGGGAGATTAGGACCAGAGGGCACAGCCTCAGACTACGGGGATGTCCATTTATAACAGAGATGAGGAGGAATTTCGTTAGCCAGAGGTTGGTGAATCTGTGGAATTCATTGGCATAGCCAGCTGCAGAGGCCAGGTTATTTGGTGCATTTCAGGTAGAGGCTTATAGATACGTGATGTCAGGATGTGAAAGGCAGGGGAATAGGATTGAGAAGTGTATTGATCAGCCATGATCAAATGGCAGAGTTGACTCAATGGGTTGAATGGCCTAAATCTGCTCCAATGTTTTATGGTCTTATAAGGCAGTGGGGGTTAAACACTGTGTGAGGCTCCCTGAGCAATACCTCATCACACACTCCCAGGACAGGAACACACATACAGAGGGAAGATCCTGCCACACTATCTCAGAGTCTTGTGGAAGGCACAACAGGAGTTAAACACAGGCAAAGCTTCCTGCAATTCCATTCCACACACTTCTGGGACAGGCATAGAAAGGCTCAGACACGGGGCAAATCTCCCTCACTCTCACAGGAGTGACAGTCCACTCACTCTCTGGAGGCTTTCCAGGACCAGTGAACGGGGTACTTCCTGCCAAGTGAGAACTCTATTCAAATCTAAAATTGCTTTGAGCATTGTGAATTTGTAAATTAATCTCATCATTTTTATAAAGAAACCAGTTGGCCCTTCCCCACTGAACCACAAATGAACCTCCTGTTTATTGCCTGGAAACCTGTAATTTGCATGAAATCCTCATGAACAATTCACTCGAAATTTGTAAATGTTTGACAAATGGCAGTGTTAAGTTACGGAACAATACCATGCTCCCAAAACAGTTACAGGGATATTCTGTCCTCATACATTTTTAAATCTTCTTGCACACATTTTGAAATGAAGATCCCCCTCTACACAGTCCTGTCTCATTATTCCTGAAGCAAAGATAAGACAGGTTAGACACAATAAACCTCCCAATCTCCTGTGATGCATTCACAATGCCCAGGCAGAACAGTACCGAGGAAGATATAGAGCGAAGCCCCTGCCACACAAGTCCATTACTCTCTCTGGGGTGGGGGGAGCAGGAATGCTGTATTGTGCAGGCATTACCATTGCTGGGTAATTATCACCACACTATCTCACCTTGTGCACCATGTACTAGGCTGTTACTGCAGGTCACATAATTCCAGCTCAGATCTTTGTTCCTCTGTTTGCTGCATGGTTAATATTTTATCATGTTGTTCAGGTAGAAGGAATGAAAAAAAAAAGTTGTTTACTGTCTTTCTAGTCAGACACACCATCCAGTTGGTCCCTGTCGTCCAGGCTGGCACCCCTGGTGAAAGGGGGCATAGTGAGACTGTCAGGAGGTCCTTTGCCCATGGTTGAACCCGAGTGCAAAAGCAAGGGGAGGAATGGGTATCTGTGGAGTGCGGAAGAGGACAAACTATTGCCCGATCCATTAGAACATCAGAGAGAAATGAGGGCGCTGCGTCTTTGGAAGAGAAATCCTGGGGAAAACAGATACAGGGGCTTTAGTCTATGGAGGCCACTCAGCCCCTCCAAACTAGTCTGTTATCCAATAGCATCAAGGCTGATCTGACTACAACCTCAACTCCGCAAACCCATTTACACTTATTATCATCATCTCCCCAGTAATATTTCACCACTTTCTCCCTTACAGCCCCCCTCCCAGTCATTATCATGAATTTTGTTTTATGGCAGCAGTACAATGCAAAACATGCAACAATTAATATAAATTACAATAAATAGTGTGAGAGAAATAGTGAGGTCGTGTTCACGGACCTGTCACAAATCTGATAGCAGACGGGTAAAAGCTGGTGCTAAAATATTGAATGTGTCCCCTCTACCTCCACCATCTCTGCCCTAAAAATATTCAAACTCTGCTTCAATCACCCTTCCAGGATGAGAGATCAATTTATCCCCCCTCAGAGAAAACAATTCAAGTCAATCAAGTCACTTTTTATTGTCATTTTGCTGGTACAGTACATAGTAAAAACGAGACAACATTTTTCAGGACCATGGTGCTCCATGAAACAGTACAAAAACTAGACTGAACCACGTAAAAACAACACCAAAAAAAATTACACTAGACTACAGACCTACCCAGGACTGCATAAAGTGCACAAAACAGTGCAGGCATTACAATAAATAATAAACAAGACAATAGGCACAGTAGAGGGCAGTAAGTTGGTGTCAGTCCAGGCTCTGGGTATTGAGGAGTCTGATAGCTTGGGGGAAGAAACTGTTACATAGTCTGGTCGTGAGAGCCTGAATGCTTCGGAGCCTTTTCCCAGACGGCAGGAGGGAGAAGAGTTTGTATGAGGGGTGCATGGGGTCCTTCATAATGCTGTTTGCTTTGCAGATGCAGCGTGTAGGGTAAATGTCTGTAATAGCGGGAAGAGAGACCCTGATGATCTTCTCAGCTGACCTCACTATCTGCTGCAGGATCTTGTGATCCGAGATGGTGCAATTTCTGAACCAGGCAGTGATGCAGCTGCTCAGGATGCTCTCAATACAACCCCTGTAGAATGTGATGAGGATGGGGGTGGGAGATGGACTTTCCTCAGCCTTCGCAGAAAGTAGAAACAGTGCTGGGCTTTCTTTGCTATGGAGCTGATGTTGAGGGACCAGGTGAGATTCTCCGTCAGGTGAACACCAAGAAATCTGGTGCTCTTAATGATCTCTACCGAGGAGCCATCGATGTTCAGCTGGGAGTGGTCGCTCCGTGCCCTCCTGAAGTTAGCAACCATCTCTTTTGTTTTGTTCACATATTCAGAGACAGGTTGTTGGCTCTGCACCAGTCTGTTAGCTGCTGCACCTCCTCTCTGTAAGCTGACTCGTCATTCTTGCTGATGAGACCCACTACAGTCGTGTCATCAGTGAACTTGATGATGTGGTTCGAGCTGTGTGTTGCAGCACAGTCGTGGGTCAGCAGAGTGAACAGCAGTGGACTGAGCACACAACCCTGGGGGGCCCCGTGCTCAGTGTGATGGTGTTGGAGATGCTGCTCCCGATCCGGACTGACTGAGGTTTCCCAGTCAGGAAGTCTAGGATCCAGTTGCAGAGGGAGATGTTCAGACCCAGAAGGCTCAGCTTTCCGATCAGCTTCTGAGGGATGATTGTGTTGAATGCTGAACTGAAGTCTATGAACAGCATCCGAACGTATGTGTCTTTTTTGTCCAGGTGGGTTAGGGCCAGGTGGAGGGTGGTGGCAATGGCGTCATCTGTTGAGCGGTTGGGACGGTACGCAAACTGCAGGAGGTCCAGTGAGGGGGGCAGCAGGGTCTTGATATGCCTCATGATGAGCCTCTCGAAACACTTCATGATGATGGATGTGAGTGCAACGGGACGGTAGTCATTGAGGCAGGACACTGAAGCCTTCTTCAGCACGGGGACGATGGTGGCGGCCTTGAAGCACGTTGGAACAGTGGCGCTGCTCAGGGAGATGTTGAAGATGTCAGTGAGAACATCTGCTAGCTGGTCTGCACATCCTCTGAGCACTCTACCAGGAATATTGTCTGGCCCAGCAGCCTTCTGTGGGTTGACCCTGCACAGGGTTCTTCTCACGTCGGCCACGGTAAGACACAGCACCTGTTTGGAGGAGGGGTGGACTTCCTCACCACCATGTCATTTTCCGCCTCAAAACGAGCGTAGAAGTTGTTCAGCGCATCTGGGAGGGAGGCATCATCAGCACAGGCAGGTGATATTGTCCTGTAGTTGGTGATGTCCTGGATGCCCTTCCACATGCACCATGTGTCGCCACTGTTCTGGAAATGGCTGTGGATTCGCTGGGCATGTGCAGGCTTTGCCTCTCTGATGGCCCGGGACAGTTTGGCCCTTGCTGTTGTAAGAGGAGACTACTTTTTAAAACAGTAACCCATTCTAGATTCTCCCACAAGAAACAACATCATCCCCACCATCACCCTGCTGTGATCTTTCCAGTTCTTAACCATTCCAATCTAGACCCAAGTGCACCATCAAATCCTTATGGACATAAGCTTCCTTTTGCAACCTTCCTACTAGGATAACCCGCCCATTCCTCATCTTCCTCATTGGTAGACCATAGTCAGTGTGGATCCATAGTAACTTCTCCTAAGTGGCAATGCAGATGTGTCTCAAGGAATTGTGCTTAGCCCACTGCTATACTCTCATGACTCTTAGTTTTAAGAAGGTGCGTACGGCACCAAAGACTAGCAAATTTCTACAGATGTATGGTGGAGAGCACAGGACTGTCTGCACAGGTTTGAATGAGGCTGCAGAAAGTTGTACACTCAGGCACCACACTCCCCACCAAAGACACTTTCAAAAGGCAGTATCCATCATTAAGGACCCCCAGTGTCCGGAACATGTCCATTTCTCATTGCTCATGGAGGTGGTACAGGAGCCTGAAGACCTACAATCAAAATTCTAGGGACAGCTTTTTTCCCCTCTGCCATCAGATTTCTGAATGGACCATGAACCTATGAAGATGACCTTACTAGTCCATTTCTTACTGTACTATTTCTTGTTATATTGCAAGTTGTAGTCCTTTTTATGTCCCTGCACTGTACGGCTTCCACAAAACAACTTTCATTGCACATCTGTGATAATGAACCTGATTCTGATATTAGCATATTAATGTCCTTCCTTAAATAAGGAGACCAGTACAGTACACAACGCCCTTTATGTGGTCCCACCAACTGCAGCTGAAGTACAACCTGCCTACGCCAGCATGCAATTCCTCTAGCGATTACCACTAACATCCGGAGGGCTCTGCAGTGGGAGGTCTCCAAGGTCCTTACGGCCAAAGGGTTAACTTTGAATTCTGGTCTCGGTTGTAACTCGGGAACCGCAGCAGCTGGTGTGCACAGCAAGATCCCAGAGGCAGCAATTGGGATGTGGGTTGGCTGTGTCTTTGGAGCAACCTGAAAGCTCTGATGAGGAGTTAGCGATGTCTTGTCTATGGAATGTTGTGCTGAATCGAAGAGGATGTTTACGAGGATGACACCAGGAATAAAAGGGTTAACATACGAGGAGCATTTGACAACTACTGTCTATTTATAAATAAAGTTTATTTTGATTAATTAACAAAAAAATTGATTTTTCTAGGCCTGTACACACTAGAGTTTAGAAGAATGGGGAGGGGCATCTCATTGAACTCCACTGAATATTGACGGTGACAGGATGTTTCCAATAGTTGGAGAGGCAAGGACAGAGGGCATAGACTCAGAATAGGATAATCCTTTAGAACAGAGATGAGGAGGAATTTCTCTAGCCATAGGGTGGCAAATCTGTGGAGTTCATTGCCACAGACTGCTGTGGAGGCCAAGTCATCGCGTAGATTTAAAGCGGAGATTGATAGGTTCTTGACTATAATGGTTTCAGGGGAAAAGGCAAGAGATGGAAAATAAATCAGCTATGATTAAGCGGCAGAGCAGACTCCATGGGCAGACAGAATGGCCTAATTCTGCTCCTCGGTTTTATGGACATGAACCATTAACATTGTGTCTCTCACCATGGAATCTGCCTGACCTGCTGAGTGTTTCCAGCAGTTTTTTTGTTTTCAATGTTGATTGAGAAGTGAATACAGTCCAGGACGAAGCACTGTTCTGAGATTAGTACTACACACTTAATCACTTATCATAACAGAAGGGCCATTCTGCCCATCAGGTCCATCCCAGCCTCCAAGGGAGCAATCCCATTCCTCTAATTCTGTATACCCCTGAAACATTCCATCCCACACAGTGCCAGCAACATGGGGGGGGGTGGAATTTAACGGCCAATTAACCCACCAATCTGCATATGCAGCATCTGGTGACCGTGTGATCTCCTTCTCAGAGGTCATCATCTGAATGTCTTTCAAGAGGGTAAATACTCACAAGGTAACAGGATCAGATGTTGTACCTGGCAGGACGCCGAAAATCTGTGCCAGCCAACCGGGAGGTGTGCTCAAAGACATTTTCAATCTCTCCTTGCTACAGTCAGAAGTTCCCACCTTCTCCAAAAGGACAACAATCATACTACTACCCAAGAAGAGCAGGGTGAGCTGACTTAATGACCATCATCCAGTAGCACTCACATCTACGGTGATGATGTGCTTTGAGAGGTTGGTTGTGGCTAGAATCAATCCCTTCTTGAGTACGGACCTGGAGCCGCTGCAATTTGCCTATCACCACAATAGGTCCACAGCAGATGCAATCTCATTGGCCCTTTACGTGGCCTTGCATCAAATTAAATGCTACTAATTTAATGTAACATTTTCTAACGCTACTTCATTTATTTGGGCCTCTCTCTCACAGTTTCGGCTTTAGCATAAACTGATAAAAAACAATCATAGCGCAACCTCTGATTGGCAATTGCAATCCCCCTGCCTTTAAGCCATAATTCATGCTGTTCCTGTCTGATGAAAATAAGGTGGCAGATGAGAGATTTTTTGCACTTAAAACCCATCAATTCATTAAAAGGTCAGGATTCATCAAAAGACAAGTTCTTAGACATCAAGACCAATATATTAAGACGAGATTCTGCAGATGCTGGAAATCCAGGGTAACACTAACACTAACGCACACTATGCTGGAGGAACTCAGCAGGTCGGAAGGGTCCTGATAAAGGGTCTCAGCCTGAGACATCTTTATTCATTTCCATAGATACTGCCAGTCCTGCTGAATTCTTCCAGCATTTTCCAATCATCTTTTCAAGATTTCATTTTAAAATCTATTTCTTTCCCAGTGATGATTGCTGCCGTCTTTGACATCAGGACTGTGACCCTGAATACACTGGTTATGAACTCCGCTTGAATTACACTTAACACTCTGAGTCAGGCACAAAGCTGATACCTTACCCAACCCCCCACCCCATTATATCTGAATTTAAATATTCTGACCTGATGATTTGCAACATTTTAATTGACTCTGTATAGCAGAATCTAAAGGACAACAGCGTACCTTAAGTTTTGAATAAATTTTAGATAACTCACTCTCTCTATATATCCGTGCCAGACAGCCCTGCTGCAAGTTATCCAAACATTTGAAAGTTTTTGATGAGAGCAGGCCATTTGGCCCGACATAGTTTCCTATTCACAACGTGTGTTGAAATAACTATCGCGTTTAGATTTGAAAGTCTCCAAGGTACACTCTCAATTACACAACTAGGTAGCTTGCTCCATGTGTTGACAATTCACTGTGTAAAGACATGCTTCTTGATGCGAGTCTGAAATCTCCCTTTAACCAATCTCCACCTATAGCCCCATGTCCTTGTTGATTGATTAATTTTGAAGTACCAGCTGGCAGCTACCTTACGTATACCCTTAATGATTTTGAACACTTCTATCACATCTCCTCATGTGCATAATATCATGTATATTAGCTCAGTTTGTCTCCGTCCACTGATAGACACATTTCTACTGGACACGTCTCAAGTACAGCCTACGATACACAGCTTTTGTGGCTCCAACCACCCCCCACAACTGCCCTTATTAACATACCAACCAGCGGACCTCCACATCCCCATAAAACCAGATCTCGCCCTATCTCAGGTACTTCCTTTCTCCTAACCATCCCCCTCTCCACTGTCCCTGCAAATTAAGAGCAACTTGTCTTCGACCCCAACCCAGTTCTTCAACCCGAATTATTAATCCTGTTTCTCTCCCTGCAGACGCTTTCTACAGATTCTCCCATTTTGTTTTAGTCTCAGGAACTTTTCTCCCCTCACCTTGTACCTTTGCTTTGTGGAACTGGGACTCAGCTGCTCTTCGGCCAGCCTCACTGACTCAGCAAGGGTGAGTCCGCTCAGTGACCCAACTCCACTCAGCTCCACTAACCCACCCCAATCGCTGAGGCTCAGCTTAGGGCAGGGGAAATGGGGGGAGAAAGGAGGAGATGAAGTACATGGAAATGTCCACCCAAGAGATAGTGTAGCATGGTAGTGTAGCGGTTAGTACAACACTGTTATAGTGGCAGCAACCCAGTTCAATTCTGCCACTGTGTAAGAGCCTGTATGTTCTCCCCGTTTCCCTACACGTTCCAAAAAGACACCCAGGTTAGTAAGTTGATGGGTCGCATGCATGCCATTGGACTGGAAGAGCCTGTTACTGTGCTGTATCTCTAAATTCCAATGCCTGCAGCCTATCGCAGATAAAAGCACAAACCACTGGGCTGAGGAACAGTTTCTACCCTACTGTAATAAGACCATTGAATTATTTGCCTACGACGATAAGACGGACTCGACCTCACAATCTACTTCATTATGATTTTACACATTATTGTTTACCAGCACTTTCTCTGTTATACCTAATTCTACAGTACCTCATTATTTTATCCTGTTCCATCTCAATGCACACTGCAAAGATTTGTTCTGTATGAACAGTACACAAGATAAGCTTGTCCACTCTTTTACTGTACCTTGGTGCACGTGACAAAAATAAATTGATTCCAATTCTAAAACCATCCTGCTGATCGCAGGAATGTGGTGCTCCTGGCCCATGTGACATGGCACTAGTGGTGCGGGGTGTCTATAATTTGGATGGTGCAATATAGACAATAGGTGCAGAAGTAGACCATTCGGCCCTTCGAGCCTGCACCGCCATTCTGAGATCATGGCTAATCATCTACTATCAATACCCGGTTCCTAACTTGTCCCCATATCCCTTGATTCCCCTATCCATAAGATACCTATCTAGCTCCTTCTTGAAAGCATCCAGAGAATTGGCCTCCACTGCCTTCCGAGGCAGTGCATTCCAGACCCCCACAACTCTCTGGGAGAAGAAGTTTTTCCTTAACTCTGTCCTAAATGACCTACCCCTTATTCTCAAATCATGCCCTCTGGTACTGGACTCTCCCAGCATCTGGAACATATTTCCTGCCTCTATCTTGTCCAATCCCTTAATAATTTTATATGTTGCAATCAGATCCCCTCTCAATCTCCTTAATTCCAGCGTGTACAAGCCCAGTCTCTCTAACCTCTCTGCATAAGACAGTCCAGACATCCCAGGAATTAACCTGGTGAATCTACGCTGCACTTCCTCTATAGCCAGGATGTCCTTCCTTAACCCTGGAGACCAAACTGTACACAATACTCCAGGTGTGGTCTCACCAGGGCCCTGTACAAATGCAAAAGGATTTCCTTGCTCTTGTACTCAATTCCCTTTGTAATAAAGGCTAACATTCCATTAGCCTTCTTCACTGCCTGCTGCACTTGCTCATTCACCTTCAATGACTGATGAACAAGTACTCCAAGATCGCTTTGTATTTCTCCCTTACCTAACTCTACACCATTCAGATAATAATCTGCCTTCCTGTTCTTACTCCCAAAGTGGATAACCTCACACTTATTCACATTAAACGTCATCTGCCAAGTATCTGCCCACTCACTCAGCCTATCCAAGTCACCCTGAATTCTCCTAACATCCTCATCACATATCACACTGCCACCCAGCTTAGTATCATCAGCAAACTTGCTGATGTTATTCTCAATGCCTTCATCTAAGTCGTTGATGTAAATCAAAAACAGCTGTGGTCCCAATACCGAGCCCTGTGGCACCCCACTAGTCACCACCTGCCATTCCGAGAAACACCCATTCACCGTTACCCTTTGCTTTCTATCTGCCAACTAGTTTTCTATCCATGTCAAAATCTTCCCCCCAATGCCATGAGCTCTGATTTTACCCACCAATCTCCTATGTGGGACCTTATCAAATGCCTTCTGAAAATCGAGGTACACTACATCCACTGGATCTCCCCTGTCTAACTTCCTGGTTACATCCTCGAAAAACTCCAATAGATTAGTCAAGCATGATTTGCCCTTGGCAAATCCATGCTGGCTCGGCCCAATCCTATCACTGCTATCTAGATATGCCACTATTTCATCTTTAATAATGGACTCTAGCATCTTCCCAACTACTGATGTCAGGCTGACAGGTCGATAGTTCTCTGTTTTCTCCCTCCCTCCTTTCTTAAAAAGTGGGATAACATTAGCCATTCTCCAATCCTCAGGAACTGATCCTGAATCTAAGGAACATTGGAAAATGATTACCAATGCATCCGCAATTACCAGAGCCACCTCCTTTAGTACTCTAGGATGCAGACCATCTGGACCTGGGGATCTGTCAGCCTCAGTCCCATCAGTCTACTCATCACAGTTTCCTTCCTAATGTCAATTTGTTTCATTTCCTCTGCTACCCTATGTCCTTGGCCCATCCATACATCTGGGAGATTGCTGGTGTCTTCCCTAGTGAAGACAGATCTAAAGTACTCATTAAATTCTTATAGGAAGTGCCTGTGTGATGCAAGACCATAAGATATAGGAGATAATTGGGCCATTTGACCCATTGAGTCTGCCCAGCCGATTGTTGTGTTTTTTTTTTAAATCCCTCTCAATTCCATTCTCCTGCCTTCTCCCAGTAACCTTTGACACCCTAACTAATCAAGAACTTAATCAATCTCTTCTTTAAATGCAGCTAATGATGTGGTTTCCATAGACATCCATGGCAATAAATTCCTCAGTTTTACCACCCTCTACCCGAAGAAAATCCTCCTCATCTGCCCTAAAGGGATGTTCTTGTATTCTGACGCTGTGCCTCTGGTCCTAGACTCTCTCATTATTTGAAACATCCGTCCCATGTCCACTCTATCTAGGCCTTTCAATACTGGGGAATTTTCAATGAGATCCCATAGAACTATTTATAAAGTTAACAGCAATCACTTGGGGCAAGTGAGGGGCAATTACTGACGAGGGGGATGGTAAACCATGTACACTGACCACAGCAGCAGTTCTATGACCAGCCCTTGGCATCCAACTTCCCCCACCACTAGCGCCGTGTCGCATGGGCCAGGCACACCACATCACTTCAGAGGTGTAGTGCCCTGTACAGAGTGATGCATCTCCATACACGCTGACTGGACAGAAGGGAATTGATAACAACGCTGATGAGTTTCAGATGAGACAAAGGAAAGAATGCTTCAGTGGAGTACAAAAACTGCCTTGGGGGTAATCTAATGGCCTTTCTCTATGCAGTATATACTAGTTATGATTTACCATTAATACTTCTACTTAGGATCCCATCCATTTAGGCCAGGAGCTCTTCTCACTGCTGCCGTTTGTTCAGAGGTACATGAACCTTAGGTTCCACACAGCCAGGATGAGGAATAGTTATTATCCTTCAACTATCACAACTCCAAACTGATTCCACAGCCTACTGATTTACCTTCAAGGACTCTACATCTCACGTTCTCAGGATTTTTTTTAAAAATTTGCGCAACTTGTCTTCTTTTACACATTGATTGTTTGTCTGTATTTATACATAGATTTTCATAATTTCTATTGTAGATCTTTATTTTCCTGCAATTGCCTGCAAGAAATAAATCTTAATTTCATTCAGAGTTTGAGGAGATTTGGTTTGCCAACTAAAACACTTGAAAACTCCTACAGATGTACTGTGGAGAGCATTCTGACTGGCTGCATCACCATCTGGTATGGTAGGGGTGGTCCATGAATACTATCTCACTACTTTTCTTCCTCCTATATTTTTGCACTACCCATTTTAATTTAACTATTTAATGGACATTTATAAATAGTTTTGTGCCTATCAGTATATACACACACACTTATAGTAATTCAATTTTTTCATTATATATATATTTATCATGCATTTTATTGTAGTGCTACCATAAAATTAATAAATTTCAAAACATATGAGGTGATATTAAACCTGATTCTGAAGTAGTGTTTAGTGACTTTGATAATAAATTTACTTTGACTTTGAAATTTTTTTTGCTGGAAATGAATAATCAGACAAATCTGTTGCACAAGTGTTGTACTTGTGGCCACCTTTTACAATATGGCCCATTCCTTTCGGTGGGTGGGAGCTCACTCTCCAAAGCTGGAGTGTGAGGCGATACTTTCTCCCCTACCCTACCAGTCATAATTTGGTTGCCAAGCAGAGTCAAAGCGCCGAATGGTTCAATTCTGCTTCCATTTCGGCCGATCTGACGGTAACGTCAAATTGACCTTCCAGCCGCGCACACCGAGGACCGGTCTCTGCTCCCACTGGCCTCCCGCGGAGGTGGGGGGGGGGGGGGGCAAAGGCACACCACCCTCCAAGAGGATACGTTCACATCTCGGCCATCAGAGGGAGCAGAGAGAGAGAGGCAGGAGTGCGGTGGGACACAGAGATTTGCCCCCTAATAGGTTAGGCACAAGGTGACAAGTGGTGGATGGGACAGGCACCATAGAAGTGTAACTCTCTACAGTTCAAGTACCGGGTGGGGTGGGGTGGGGAAGAACCTAGCCAAAGGCTCTCGAGGCTGCAAGGGAGGGTGGGGTGGGGGGGAAGAACCTAGCCAAAGGCTCTCGGGGCTGCAAGGGAGGGTGCCGAGGAATCAGTTCTGGCTATTAACCCCTTCGGCGCTGGAGATTACAGAGGCTTGCAGAGGGATGCCACTGTAGCTAGATTCGTCCCTCGTGCAACAGAAACTCCTCCCATCTTATACTACACCCCCCCCCCCCCACTCTCTGCTGTTTTACAGACTGCCCTCTCTCGGTGTGCCGCAGACCCCACTTTCCCTTTCTCCTAATGCAGCAGACCACCCCAGCACTCCCTCTCCCTTCTTGTAACGAACCCGGAGTTTCCTGAGGTTTCCTAACCCCTACGTGTGCATGCAACGCGATACCTGTCCCTTTGCCCCCTGTCCGACGGTACACGCAGCCATGGGGAGAAGAGGAGGGGAAGTTGGAAGGGGGTGTCCCGTCTGCCGCCTTACCTGCTCATTCTCCTGCATCGAGGCGGCCAGGGGCAGCCCATCGGCCACCCGGGCGATCATGGTCATCAGGATCATGTTTGCGGAGAAGCCAGCGAGCCCGGGACTCCGGAGTGAGTGACGTGGCTCTGCCCGTGTCAGCGCCGCGTCAGCTCTACCGGCTGCTTAAAGGGGCGGTGCAGGCGGCTCGGCCGAATCCCTCGTGGCCCCGCCTCCTCCTTAAAGGCGCGCAGTGGCAGAGGATGCAGGCAACCTGTGCCCAATGACTCGCCCGGTGGGGAGGAGCCACGCCCCTTAAAGGCGCACACCACCACCTCTCCCACCGATATTCATCGGCGCCCATCTAAGCTGGTCCCATTTCCTCTGGTTTAGCCCATATTCCTCTAAATCTTTATTAGCTATGCCCCATTGAAGGGTTTCGGCCCCAAGCATCAATTGTCCATAGATGCTGCCTGACCTGCTGAGTCCCTCTACAGCGGGGTTTCCCAGTCTCTGTTATGCCATGGACACCTACTATTAACTGAGGGGCCAGCGGACCCCAGTTTGGAAACCCCTGCTCTGTAGGCCCGTGGTGTGTGCTGTCTATCGATGTACCTGTTAGCATTTGTTTTTAATGTATTTATTGTTCCTTGACCACTTGCTCTGACATCTGCTTACTTGGAATGTGTGGAAAATGTTGCCCCTCTGGTTCCTAATAATGCTTTCCCCTCTCACCTTAAACCTACACAGCTGCTTGTTTCTCTTTCCCCAGGAAAAGAATTGTGTTATTTCATCCAATCTTACCCCTTTCATGATTCTGTACACCTGTATAAGATCCGCTATGCTCCAGGGGATAATCTGCCCAACATCTCCCTATAACTCAGTGTTGGTAACATTCTCACAGATTTGCTTTATGCTTTTTCCTGGTAAGTGATGTCTTTCCTATAAAAGAGCGAACAAAACTGTTCACAATACTCTAGGTGCAGCTTCAAAATTGTCTTGTATTATTGTAAAGTAACATCCCAACTCCTATACTGATGAAGGCCAATGTGCCAAATGCCTTCTTCACCACATTCAATGGTCCCGGTGTGATCCGATTGGAGCCTGTATTCCAGCCACCTCCTACCAACCCTGTATCTCCCGAAGTTTCCTGCATGAGGAGAGATCAAATGGACATGCTTTCCAAAGTTTAGGAGAATGAGGGGAGATTTCAGTGAAATTTACTGTCAAGACTTAAGTTTAGTTATCATGTGTACATTGGAGCATATAGCGAAATGTGTAATTTGTGTAAACGGCCAACACACCCAAGGACTATCTCAGAGGAACTCTTCTGGACCAATCATGTTGGGGAAGTCCAGAACAAGGGGTCACAGTTTAAGGATAAAGGGGAAGCCTTTTAGGACCGAGATGAGGAAAAACTTCTTCACACAGACAGTAGTGAATCTGTGGAATTCTCTGCCACAGGAAACAGTTGAGGCCGGTTCATTGGCTATATTTAAGAAGAAATTAGATATCCCCTTGTGGCTAAAGGGATCAGGGAGTATGGAGAGAAGGCAGGTACAGGGTTCTGAGTTGGATGATCAGCCATGATCATACTGAATGGCGGTGCAGGCTCGAAGGGCCGAATGGCCTACTCCTGCACCTATTTTCTATGTTTTCTATCATAGAAATATATTTGGGAAGAAAGCTCGACAGCGTCTCTACTTCCTCAGGAGTCTGCAGAGATTTGGCATGTCACCAAAAAACCTTGACAAACTTCTTTGGAAGTGTGGTGGACATTGTGCTGCCCAGTTGCGTTATGGCCTGGTATGGGAACGCCAGTGCTTTGAGTGGCATATCCTACAAAAGGTAGTGGATTCGGCCCAGTGCATCACGGTAGAGCCCTCCCAGTCATTGAGTACATCTACATGAAACGTTGCCGTAGAAATGCAGCATCCATCATCAAAGATCCTCACCACCCAGGCCATGCTCTTTTCTCGCTGCTGCCCCCACACCACCGGGTTAAAGAACAGTTACTACCCCTCAACCAACAGGCTCTTGAACAAAAGGGGATAACTGCACTCATTTAAGGACTCTTTCATCTTGTTATTTATTGATATTTATTTATATCTGCATTTCCACAGTTTGTTGTTCATTAACCACAGTTACTGTTCTATAGATTTGCTAAGTATGCCCGCAGAAAAAGAATCTCAGGGTTGTACATAGTGACATGTATGGACTCTGATAATAAATTTTACTTTGAACTTTGACTTTGAACATTCAGGTATCGACATCGCATATGCTCACAATGCTCAGCAGAACCAACACAGAACACAACCAACAACAAAACAACAGTAGGTTAAAAAAAAATAGGTCGCAGAGCCTCTCTTCATCCCAGAGCACATCCTACACAGTCAGGAAAGCTCAGCAACACCTCTACTTTCTGAGGAGGATGAAGAGAGCCGGCCTACGCACATCCAGACTCCCATCACTCCACAGGTGCATACGGAGCACATCCTAACAAGCTGCATCATTTCATGCTATGGAAAATGCACTGTGGTGGACAGGAAGACTCTACACCTGGTAGTTTAAACTGGCTCCAGCCTACCCGTCAAAAAGGACATATATACAGAAAGGAACCAGTAAATGGCCATTAACATCATGAAGGATCCCACCCACCCTGTTCATGGACTGTTTGACGCACTCCCATCAGACAGAAGGCTACATAACAACCACGCCAGGACCACCAGACTCAAAAACCGTTACTTTCCCCAAGCAGTGAGGCTGATCAACACATCCACCCGCTAATCAACCATCCACTACTTTATCATTTCCTGTCAGTCACCAAATGTACAAACACTCCTGTGCCTAGCGTCACTTTATGGACATAAAATCAATCTATATATATATATAAGCTATTTTATTTATTTATTGTGTTTTTTTAATCATTATTGTATTCTTTATCTGATTGTGTTTTTTGTGCTGTATCAGATATGGAGTATTAATTATTTGTTCTCCTTTACTCTTGTGTACTGGAAATGACATTAAACAATCTTGGATCCTGAATGTCCTGAATCTGAATCTTTGGAGTTGAGTGTAAATTTCTTCTCCCAGAGTTTGGTGCATCACTGGAATGCTCTGCCTGGCTAGGATTGTTCACTCTTTTAACTCCAGACAGATGAAGTTAAAGTCTGTCCCGAGCCTTATAGGCTCATCAGGCCTGTGCTTATGCTGGTTTCCGTGGCGTGAAGTGAGACTACGAGACATCAACCCCCCCACCCCCCTCCGGATAGGACGCCAGTCTATCGCGAGGTTAACCCCCAGCATTTTGCCGTACCCATTTACAGCTGGGTGGACTGGAGCAGTGTGTGGTTCAGTGCCTTGCTCAAGGACACAACACGCAGCCTCGGCTGGGGCTCGAACTCACGACCTTCAGATCGCCAGTTCAACACCTTAAACATTTTGCCACGCTCCAGGCAGATAAGCATAGATATTAATGGAATGGATGGACACGAGGTCAGGGCAGAAAAGGAAGCTCTGAGGTACAAGGGCAGCTGTGGTCTTGCTGAACAATGGGGAAGGAACGGGTCAGGCAACATCTGCAAGGGAGGTGGACAGTCAAGGTCAGGGCCAACACCCTCCATCTGGGATGAAAGAGCAGTGGGAGGGTGCGCAGTGTAAGATCCAGGCCAGAAGGTGCAGCATAGCAGGAGTGCAGAGATTGACTGAGGTTGGCAAGTGATAGGCAGTGGGTTTTTCATTTCTGAATGGTGTACTGAGCGACATATTTAATGCACTGGTTGTCCTCTGCACTTCTCCTGTGTATTTCCATGAATAACCTTTACTTTTGAAAAAGAATGTCTGCAAGAAGCCAAACGCCACATCGTAGGGATCAGACCCTGTCACTTGTACCCACTTCTACAAGATTTACAGTACGCTTTCAATGCAATAGAAAACTTAGAGGCAAACAGGATACACTAGAGTTGACAGTGAGCCCTCCCTCCCCACCACCTCTGGCACACAGTGGCTGTGCAGCACACCAGCTCGGCCCATCTCTGTGGGCTCCCTCGACAGCACCTCCTGAATGGGCCCACTCCAGAAAAGACAGGACTAGTTGGCAGAGGGGAACACTTCAACGCATACCTACTTTTCCATCTCACATGGCAGGAAAGTAGAAATGCCGTTCAGCCCATCTATTCCATGCCAGAACAGCTCCCATCCAGTCAGGACAGATCCAGGTGACTGGAGCCAGGACAGGCACCTTTGCCAGGATGACTGCCCTCTTTGGGGGCAGTTAGCATTGGCCCATAGTTGCTGACTTTGCCGGTGCCATTTTCAAACCCAGTCTCAAGTCCTCAAGAGGAGATGAGGCCATGGGAGAGAGGCAGGCTGCTATCAGCCTCGAATGAGGGAATGCAGCAATAAGGGGAGGACAGGGGAGGTGGGGGGGACCTGCGGCCCCTTGCCTTCCCGCCTGTCCCCACGTGTGTGCGCGTGTGTGTGGGCGGTGAGGAATAGGAAAGGACGGGCAAGGAGGGAGCTGATGCAAACTCGCATGTGCAAAGGTACCCTGCAACGTCCCGGAGTGTTTCCCTGTGATGCCTTTGGATGGAGGCGAGAGGGAAGAGCCGGTAGCTGGGGTGTGGGATGGTGAGGGGGTGGGGACTGCTGTTCATGATGGCAGGAAATCAGTGGTGGGGGGTGGGGTGAGGGGTTAAATAGGATAGTGAGAACTTGGGGGGGGGGTGATGCTCTCCACGACAGTGAGAAATCAGTGGTGAGGGAGATAGGGGACCATTGCATAAAGCAGGGAAGGGAGATGTTGGGGGATATCTGGGACACTGATAACCCAGGCTTAAAATAAGGATGGGGTGGGGTTTGGGGAGAAACCACTTCATTATGTTGGGCCAGTGTTCAGAGATTGAAGCCAATAGCTTGGCCTCACCTGACTCCTGTCTACTTCACACTCCCACAGAATTTTTGTTACCCCCCCCATCTTACTTCTACCTCCCTGAATACCAGCTCACCACAGCACGCCTGGGTGTGAGAGTGGGTTGAGGATCCTGGGTGAGGGCCTAGGCCTGCCCACCCCACCCTGCACACTGGGGCCTAGCTGGAGTTGGCCCTCTTCTGGGACACCCCCCTCAGCAGGGGGGTGAAAACAGAGGGCCGGCGGTCCCCGGGCGAGAGGCTGAGCCCCCGCTTGGCACCGGGGCCCAGGCTGGGGGGCAGAGCTGCCCGCTGCTCGTCCATCCGCCGCTCCTGAAGCCGCTGCAGCAGGTCGAAGAACTCGCGCGGGCTGCGGTCCGGTGGCCTGCTTCGCTGGTCCTCGATCCGGGCTCTAGCCGACTGTGGGGGGTGGGGGAGACAGGCAGGGTGTTACTGTGGTTGGGCCTGTATCTTGGCTCGCGATCCGAACAGCAGCAACCGCAATCCTGGCATCTGGGATCCCGTTGCCATGCGCAACCCCGACCCGTACCTCCATATGCGATAGGCCTTGGGGCATTTCATGCCTCTGGACATTGCCCCCAGTCACTGAGGGATCGAGTGTTGTGTCTATCTACCTCCCCTGCCTGTCCCAAGATAGTTAGTCCATAACCCTCTGCTCCTAGCCTACACCCCTCCAACCTCCTGTCAATTATGAGATAGCTCATACCTCCAAACCTCAGCTTCTGGATAACGAAAGGTTTCGAATTAGGTCTACACCACCCCATTCCCTCTCCTGTTAGTCCTGGGACAGGTAGGACCTCTGAACATTGCTCCTGGTCACTGAAAGATTCTAGTTTGTCTCTATTCCCCACCCCCTCCCGTCTCCAGTCAGACGTGGTACCTCCAAGCTTCCTGCCCCTGGTTACTGAGTGGTCTAGGGTTGGGTCGTCCCCTAACCCCACTCCGTCTCCCATGAGTCCCAGCACAGCTTGTACCTCTGGCTCCACCTATCCAAGCCTATCACCACCCCAACTCACCCCAGTCCTTTCTGGCCAGCAGTCCAAGATATCCTGCCCCTCATTACTGAAGAGGCTGAGCGTGGGCCTTTCCTCCCCTCCCACTCCCTCTCCTGCTGGTCCTCAGACAACATACTTCCAGACCCTTGCGCCTGGGATCTGAGGACCCATCTTCCCTCCAGCCACTCTCCCCTCCTGTGTCCTCCGAGCCCTGCCCTTGGTTATTGAGGTGGCTAGAGTTTTTGGGTCTATCACCCACACCCCCCCCAACACTCTCCTACCCCTCAAACCCTGGGTGGGTTCAAGTCCCTGAGACCTATCCCAGGGTATTGCCTTCAAAGATCTCCCCCCACCTTCCTCCCCTCTTCGACTCCTGACTGCCCCAGCCAGGAAAAGTCCCCCCACCACACCAACAAAAAGCAGTTTTGCCACTCCCAGGGAGTATTCCCCCAACCCAAGGAAGTTTGGCCCCACCCTTCTGTTTTGGATCGCAGAGGGGATGCGACTGGTGAACACATCTGCCATCTTACTGGTGTTGCCTAAGGGTTTCACCCTTCAAACAACCTCAACCCCCATCACTGAGGGGGTGGTAACTGGGTCTCTGAACCCCCTGGATATGACGACACCCAACACCCTATGCACCCGGAGTGAGTCCAGGTGGATGAATCCTCCAGGCTCCACCCCAATCACCAAGATCCTGCTCCCCTCCCACCCCTACTCCATCCGCTCCAAGTTACCCTGCTGTCTCTCCATACCTGGTGCTTCAGTATGGTGTTGTACAGCTCCTCGTCTGGGTCCTTCCCACCTCCAGTCCACTTTCTCGGTGCAGAGTTCTGCTGTTTCGCTGCTGGGGCTGCCCCCAGTTCTGCTGGAGCCTCACCTCCCTCTGCTGGTTCTGCTGGGGCTTCCCCTTTCTCTGTTTGAACCTCTCCTGCTGGGATCTCCACATCCTCTGCTTGGGGCTCCTCTTCCTCTCCTGGAGTTTTCCCGTCATCGACTGGTTCTTCTTCCTCTTTTGGTATCATCTCTTGTTTTGCTGGGATCTCCTCTTTCTCTGATGGAACCTGCTCACTCTCTACTGGAACTTCACCTTCCTCTGCCGGTGTCTCTTTCTCTACGGGTTTCATGCCTTCCTCTTTCAGGGAACAAGCTCTGTCTGAGGTGAGAAGGGTTGTCTCTTGCTGCCCCTCTACCTGGGCTCCCTCTGTCCCCACTAGATCCAGGTATTCCATGTTTTCCTCACAGATCTTCGGATCCGCATCCCCGGCAGATGACTCCTCAAAGTCGGCCCGCTGGTCGTCAAGGCGACGGCTCTGAGACCGGGCAATCAGGTCGAAGAACTCCTCGGCTTGAAGGTTGGACATGGAGCGGAAGAAATCTGTTCAAAAGAACAAGGGTCAGAACTCTGTACACACACACACACACACACACACACACACACACACACACACACACACACACACACACACACACACACACACACACACACACACACACACACACACACACACACACACACACACCTGCATATCTCTGTACGTACACAATCCCATGTATGCACACATGCATGCACACTCTCTACATAAGTACACACACACACTTGTGTACTTATACTGTACACACCTCTGTATTGTTACAAATAACTCTCTATATAGACACAGAGATGGCAATATTGTGGAAATTGGAAGTGTACAAATCATAGCTGGGCAAAAGTAATTTACGTTCTTCAGGATGCAACATGGTAAAAACAGTGTTACAACAGGATAAATGCAGTTTATAATGTGAGACAGAGTGAAGTTTCCTCCTCACTGTCCCATCACACTCTCCCAGAACAGAGGGAAGCTCAGCACATTGGGTACCATCATATTCCCATCATAGGGGTTAGTCATAGAGTGAAGCTCTTTACATCCTGTCCCATCACACACTCCCAGGGTTAGACAGAGAGTGGAGCTGCTTCCACTCTACCCCATCACACACTCCCAGGGTTAGACAGAGAGTGGAGCTGCTTCCTCTCTACCCCATCACACACTCCCAGGGTTAGACAGAGAGTGGAGCTGCTTCCTCTCTACCCCATCACACACTCCCAGGACAGGGGTTGACCACAGCTGAGCTGCACAGTGCTCAAAGGGAGCATGTTTTGCGGAGGACGGTCTCAGCCCATCAGCCACTGGAATGAAAACACAGGAATAGTGCCAGACCAGGTTGGTGGGGGGTGGGTTTTGCTCCCTTACATTGCATCTTCTCCAGCGGCGAGGTCGGAAGTGAGTGGCAGCCACGCCGATCCTGGATCTCCTTGCGGACGGAGTACCGCTGATCATTGAATTGCCGGCTCTGAACCTCGTACACCAGGTCGAGGAGCACCTCGCGCTCCATGCACTCCGGGGTCACAATGGTGGCCTGCAGGGGGAGAGAGAGGGCAGGTACGTCCTTGAGTAACCCTCAAGCTCAGTCGGATCCCGTGGACGATCAACCTCCACGGGGCCTTTTGTGGAGAGAGAAACAGTCAACATCTCAGGCTGAAGACCTTCTGTCAGACTGTATTTTAAATCTCTCTTCTCCAGACCCCCACTCTGAACATCTGGCAGAAGATACAAAAGCGTGAAAGCATGGATAACCAGGCTCAAGGCCAGTTTCTGGCCCACTGTTATCAGAATTATGCAGAGACTGCCTGTAGAATAAGATGGATTTTTAAACCATAAGACCTTAAGATATAGCAGCAGAATTAGGCCATTTGGCCCATCCATCTGTGATTTCATCATGGCTGATCCATTTTCCCTCAGCCCCAATCTCCTGCCTTCCCTCATACCCTTTCCTGCCCTGACCAAACAAGAAGCTATCAACCTCTGCCTTAAATAAACGTAAAGACTTGGCCTCCATAGCTGCCTGTGGCAAAGAATTCCACAGATTCACCACTCTCTGGCTAAAGAAATACCTTCCCATCTCCTTTCTATCTTGAGGCCTCTGGATTCCCAACACAGAAAACATCCTTTTCACATCCACTCTATCAAGGTCTTTCACCATTCAATAGGTTTCAATGAGGTCACCCCTCATTCTTCTAAATTCCAGTTAATACAGGCCAGAGCCATCAAACGCTCTTCATGTGAAAAGCTGCTTAATCCTGGAATTATTTTCATGAACCTCTTTTAAACCCTCTCCAGTTTCATTACATCCTTTCTAAGATAAAGGGCCCAGAACTGCTGACAATACCTGATGCACCATCAGAAACTCTCTGAGACATGAGGCGAGATATCGGCTTTTATTGACTGGAAGAAGGAACAAGCAGTGGTTGACCACCATACTACATCTGGGAGACTGAGGGCAGAGCTCAGGCCTCAATCACCTTTATACCGGGGTCTGGGAGGAGCCACGGTGGGAGGGGCCACAGGAGCAGTCAGCGGGGGGGTGGGGGGGCGTGTCCAGACAGGTATATATAGTTCACCACAATACCCCAAGTGAGGCCTCACCAGTGCTTTATAAAGTCTCAACGTTACATCCTTGCTTTTATGTTCTAGTCCTGTTGAAATGAATGCTAACATTCATGCCTTCCTCACCATAGACTCAACCTGAACACTAACCTTCAGGGAACCTGCACAAGGACTCCTACATCCCTTTGCTTCTCAGTTTTTTGTATTTTCTCTCCCTTTAAAAAATAGCCTGCCCTTTCATTTCTTCTACCAAAATGCATGGCCATACACTTCCTGACACTGTATTCCATCTGCCGGTTCTTTGCCCATTCTCCTAATCAGTAAGTCCTTCTGCAGCCTCCCTATTTCCTCAAAATGCCTATCGTCTTATCGTCCGCAAACTTGGCAACAAAGCCATCAATTCCATCTCCAAATCATTGACATTTAACATAAAAAGAATTGGTCCCATCACAGCCCCCCTGTGGAACACTACTGGGCACCAGTAGCCAAACAGAAAGGCACCTTTTCCCCACTCTTTCATCTTGCCAAACAGCCACTGCATTATTCATGCTGTAATACCGGGGGCTCGTTGCTTACTAACTAACCTCAGGTGTTCCATGTTGACAAAGGCCTTCTGAAAATCCAAGTACACAACATCAACTGATTCTCCTTTGTCTATCCAGCTTGTTATTTCTTCAAAGAATTTCAACAGATTTGTCAGGCAAGATTTTCTCTTAAGGAAACCATACTGACAATGGCCCATCTTATCATTTGCCACCAAGTACCCTGAGACCACATCCTTCACAATCAATTGCAACATCTTCCCAGCCACTGAGGTTAGGCTAACTGGCCTGTAGTTTCCTTTCTTCTGCCTCTCTCCCTTCTTGAAGAGTTGAGTGACATTTGCAACTTTCCAGTCTTCCAGAATCCAGTGAATTTTGAAAGATCATTATTAATGCCCACAAAATCTCTTCAGCCACCTCTTTCAGAACCCTGGGATGTACACCATCTGGTCCAGATGACTTATCTAACTTCAGATCTTTCAGTTTCCCAAGAATCTTCTCTCTAGAAATGGTAACTTCGCAGATTAAATGCCCGCAGTCACCTGGAACTTCCAACACACTGCTAGTCATCTTCCACATTGAAGACTGATGCAAAATACTTATTCAGTGCCTCAACCATTTCCTTGACCCCCATTACCACCTCTCCAGCATTGTTTTCCAGTGGTCCACCGTCCACTCTTGCTTCTCTTTTACATGTTATGTATCTGAACAAACTTTTGGTATCCTCTTTAATATTATTAGCTAACTTACTTTCCTATTCCATCTTTACCTTCTTAATGACTTTCTAGTTGCCTTCTGTTGGTATTTAAAAGCTTCGTAATCTCCTAATTTCCCACTAATTTTTGCTCTATTATATGCCCTCTCTTTGGCTTTTTAATATTGGTTTTGACTTCCCTTGTTCTCATGGTTGTGTCATCATTCCTTTTGAATACTTCTCCCTCTTTGGGATGTATATATCCTGTGCCTTCTGAATTGCTTCAGAAATTCCAGCCATTGCTGCTCTGCTGTTATCCCTACCAGGGTTCTTTCCTAATCAATTCTGCCCAACTCCTCGCTCATACCTTTGTAATTTCTTTTACTCCACTGTAAAACTGAAGCGTCTGACTTTAGCTTCTCCTTCTCAAATTTCAGGGTGAATTCAATCATATTATGATCGCTCTCTCCTTAGTGTTCTTTTACCTCAAGCTCTCTAATTGATTCAGTTCATTGCACGACACCCAATCCAGAATAGTTGATGTCCTATTGGACTCAAACATGAGCTGCTCCAAAAAGCCATCTCATAGGCATTTTAGAAATTCCCCTTCTTCGATCTAGCTCCAACCTGATTTTCCCAAACTACCTGCATATTAAAATTCTCCATGATTATTGTAACACTGTCCTTTTGGCATGCATTTTCTGTCTCCTGGTGTAATTTGTAGACCACTTCCTTACTACTGTTTGGGGGTCTGTATACAATTCCCATCAGGGTCTTTCCTTAGCTCTATCCACAACAACTCAACACCTCTGACCATATGTCACATCTTTCTAATGATTTAATTTTATTTTATACCAACAGAACCATACCGCCCCCTTTGTCTTCTTTCCTGTCCTTTCGATACAATGTGTATCCTTGTTCATTAAAGTCCCAGCTATAATCTTCTTTCAACTATAATTTAGTGATGCCTACCACATCATACTTGCCAATCTGTTACCATGCTGCATGTTCATTGACCTTATTCCATATATTGTGCACATTGAAATATAACATCTTTCATCCTGTATACACCTTCTCTGATTTTTTTCTGACTTTACTTGCAACTCATCCTGGTAACTGCAATTTTACCCTGTCATCAGCCTCTCCTTGTTAGGAATCTCTCTACAAATTGCCACCGTTTGTAAACCAACTACCTCGTCTTCAGCTCTTCCACTCTGAACTAAATTGGATTGGCTTTTCTTACATCCTTCACATACATGAGGAGTAAATATCTTTACGTTACGTCTCCATCTAAAAGTGCAATGTGCATAGTAATTGCATCCCCATCCACTTGCTGAATTAGGTTAAACTCACCGGAACAACTCTAACCAACCTGCCCACAAGGATGTTGGACCTCCTCGGGTTCAGGTGTAACCCGTCCCTTTTCTGCAGGTCATCCTTCCCCAGAAAAGATCCCAATGATCCATAAATGTGAACCCTGCTCCCTGCACCAGTTCCTCTGCCATGCATTCATCTGCAAGTCCTTCTATTCTTACCCTCATTGGCACATGGCACAGGCAGCAATGCAGAGATTACTACCCTGAAGGTCCTGTTTCTCAGCTTTCTACCTAGTTCCCTAAAATCTCTCTTCAGGACCTTGTCACCTTGTAAACCTGTATCATTGGTGCAATATGCACCAGGACTGCGAGTCGTTCCCACTCACCCTTGAGAATGTCATGGACACAAACTGAGTCATCCCTGATCCCAGCACCAGGGAGGCAACATACCATCCGGATGCCCACAGAACCTCACCTCTGTTCCTCTGACTAAGGAATCTCCTATCAATACTGCAGTCCTCTTCATCTCTCTGCTCTTCTGAGCCACAACACCAGACTTAGCGTGAGAGATCTGCTCACTGTGGCTGCCCCCCAACGTTAGATCATGCCTCTCGATAGTATCTGAAGTTGTATACTTATTATTAAGGGAATGGCCAGAGGTGTACTCTGCACTGGCTGTGCATTCCCCTCCTTCTCCTGACAGTCACCCAGTTACCTGCCTCTTGCTAGTTAGCGGTGGCTAACTCCCTATAGCTCCTGTCAATCACCTCCTCATGCTCCCATGCTAGTTCAACGTCATCGAGCTGCAGCTCCAGTTCTGTAATATGGGCACCCAAGAGCCGCAACTCCACACACCTGGTGCAGATGTGTTTATCTTGTCTTTCCACATCCCACACACAGTACGAAACACTGCCCCCGGAGCCATTCTCGCCACACTATGCACTAACAGATGTGGAATGAACAAATAAGAACAGAGAGACGGAGAGAGAATAACTTACAAGACAATCTACCGCTCCCAAGCCCGATGAGCCAAAGCCACTCTAAAGACCGGTACACTCGAAGGGATGGGCTGCTCCTCTTCTGGACCTCACAATCTGCCTTGAGATGATCATTCGCCTCATTGTCGGTCTGTACTGCACTATAGTGTTACACTTTATTCTCCATTTTGTTAAGTTTTTAAAAAATTTCCCTTGTATGGCCTCAATGCACTGTGCAAAAACCAAGTACTTTTTACTGTATATGGCAACAATAAACTCAGTTTCCAACACTTACTCACACTCACCTTCTCTCCCATCAGCGGACCCTGGATCCCCAACTACACTCAGCTGTGGAGAGGGACCTTCCTGGCCTGGGATGTGGGGAGCTCTCAGAGGAACTCACAGAGGGTCACAGAGAGAGCGTACAAGCTCCACAGAAACAGCATACACTGGGGGGGGGGGTGGGGTGAGGGGGCTGACATGTCACCTGTAGAGGAAAGTTCTGATGGTGGGGGGTGGGAGGGGAGCCGAGAGGATGTTGCACCAAAGGACGTCTTGGTGCTCGTTGGTCCAAACTGGGGAGGAGACATCCTGCCGGGTGGCTTGGACCACTTGCTCAGGGACGGCTGCACCTCTTTACAGATGGTGGATTTGCTGAGGAGGGGGTGGAAACAGATATGAGGGTTCATCCCCAGCGGCCGCTATGTAACTCTCTGCCCTACTTGCTGTTCCCAGGGACACACACCAAGGCAGACATCAAGTGCTGCTGGAAGATCATCAACCGCTCAGTCTGCGCGAGACCTGTTGGTCTCCTAGCACAACGAGATGGCCACAAGGAAATGCTGCCGATCGTCACGTTCCAGGCCGCGGGAGTACCTGCTGAGGGACGCACTAAAGCTTGGTGCAGCTAGAACTAATGCTTTGTGGGAAGGGCCACACACAAAAGGGCTGAGTTATGTGGGAAGACCCTCGAACAAAAAAAATGGACATTGCGTCAGGGAGCTACGTGAGGCGCAATGGTGCTATGTTTGTTTTATATTGGTTTTATTTAGAGATTGAGCCTGGTAACTGGCCCTTCCATCCCAAAGAGCCCGTGCCACCAGTTACACACATGACCAATTAACCAACTAACCCCTAGAATGTAGAACAAACCCACACAGTCAATGGGTGAACACACAAACTCCTCACAAACAGTGGGGGAACTGAAGCTGGCTCACTGACGCTGTAATTGCTTTACACTAACCAATACGCTACCATGCTGCCAAATACGTGTTGTGTTTCTGTTTCTGCTTTCTACTGAATGTACCAACCATGAATGTTAAAGTTAATGTTTTGGACTGTTTATTCCTTTGTTTTATCGTGAATAGTAGCAGAGGCTAGAATCGAACCCGGGACTCTGAGCTGGGAGGCAACATCCTTACCTGCTGCTGCGCTGTGCTGCCCAGAGGCGTCCATGTTCTGGACATTGCTTGTCATGTGAGGAGCGTTTGATGGCTCTGGGCCTGTAGTCGCTGGAATTCAGAAGAATGAGGGGTGACCTCATTGAAACCTATCGAACGGTGAAAGGCTTTGATAGAGTGGATGCCGAGGGGACATTTCCAATGGTGGGAGAGTCTAAGACCAGAGGACACGGCCTCAGAATAGAAGGGCGTCTTTTAGAATGGAGAGGAGGAGGAATTTCTTTAGCCAGAGAGAGGTGAATGCATGGAGTTTGTTGCCACAGGCAACAAGTGTTTGTGTATATTTAAGGCGGAGGTCGATAGGTTCCTGATTAGTCAGGGCTTGAAGGGATATGGAGATTGGAGTTGAGAGGGAAAATGGATCAGCCATGATGAAATGGTGGAGCAGACTCGATGGGCCAAATGGCCTAATTCAGCTCTTATGGTCTTATTGCACCGTGGAAAGGAGGCAGAGGTCCCAGAGAGGGGCAGGAGAGCTGTACAGGGGACCGGGGATAGATGGGAGAAATGTGATCCTCATCCTTGGAGGCTGAGAAGAGATTTCCTAATGGAGAAAGATTGTATCCGGTTTAAGTGAGGTAGACTGGGGGAGAGTGTCCCAGGAGGGCTGTCGGGAAACTCATTGGCACCAGATGGTGTGAACCCCAGGGCCCTGGAGGAGTGTGCTGAGCAGCTGTGTGGAGTATTTTCATCCGAGTCTCAGCCTGGAAAGGGGCCCAATTGAGTGGAAAACATCATGTATGGTCCCACTACCTAAGAACGGCCAACTGAAAGTCTTGAATGACTACCATGCAGTGGCCCTGACCTCACACATCATGAAGACTCTAGAGAGCCTGGTCCTGGCTCACCTCCGACCCCAGGTCAGATCAGCCCTGGATCCCCGGCAGTTTGCTGACCAGGAGCGCACTGGAGTTGATGATGCTGAACAGAGACTACTCCCATTTGGATAAGCAGGGTAGCACTGTGAGGATCATGTATTTGATTTCTCAAGTGCCTGCAATACAAGACAGCCCTCATGTCTGGGGGAAAAGCTCCATTTCATGCAGGTTGGCACTTCCATTGGGACTACCAGACTGGCAGACCACAGTATGTGCAGCTTCAGTGCTGTGTCAGACCTGGCTGTAAGCAGCACTGGGACCCCACAGGGACTCCCTTCCTGTTTGCCCTGTGTACCTCAGACTTTAGATACAACACTGGATCATTTCATCTGCAGAAATTCTCTGATAACTTGGGAATACAGAGGGAGGATGGGAGGATGAATCCAGGGCCATGGTGGAGGACTTTGCAAATAAAGCAAGCTGAATCATCTGCAGCTCGACATCAGTAAGACAAAGGAGATGGTGATGGACTTTAGAAAGGCTCAGCCTGCACTGCTCCCTCTTACTATTGATGGTGAGGATGTGGATGTGGTGAGGACCTACAAGTACCTGGGGTGCATTTGGACGACAAACTAGAGTGGGGCACCAACATAGAGGCTGTGCACGAGAAGGACCAGAGTCGCCTCCACTTCCTGAGGAGACTGAGGTCCTTTGGAGTACATAGGAGATTGGTGGGTAAAATCAGAGCTCATGGCATTGGGGGGAAGATATTGACATGGATAGAAAACTGGTTGGCAGATAGAAAGCAAAGGATAACGGTGAATGGGTGTTTCTCGGAATGGCAGGTGGTGATTAGTGGGGTGCCACAGGGCTCGGTATTGGGACCACAGCTGTTTTTGATTTACGTCAACGATTTAGATGAAGGCATTGAGAATAACATCAGCAAGTTTGCTGATGATACTAAGCTGGGTGGCAGTGTGACATGTGATGAGGATGTTAGGAGAATTCAGGGTGACTTGGATAGGCTGAGTGAGTGGGCAGATACTTGGCAGATGACGTTTAATATCAATAAGTGTGAGGTTATCCACTTTGGGAGTAAGAACAGGAAGGCAGATTATTATCTGAACAATGTAGAGTTAGGTAAGGGAAAAATACAAAGAGATCTAGGAGTACTTGTTCATCAGTCACTGAAGGTGAATGAGCAAGTGCAGCAGGCAGTGAAGAAGGCTAATGGAATGTTGGCCTTTATTACAAAGGGAATTGAGTACAAGAGCAAGGAAATCCTGTTGCATTTATACAGGGCCCTGGTGAGACCACACCTGGAGTATTGTGTACAGTTTTGGTCTCCAGGGTTAAGGAAGGACATCCTGGCTATAGAGGAAGTGCAGCGTTGATTCACGAGGTTAATTCCTAGGATGTCCGGACTGTCTTACGCTGAGAGGTTAGAGAGACTGGTCTTGTACACGCTGGAATTAAGGAGATTGAGAGGGGATCTGATTGCAACATGTAAGATTATTAAGGGATTGGACAAGATAGAGGCAGGAAATATGTTCCAGATGCTGGGAGAGTCCAGTACCAGAGGGCATGGTTTGAGAATAAGGGGTAGGTCATTTAGGACAGAGTTAAGGAAAAACTTCTTCTCCCAGAGAGTTGTGGGGGTCTGGAATGCACTGCCTCGGAAGGCAGTGGAGGCCAATTCTCTGGATGCTTTCAAGAAGGAGCTAGATAGGTATCTTATGGATAGGGGAATCAAGGGATATGGGGACAAGGCAGGAACCGGGTATTGAGAGTAGATGATCAGCCATGATCTCAGAATGGTGGTGCAGGCTCGAAGGGCCGAATGGTCTACTTCTGCACCTATTGTCTATTGGAGTATGCAGGCCTCTCCTTCACATGTTCTACCCATTTGTTGTCACCAGTACAATCTGCCAGTCTACAACATGGGTGATGACAACAGGCTCAATAAGCTGATTAGAAAGACCGGCTTTGTTATAGGAGTCAAAATGGACACACTGGAGGCTGTGGTAGAACAAAGGACCCTACAGAAAATCCTGGCAATTCTGGACAATGTTTCTCACAGTCTGCAAGCCACCTTGGCTGAACAGAGGAGCACTTTAAGTAATAGACTAAGACAACTGTGCTGCTCCAAAGAGGGTATTATGAGGTTATTCCTACCCTCGGCCATTGGGCTTTATATTGAGTCAACCTATAGCCGGGGAAGTGATGACCCCCTCCTGTCAGACTGCTTAAGGTAACTTATTTTTTATTCTTTCTTACTTCTCTTCTAATATTTGTATATCTGTGTACTTGTAGTTCTACTGTGACACTGTAATTTCCTTTGGGATCAATAAAGTATCCATCTATCTACCTATCTATTAGAAATCTGTGGGATCCGTGTTCAAACTTTTTGGAATAAGAACCAGGCAGGAAGAAATAACCAGCTGGAG
Source organism: Hemitrygon akajei (assembly GCF_048418815.1). Classification (NCBI taxonomy): domain Eukaryota; kingdom Metazoa; phylum Chordata; class Chondrichthyes; order Myliobatiformes; family Dasyatidae; genus Hemitrygon; species Hemitrygon akajei. The sequence goes on along the minus strand of NC_133125.1, from coordinate 173,615,221 downwards.
GGACCGGTCCCGAAGCGGAACCCATAGCCAGCAGGGGGCATGGATGAGTCAGTCAGGACTTGGAGGGAAGCTGAAAATGAGAACATCCCTTGCTACTATTGGTAGTAACTGCAGGGGGCATTGCCTCAAGTCTTCAACATCCATCATCAAAGTTCACCACTATCCGATCGTGCCACCTTCTCACAGCTACCATCGGGCACTGAGGTACAGAAGCCTGAAGTCCCAACACCACCAGGTTCAAGGACAGCTACTTCCCTTCACCCGTTCAGTTCTGCAGCAGTGATAGGGAATTCCACAGTCAGAGGAGCAGACAGAAGATCCTGTAGATATGATAGCAACATCTGGATGGTATATTGTCTCCTTTGTGTCAGGGTCAGGGATGTCTCAGACTGGGCCCGTAGCATCCTAAAGGGGGAGGTCGAGTAGCCGTAAATCATGTTAGATATTGGTACAAATAACATAGTTAAGAAAAGGGATGAGGTCTTGAAGTGGGAATATAGCAAGTTACGGCAAAAGCGGAAAAGCAGGAGCTCATGGAAAGTAAGCTCTATAATGCCGCCTGTGCCACACGCCAGTGAGGATGATTCGTCAGATGAATGTGTGGCTGAAGAATTGATGCAGGGCGCAGGGTTTCAGATTTCCGGATCATTGGGATCTCTTCTGGGGAAAGTACAAGAAGTACGGGTTACTCCTTGGGAGTAGGTTTACTGGAGATGTTGGGGATGGTTTAAACTAATTTGGCAAGGGGATGGGAAATAGAGTTATAGGGCCTGAAGATGGGACAGCTGCTATACAAGCAGAGGCAGAGTGGATTGAGACTGAGGAAAAATAGACAGATGATAGTGCAAAACTGTGGTCAGTGAAGTGATTTTAAGTGTAATATGGGGGCAAAATCAAAAAGGGTGATAAGTCCTGACTGAAGGTATTGCATAGTATTCGAATACACATGGTACACAGGATAAGGTAGATGATCTTGTAGCACATTTAGAGATTGGCAGGTATGATGATATGGGCATCAATAAGGAATAGCTTTAAGAAAATCATAGTTGGGATACACATTATATCGAAAGGACAGGCAGGTAGGTAAAGGACGTGAATTTGCTCTGTCGGTAGAAAATGAAATCAAATCCTGAGAAAGAGGTGGCATAGGATTGGAAAATGTCATATCATTGTGGGTAGAGTTAAGAAATTGCAAGAGTAAAAAGACCCTGATGGGAATTCCATACAGGCCTCCAAGCAGTTGTCAGTACGTGGGGTGTAAGTTAGAACAGGAGATGGGAAAGGCATGTACAAAGGGGAATGTTATGATAAGGATTTCAATATGCAGGTGCATTGGGAAAATCAGATTGGTTCTGAATCCCAAGAGAGGGAATTTGTAGAATGCTTACAAGATGGGTTTTTTGAGCAGCTTGTGGTTGATCACATTAGGAAAAAGGCAATTGTGAATTGGGTATTGTGCGATGAAGCAGATATGATTAGGGAACTTAAGGTGAAGGAGCCCTGAGGAGGCAATAATCACACAATGACACAATCCACCCTGCAAGTTGAAAGGGAGAAGCTAAAATCAGATGTATCAGTATGACAGTACAATGAAGGAAATTACAGAGGAATGAGAGAGGTGCTGGCCAAAGTCGATTGCGAGGGACGCTATCAGGGATGACGGCAGAACAGTGATGACTGGAGTTTTGGGGAGCAATTCAGAGGATGCAGGATAGATACATCCCAAAGATGAAGAAGTAGTCTAATGGGAGGATGACACAACCATGGCTGACTAGGGAAGTGAAAGACAGCATAAAAGCAAAGGAGAGGACCTATAAAGAGCAAAAATTAGTGGGAGCTTAGATGATTGGTAATCTTTTAAAAACCAACAGAAGGCAACGAAAAATCAATAAGAAGAGAGAAGAAATATAAAGGTAAGCTAGCCAATAATATCAAAGAGGATACCACAGGTTTTTTTCAGATATATAAAGAGTAAAATAGAGGTGACAGTGGATATTGGAAGCTGGGAAATAATGCTGGAGAGGGAGTAATGGTGGGGACAAGGAAAAAACAAATGAGATTAGTAAGTATTTTCCATCAGTCTTCACTGTGGAATATGCCAGCAATTGAAGGGGTGTCAGGGAGGAAGTGAGTGTAGTTGCTATTACTAAGGGGAAGCTTGGGAAGCTGCAAGACCTGAAATCACAAGGACCAGATGGACAACACCCCAGCATTCTGAAAGAGGCAGGTGAAGAGATTGGGGAGGCATTAGCAGTGAGCTTTAAAGATCATTAGATTCTGGAATGGTTCCAAAGGACTGGAAAATTGCAAATGTTCGTTAAGTCTTTAAGAAAGGAGGGAGGCAAAAGAAATGAAGTTACAGGCCAGGTAGCCTGACTTCAGTAGCTGGGAAAATATTGGAGTCCATTATTAAGAATGAGGTTTTGGGGCACTTAGAGGCACGTGATAAAATATGCCAAAGTCAGCATGGTTTCCTTAAGGGAAATCTTACCTGGCAATTCTGTTGTCAGGTAGGAGAAGCTGTGGTCAAGGGAAGCATGCATGCGCCTGTGCTGAGGTGATTGTACAGAACCAGCCTGCTGCTGTCGCACTGAGCACTGCCCGTTCCAGATTTGGTTTAATCCAGAATGAGTTACATTGCTGATTGCTTCCAAACCAAGGCCAAACCTGGACCAAGTGATTGGGGTCAGACACACACCTCCTGACCTTTCACTGCTCCCAGTGTACACCAGAGTTCGAGGGTCCAGGACCAGACCCTCAGCAAGCACGCCCCAGGAGTAGGGAGGGGCGATGGAGGGGTTCACAGATAGTGGGGCAAGTTTCTCATGTCTGGTGAGGAAGCAACATTTAAAGGGGTTGATCTAAAGAGTTCCGGGCTCCCAGGGTCTACCCACTCACATGCAGAGTGGTACAAGAAAATGGCTAGGACAAAGTATCTGATGACTGGTCTTTGAAATTAAGCATTCATTGTCTCTTATTTTGTCTCCATGGTTGTTGCCTGACCTTCTGGGCATTCTCAGCATTCTGTTTTTATTGCACATTTCTAACATCTGTGTTTTTAAATGTATTTGGGCAATCTTGTTAGTCCCATTTCCTTAAACACTTCCGTGTAACCCATTCTCTCTCTTCCTCAATCTCTCTCAATGTCTCTTTCTCCCTCTCTTTTAACTCTCTCTCTCTCAACGTCTCTTTCCCTCAACATCTTTCTTCCAATGTCTCTCTCCCTCCATCTCTCTCACTCAATGTCTCTCCCTCCATGTCTCTCTGTCCATGTCTCTCTTTCAATCTCTCTCAATGTCTCTTCCCCCTCTCTGTCTCTCACAATGACTCTCTCTCCCTCAACCTCCTCTCTCCCTCTATCTCTCCCTTCCTCTATCTCCCTCAAAATCTTTCTCAATGCCTCTCTTTCACAATATCTCTCCTGCTCTCTCACATTCCTTTTCGATGTCCCTCTTTCCTTTTCTCTCAATCTCTCTTATTCATTTTCTCCCCATCTCACTCCCTCACTCTCTTAAACTCCCTCTCTCTCAAAGTTGCCCTCTCCTCTCTCTATCTCTCCCCCTCCCTCAATTTCTCTCTCTCCTTCTCTCACATTTTCTCAATGACTGTCTCCTTTCTCAATCTCTCTCCCTCTCTCAATGTCTCTCTCCCTCAATCATGCTGTCTCCCTCCCTTTCCATGTCTCTCTACCCTCTCTCTCTCTTTCATGTTCTTTCTCAATCTCTGTCTGTCTGTTTCTCTCATACACTTTCTCAATGTCTCTCTCTCCCTTCCTCCCTCTCTTTCATTTTCTCAATGTCTCTCCCTCTCTCTCTTAATGTTTCTCCCTCTCAACATCTCTCTTTCGCTCTCTCAATGTCTCTCTCCTTTTCTCACTCTCTCCTTCTATCTCTCTGTCTCAATCTTCTCTCTCACATCCTTGTTTTTTCATCTGATTCTCCTACCCCACTCACCCACATCAGGGGCAATTTATAGTGGCCAATTAACCAGCAGACCTGAGATGTGGGAGGATATCACAGCGCGCAGGGGGAGTCCACGTGATCACAGGGAGAAGGTGCAAATTCCACACACACACAGACAGTGCACGAAGTTAGGTTCGAACCCAGGACCCTGATGTCTTAAAGCAGCGACTCTATCACTCTGTTGTCTAGTTGGGAACTAGTCTCATTTCCTGAAGTGAAGATAATAAACCTAATTCGGACAAATTTCACAATATATGTCTGTTGCAGTAACAACAAAGCCTGGATTTGGCTTAGTCCATCACAGGCAAAGCCCTCCCAACACTGAAAACCCCTACAAGGAGTGCTGCCACAAGAAAGCAGCATCCATCATCAAGGAGCCCTCCCACCATCCAGGCCATCCCCTCATTTCACTGCTGCCATCAGAAAGGAGGTACAGGAGCCTGAGGTCCCACACCATCAGGTCCAGGAGCAGTTATTACCCTACAACCATCAGACGCCTGAACCAACTCACCTCAACTCTGAACTGACTCCACAACTCGTGTTCTCAGTGTGGTGAACTACATATACCTGTCTGGACACGCTTCCCCCCCCGCTGACTGCTCCTGTGGCTCCTCTCACGGACCCCGGTATAAAGGCGATTGGAGACACAGCCCCGGTCTCAGTCTCCAGGATGTAGTGTGGTGGTCAATTGCTGCTTGTTCTTTCTTCCAGCCAATAAAAGCCTATATCTCGCCTCACGTCTCCGAGAGTTATTGATGGTGCATCACTCAGTAAGTTACACACTCAATAGTAGCTCCTTCCCCTCTGCCTCCGGATTTCTGAACAGACTGTGAAGCCATGAACATTTCCTGCCGAGTTCTGCTCTCTTTTTGCGATTTATCGTATGTTTCTTTAGAGGTACAGTGCAAAACAGGTCTTCCAGCCCAACGAGTGGAAGCACCCACCAACCCACCTATTGAACCCCAGCCTAATCACAGGATAACTTACGGTGACCAATTAACCTACTAAGCATATATTTTTGGAATGTGGGAGGAAACCGGAGCGCCCGGAGGAAACCCACTCACTCAGGGGAAGGTGGCGCCAGAACAGAACTCCAAACTCTAATGTCCCCTACAGTAACAGTGTCACACTGACCGCCACGCTACCGTGGCCCCCACCCCCACATCTTTTGTCTTCCATGGTACTGCTGCCACAGAACAAGGAATTTTACGACCTGTGTCAGTGACAATAATCCTGAATCTGAAACATAGGCTTATCACCGTATCTCGGTGCATTTTAAATTTATAAACCAGCGTCTATTTAGCCAGGCACACGCAGAGTGCGCGAGTTACTGGGCACTGGCCACGGGCTCCCACTCACTGTGAGCGCACTGCTCTGTCCCAGTGTGGGTGGGGGCAGGGAGCGAGGAAGACCCCCGCCCCCACAGTAAACCCGTAACCCTGCCTGCCGCAGGGAGAGGCCGGCGGCACCTACCGTGAGTCCGTGATTGGTCAGCGTGAGGAGCGGGTCCAGGCTAAGGTGCCGGACACCCTGCAGGCGACAGCTCCCCCTTGCCGCGACGCCGGTCCCGTCCTCAGCCCTGTCTGGGCTTCCGCTAGGCTGGCATGGCTGCACGGGGTCAGGAGGTGCCGATTGGCAGTGGTCCCCCTCGCCCTCCTCCTCTTCCACCTCCTCACTGTCCCCAGTCTGTGGTGAGAAAGATTCGCGGGTTACCTTCGGACACTGGGACAGGAATCCCTGATACCAGGATACCCCAGATGCACTGGAAAACCTCTGAATACAGGATCCTCCCAACCACAGAGACCAAACAGGTTAGTGTATCTGCCTGATTTCCCCTGGAGAGGCCCTCAACACACTGGGAGACCCCTTATTCACCAGGAGAACCCAGCCTCGCCAGGATATCCCTGACACTTGGAGGACCCCGCTCACAGGGACAACACAAATCTAGAAACCCCCGTCTCTCCGGGAGACTTCAGACACTAGGTGAGCCCAACCCAAAGAGAACCTCTCCACCCCGACTCAGACTCACTGGGAACCGCGGGACCCCAGACTTATCGGTAGAGCCCGCTACTAAACTGGAGACACTGATGCAGTGGGAGAGCCCAACTCAGTGGGAAGCTTCCAACATGGGATTCTCTGTCCCTGAGATCCATTCAGCCATGAGATATCTGCCTCCCAACTCATTGGAAGACCCCTGACTCACTGCGAGAGCCCGAGTTCCAGAATCTTCTCCAGAATCCCAGAATCTCTCTGAGCCCAAGGCCCTTCCAACCCTGAGATCCACGCCCCCTTCCCTGAGGATCGACATCCACTCAGCACCCTCCTCCCCCACTGGGACCCTGTTCTGTCCCAGCCACAGACTGTCACCCGGTGCTGGGTGAACATTGGCTGAGGATCTGGTGACCTTTAGCATTGGCAAGGTATCAGCTAGGGACTTCCCCCACCCCAGAGAGCGACCAACGCCAGCCCCCGCCTGCGAAGGTTAAAGCTCCACGCTTCACACAAAAACAGGTCACCTGTGGGTGTCTGGACCTGTCAGCTGATCCTCTTGCTACACATTGCTTCCCCAAAAGATGTCATGGGTGGGGAGGGGAAGGAGTAAGGTAGACAGCTGTAGTGGACGCCGCCAAGCCCTGTCCCTGTCATATCTGTGCTAAGGGGTCCCCCCAAGGTCAGCCAGGTGAAGCCCATAGGTTTGGGCTTGACGTTGGTAAGATGGCTTCTGGGCAGAAAACTGGGCAAGTCTGCTGCTAAGTCCCCACCAGACGGAAAGCCCAAAGTATGGGCATCATCTCGAGAACTTCACGCGTTTACCTTTCCTTTTACCTCCCAACCAAGTATTTCCTGGCTATGCGGGTCGGGGGACTGACCCGGGACGTTGGAAGTCCTGTCCAAGGATGCCTCATTTGGTCATTAAGGACTGAGGTCAAACCCAGCCCCATGCTGGACTTGCTATATGAACGCGGGTCACTGGGGGCCAGTGCAGGCTATCCCTTGATTTTCAGCCTCCCGCCACTGAGGTCTGGTCTTTATCCTCTCCCCTTAAATTTAACCCCATCCTTAGGCCGAGGCCATTTGGCCCATCAAGCTCCTCTGTCCAACAGGGCGTGGGTGACCTTTTTCCTCAGAGTGCCTCTCCTGATAGCCACACCCCACCCACCATCCCTCGGTTGCCTTAACGTACACAGAACTTTACCTTGGCGGTGGTCGCATGCTCTCATAGCAGTTTCCCAACTCTCTGTTGGTCTTTCTGGATGTGTTTAGAGAGACGGGGGTAGCAACGTGGAGCAGGGGGAGAGGCAGTGGGGAGAACACTCACCAGGCCGCTGTCTGCACTGGTATCCAGCTCCGAAGTCTCGGAAACAGGTGAAATCTGGGTGGGCATCTCACCCGGAGTGTCGCCTCCCGCTGATGTCCCGCCGGAAGGGAGATTGGGCGGAGCCAGGACCTCCAGGTAGCAGGAGACTTGGCACCTCACCTCCGCCCCTCTGCCTTCTGCAACGGGTTCCGACATGCCCACTCCTCCTTCTCCCCCGGGGGCCGAGGCAGGCCGTGCGGGATCGGGCCGGGGAAGGTCATCGGCCGTGTGCGGGGTTCCTGGCTCCCGCGACCCTTCCATCTCCATTACTGCTGCCGTCGTCTGCTCCTCTACTGCGAGAGAGAAAGGGATCGTCAGCATGGAGATACAGCGACCACCCCCCCAAACCCGACAACACCCCTGATCCACCTGACCCTCGGAAGAGAGCACGTGGTGCGTTCCGGGCAATCCGATTCTGCAGCACACAGAAAGAGCCACAAATGGCAAGGGCAGTTCATCGGAATTAGCGCGGATGGTCGGAAAGTCGGCGAGGAAACTCGGGAAATGGCAAGGGCAGTTCATCGGAATTAGCGCGGATGGTCGGAAAGTCGGCGAGGAAACTCGGGAAATGGCAAGCCACACCACAGACACCAGCCCCCACCCACCTCCAAGTGTTGGCGAAATCCTAGCAAGGGAAGGGGTGCCATAGATTGTTCTACAGAGTCAGTTAACCCAATTACAATACAGGACACGGTGACTGTGTACGGGAACAATCCCTCAGTACTGAGGACACGGTGAAGTGTACAGGAACATTCCCTCAGTACCGAGGACACGGTGATGTGTACGGGAACACTCCCTCAGTACCGAGGACACGGTGAAGTGTACAGGAACATTCCCTCAGTACCAAGGACATGGTGACTGTGTACGGGAACACTCCCTCAGTACCGAGGACACGGTGATGTGTATGGGAACACTCCCTCAGCACCGAGGACACGGTGACTGTGTACAGGAACAATCCCTCAGTACCGAGGACACGGTGACTGTGTACGGGAACACACCCTCAGTACCGAGGACACGGTGACTGTGTACGGGAACACTCCCTCAGTACCGAGGACACGGTGACTGTGTACGGGAACACTCCCTCAGTACCGAGGACACGGTGACTGTGTACGGGAACACTCCCTCAGTACCGAGGACACGGTGATGTGTACGGGAACACTCCCTCAGTACCGAGGACACGGTGACTGTGTACGGGAACACTCCCTCAGTACCGAGGACACGGTGACTGTGTACGGGAACACTCCCTCAGTACCGAGGACACGGTGATGTGTACGGGAACACTCCCTCAGTACCGAGGACACGGTGACTGTGTACAGGAACACTCCCTCAGTACCGAGGACACGGTGACTGTGTACGGGAACACTCCCTCAGTACCGAGGACACGGTGATGTGTACGGGAACACTCCCTCAGTACCGAGGACACGGTGATGTGTACGGGAACACTCCCTCAGTACCGAGGACACGGTGACTGTGTACTGGAACACACCCTCAGTACCGAGGACACGGTGACTGTGTATGGGAACACTCCCTCAGTACCGAGGACACGGTGATGTGTACGGGAACACACCCTCAGTACCGAGGACACGGTGATGTGTACAGGAACACTCCCTCAGTACCGAGGACACGGTGACTGTGTACAGGAACACTCCCTCAGTACCGAGGACACGGTGACTGTGTACGGGAACACTCCCTCAGTACCGAGGACACGGTGATGTGTACAGGAACACTCCCTCAGTACCGAGGACACGGTGACTGTGTACGGGAACACTCCCTCAGTACCGAGAACAGGGTGATGTATACAGGAACACTCCCTCAGTACCGAGGACACAGCGAGTGGGTACAGGAACACTCCCTCAGTACCGAGTACATGGTGATGTGTATGGGAACACTCCCTCAGTACCGAGGACATGGTGATGTGTACGGGAACACTCGCTCAGTACCGAGGACACGGTGACTGTGTACAGGAACACTCCATCAGTACCGAGGACACGGTGATGTGTACGGGAACACTCCCTCAGTACCGAGGACACGGTGACTGTGTACGGGAACACTCCCTCAGTACCGAGGACACGGTGATGTGTACGGGAACACACCCTCAGTACCGAGGACACGGTGATGTGTACGGGAACACTCCCTCAGTACCGAGGACACGGTGACTGTGTACGGGAACACTCCCTCAGTACCGAGGACACGGTGACTGTGTACGGGAACACACTCTCAGTACCGAGGACACTGTGATGTGTACGGGAACACTCCCTCAGTACCGAGGACACGGTGATGTGTACGGGAACACTCCCTCAGTACCGAGGACACGGTGACTGTGTACGGGAACACTCCCTCAGTACCGAGGACACGTGATGTGTACGGGAACACTCCCTCAGTACCGAGGACACGGTGATGTGTACGGGAACACTCCCTCAGTACCAAGGACACGGTGACTGTGTACAGGAACACACCCTCAGTACCGAGGACACGGTGATGTGTACGGGAACACTCCCTCAGTACCGAGGACACGGTGATGTGTACAGGAACACAACCTCAGTACTGAGGACACGGTGATGTGTACAGGAACACTCCCTCAGTACCGAGGACACGGTGACTGTGTACGGGAACACTCCCTCAGTACCGAGGACACGGTGACTGTGTACGGGAACACTCCCTCAGTACCGAGGACACGGTGACTGTGTACGGGAACACTCCCTCAGTACCGAGGACACGGTGATGTGTACCGGAACACTCCCTCAGTACCGAGGACACGGTGACTGTGTACAGGAACACTCCCTCAGTACCGAGGACACGGTGACTGTGTACGGGAACACTCCCTCAGTACCGAGAACACGGTGATGTGTACAGGAACACTCCCTCAGTACCGAGGACACAGCGAGTGGGTACAGGAACACTCCCTCAGTACCGAGGACACGGTGATGTGTACGGGAACACACCCTCAGTACCGAGGACACTGTGATGTGTACAGGAACACTCCCTCAGTACCGAGGACACAGCGAGTGGGTACAGGAACACTCCCTCAGTACCGAGGACACGGTGTTGTGTATGGGAGCACTCCCTCAGTACCGAGGACACGGTGATGTGTACGGGAACACTCCCTCAGTACCGAGGACACGGTGATGTGTACGGGAACACTCCCTCAGTACCGAGGACACGGTGACTGTGTACGGGAACACTCCCTCAGTACCGAGGACACGGTGATGTGTACGGGAACATTCCCTCAGTACCGAGGACACGGTGATGTGTATGGGAACACTCCCTCAGTACCGAGGACACGGTGATGTGTACGGGAACACACCCTCAGTACCGAGGACACGGTGACTGTGTACGGGAACACTCCCTCAGTACCGAGGACACGGTGACTGTGTACGGGAACACTCCCTCAGTACCGAGGACACTGTGATGTGTACGGGAACACTCCCTCAGTACCGAGGACACGGTGACTGTGCACGGGAACACACCCTCAGTACCGAGGACATGGTGACTGTGTACGGGAACACTCCCTCAGTACCGAGGACACGGTGATGTGTACGGGAACACTCCCTCAGTACCGAGGACACGGTGACTGTGTACGGGAACACACTCTCAGTACCGAGGACACGGTGACTGTGTACGGGAACACACTGTCAGTACCGAGGACACGGTGATGTGTACGGGAACACTCCCTCAGTACCGAGGACACGGTGACTGTGTACGGGAACACTCCCTCAGTACCGAGGACACGGTGACTGTGTACAGGAACACTCCCTCAGTACCGAGGACACGGTGATGTGTATGGGAACACTCCCTCAGTACCGAGAACACGGTGATGTGTACAGGAACACTCCCTCAGTACCGAGGACACAGCGAGTGGGTACAGGAACACTCCCTCAGTACCGAGGACACGGTGATGTGTACGGGAACACTCCCTCAGTACCGAGGACACTGTGATGTGTACGGGAACACTCCCTCAGTACCGAGGACACGGTGATATGTACAGGAACACACCCTCAGTACCGAGGACACGGTGATGTGTACGGGAACACTCCCTCAGTACCGAGGACACGGTGATGTGTACAGGAACACACCCTCAGTACCGAGGACACGGTGATGTGTACGGGAACACTCCCTCAGTACCGAGGACACGGTGATGTGTACAGGAACACTCCCTCAGTACCGAGGACACGGTGATGTGTACGGGAACATTCCCTCAGTACCGAGGACACGGTGATGTGTACGGGAGCACTCCCTCAGTACCGAGGACACGGTGATGTGTATGGGAACACTCCCTCAGTACCGAGGACACGGTGATGTGTACGGGAACACACCCTCAGTACCGAGGACACGGTGACTGTGTACGGGAACACACTGTCAGTACCGAGGACACGGTGATGTGTACGGGAACATTCCCTCAGTACCGAGGACACGGTGATGTGTACGGGAACACACTGTCAGTACCGAGGACACGGTGACTGTGTACGGGAACACTCCCTCAGTACCGAGGACACGGTGATGTGTACGGGAACACTCCCTCAGTACCGAGGACACGGTGACTGTGTACGGGAACACTCCCTCAGTACCGAGGACACGGTGACTGTGTACGGGAACACACTGTCAGTACCGAGGACACGGTGATGTGTACGGGAACACTCCCTCAGTACCGAGGACACGGTGATGTGTACGGGAACACTCCCTCAGTACTGAGGACACGGTGACTGTGCACGGGAACACACCCTCAGTACCGAGGACATGGTGACTGTGTACGGGAACACTCCCTCAGTACCGAGGACACGGTGATGTGTACGGGAAAACACCCTCAGTACCGAGGACACGGTGACTGTGTACGGGAACACTCCCTCAGTACCGAGGACACGGTGATGTGTACGGGAACACTCCCTCAGTACCGAGGACACGGTGACTGTGTACAGGAACACTCCCTCAGTACCGAGGACACGGTGACTGTGTATGGGAACACTCCCTCAGTACCGAGGACACGGTGATGTGTACGGGAAAACACCCTCAGTACCGAGGACACGGTGACTGTCTACGGGAACACACTCTCAGTACCGAGGACACGGTGATGTGTACGGGAACACTCCCTCAGTACCGAGGACACGGTGATGTGTACGGGAACACTCCCTCAGTACCGAGGACACAGCGAGTGGGTACAGGAACACTCCCTCAGTACCGAGGACACAGCGAGTGGGTACAGGAACACTCCCTCAGTACCGAGGACACGGTGATGTGTACGGGAACACACTCTCAGTACCGAGGACACGGTGATGTGTACGGGAACACTCCCTCAGTACCGAGGACACGGTGATGTGTACAGGATCACTCCCTCAGTACCGAGGACACAGCGAGTGGGTACAGGAACACTCCCTCAGTACCGAGGACACGGTGATGTGTACGGGAACACTCCCTCAGTACCGAGGACACGGTGATGTGTACTGGAACACACCCTCAGTACCGAGGACACGGTGACTGTGTACGGGAACACTCCCTCAGTACCGAGGACACGGTGATGTGTATGGGAACACTCCCTCAGTACCGAGGACACGGTGATGTGTACGGGAACACTCCCTCAGTACCGAGGACACGGTGACTGTGTACGGGAACACTCCCTCAGTACCGAGGACACGGTGATGTGTACGGGAACACTCCCTCAGTACCGAGGACACGGTGATGTGTACGGGAACACTCCCTCAGTACCGAGGACACGGTGACTGTGTACGGGAACACTCCCTCAGTACCGAGGACACGGTGATGTGTACGGGAACACTCCCTCAGTACCGAGGACACGGTGACTGTGTACAGGAACACTCCCTCAGTACCGAGGACACGGTGACTGTGTACGGGAACACTCCCTCAGTACCGAGGACACGGTGATGTGTATGGGAACACTCCCTCAGTACCGAGGACACGGTGACTGTGTACGGGAACACTACCTCAGTACCGAGGACACGGTGATGTGTACGGGAACACACCCTCAGTACCGAGGACACGGTGACTGTGTACGGGAACACTCCCTCAGTACCGAGGACACAGTGATGTGTACGGGAACACACCCTCAGTACCGAGGACACGGTGACTGTGTACAGGAACACTCCCTCAGTACCGAGGACACGGTGATGTGTACGGGAACACTCCCTCAGTACCGAGGACACGGTGATGTGTACGGGAACACTCCCTCAGTACCGAGGACACGGTGATGTGTACGGGAACACTCCCTCAGTACCGAGGACACGGTGACTGTCTACGGGAACACTCCCTCAGTACCAAGGACACGGTGATGTGTACGGGAACACTCCCTCAGTACCGAGGACACGGTGATGTGTACGGGAACACACCCTCAGTACCGAGGACACGGTGATGTGTACGGGAACACTCCCTCAGTACCGAGGACACGGTGATGTGTACGGGAACACTCCCTCAGTACCGAGGACACGGTGACTGTGTACGGGAACATTCCCTCAGTACCGAGGACACGGTGATGTATACGGGAACACTCCCTCAGTACCGAGGACACGGTGACTGTGTACGGGAACATTCCCTCAGTACCGAGGACACGGTGACTGTGTACGGGAACATTCCCTCAGTACCGAGGACACGGTGATGTGTACGGGAACATTCCCTCAGTACCGAGGACACGGTGACTGTGTACGGGAACATTCCCTCAGTACCGAGGACACGGTGATGTGTACGGGAACACTCCCTCAGTACCGAGGACACGGTGAAGTGTACAGGAACACTCCCTCAGTACCGAGGACACGGTGACTGTGTATGGGAACACTCCCTCAGTACCGAGGACACGGTGATGTGTACGGGAACACTCCCTCAGTACCGAGGACACGGTGACTGTGTACGTGAACACTCCCTCAGTACCGAGGACACGGTGAAGTGTACAAGAACACTCCCTCAGTACCGAGGACACGGTGAAGTGTACAGGAACACTCCCTCAGTACCGAGGACACGGTGACTGTGTACGGGAACTCTCTCTCAGTACCGAGAACACGGTGATGTGTACAGGAACACTCCCTCAGTACCGAGGACACAGCGAGTGGGTTCAGGAACACTCCCTCAGTACCGAGGACACGGTGAAGTGTACAAGAACACTCCCTCAGTACCGAGGACACGGTGAAGTGTACAGGAACACTCCCTCAGTACCGAGGACACAGCGAGTGGGTACAGGAACACACCCTCAGTACCGAGGACACGGTAATTTGTACAGGAACACTCCCTCAGTACCGAGGACACGGTGAAGTGTACAGGAACACTCCCTCAGTACCGAGGACACAGCGAGTGGGTACAGGAACACTCCCTCATTCTTCCTGTACTGAGGCAACCAGAACTGAGCGCTTTGCTCTAGGTGTGGGTAACAGGAAATTTTGAGAGCTGTAACACGTGTGGGTTTGTTGCTGCCTGCACGGTGCTGCTCAGGTTGCAGCAATGCATCCTGAACCGCTTTCGTGCTCAGCAGGCTCGTGCAGCCTTGCAGCTGCAGTGCGCTCTCCACAAGTACCGCAGGGCCGCACTGCCCGCTGCCGAGAGCAGCTGTGCAGTCCAGCTCCCGTGCAGCTGCAGGACGTGACCCTGCCCACCCACGGGCAGTGCCAGCTTCCGCCTCTTGCCATGCCACTCCTCCCACACTTCAGCTTTTCGTCTCCTCCATCTCCTGCTCTGCCTTCACCCCGCAGCGAGCCCAGGCCCTGCTCGGCCAGCAGTGCTGATGGAAACTTTTCCTTGGTGTCAGCAGAACAAAAGAGATACTCATTGGCCTCTGGATTGGGTGGGGGCGTGCACTTGTTCCTGTTTATATAACCAGAGACTCAAGTTCCTGGTAGTAAATATCACCAATAACCTGTCTTGGACCAACCATACAGATCGTATGGCCAGGAGTTCTCCGGTGCCTCTGGAGGCTAAAGAAATTGGGCATTTCCCCCTCAACCTTTGCCTTGTTTTTGTCGAAGCACTGTGGAACGCCGCCTGTCTGGGCGCATCACGGCTTGGGAAGGGAACTGTGACCACAAGAAGCTGCTGGAACTTGTGGACACAGCTCAGCGCATCACGGAAACCAGCCTCCCCTCCATGGACTCTCTGCACTTGTGGCCGCCTCAGTAAAGTGGCCAACATAATCACCCAGCCCGGACATTCTCTCTTCTCCCCTTTCGTTGGGCAGAAGATGCAAGTGCCTGAACTCACGGAGCGCTGAGCGCGGCCGCGCTGTTAGCACGCTATCGAATAGACGGAGAAGAAGAAAGCCCTTGGGTCCGACTGGAGTCATCGGGACGCCGTCGTGACAGCGATTTTTTTTTAGCAGGACTTCTTGCCTTTACGAGGCCGAGTTGCTAGCTCGACGCTCGACCCAGCACGGATGGAAGGGAGCCGGCTGGATACAAACTCAGGAGACTTCGCCCCGAAGTCCAGCGCTGATGCCACCAGCCGGCAACGCTATTGAATGAATGGTTTCCTAGTACTGTATGACAAGATGGCCCCTTGATCTCACAGTCTACCCTGTTATGAGTTTACACCTCAATCTTTACCTGCACTGCACTTTCTTAGTAACTGTAGCACTTTATTCTATTATTGATTTACCCTGTGCCCTCTTCAATGATTTGGCACTGTACCTCAGAACCAATAAACCAATTTACCTCTCACTCAGCCTATTACCTGATTACTCCTGACACAGAGTGCCTCGTCAGTATTCAGCCCCAACCCTTTGTTCACATTAACGGGTAGTACAATGAGGGATTTAAATCAATTTAACTGAGGATTTTTATTTGTGAATTACATGCTTTTTTTGCAGAGTAGAGACAAAAGAAAGCAGGGAAATTTGTAAAGCATAAAAAATTAAAAATTAAAAACCTGAAATGTCAGCAGTTCAAAAGTATTCATCCGCACGTTGCTCAGGACTTAGTTGAACCACTCCTCACAGTTATTACAGACTTGTTTTGAATAAGTCTCTGTTAGCTTTGCACAATATGATGGAGCAAGTTTTGACCATTTCTCCTTGCAAAATTGTTCAAGCTGTGCCAGATTAGTTGGGGAGTGGCATTGGACAGCAATCCTAAGGTCTTGCCAGCGATATTTGATCAGGATGTCAGGACCCTGAAAGGGCCACTCAAGGACATCAATTTTCTTCAGTTGAAGCCACACCATAGTTGCTCTGGCAGTGTGCTTTGGACCATTGTCCTGATGACAAAATGAAGTTCCTCGCCAGTTTAAACTTTCTTGCTGAGTCTGGCAGGTTTTGCTCCAGAGCAACACACACAAAATGCTGGAGGAACTCAGCAGGCCAGGCAGCATCTGTGGAAAAGGGTAAACAGTCGACGTTTTGGGCCAAGACCCTTCATCAGGACTGGAGGAAAGGATGACGAGTCGGAGTAAGAAGGTGGGAGGAGGGGAGGAAGAAATACAAGGTAGGTGTTAGGTAAGACCCAGAGAGGGGGAGAGGTGAAGTAAAGAGCTGGGAAGTTAATTGGTGAAAGATAAAGGGCTGGCAAAGAAGGAATCTGATAGGAAGGCCATGGAAGAACGGGAAGGGGGAGGAGCACAAGAGGGAGACGATGGGCAGGTAAGGAGATAAGGTGAGGGAGGGAAATGGAGTGGGGGATACTAAAGGAAAATGGGGGGGAGGGGAGTGCATTACCAGAAGTTTGAGAAATCAATGTTCATGCCATCAGTTTGGAGACTACCCAGACAGAATATAACATGTTGCTCCTCCAACCTGTGTGGCCTCATTGCGGCAGTAGAGGAGGCCATGGACTGTTATGTTTTTATCCAGGATCTCTCTGTATATAGCAGCATTCATTTTCCCATCAATCCCGATTAGATTTCCAGTCCCTGCTGCTGAATAGCACCCCCATAGCACGATGCTACCTTCAGTATACTTTCCATTAGGGCTGATGTCACCTAGATTTAATCTACACCTACTGCCTAGTGTTGAGGCTAAAAGGTTACATGTTAGTCTTATCTGACCACAAGACCTTCTTCCACATCTTTACATTGTCTTTAAAGTGATGCCTTGCAAAATCTTTACAGCCAAGGATGTGCTTTCTTTTTAGCCGGGGCTTTTTCCCTGCCACTCTTCCATAAATACCCATTTTGTGCGAGGCATTAGAGATTGTGGACCCATGAACTTCATCGCAGTTGCAGCCACGGACTTATGCAGCTCACTCAGAGTGACTGTTGGCATCACAGTCGCCTCTCTCGCAGGTGCCAGTCTTCTCTGGTGACTCGTTTTAGAGGGGCAACCAGACCGAGGCAGTGTGGCTGTGGTATATACTTTTTCCACTTTTTCATAAGGGACTGCACTGAGCTCCAAGGTACATTCAGTGCCTTTGATATGGGCTTGTATGCTTCCTGAGTTCTGTGAATCTCTCTTATCATTTCCTTGACTTCCTGTGAATACTCTTTTGCCTTCACTTTGGTTTGCACTGTTGAAAATCTACCACACTGTTGGTCCTTACCGAGAGAGGGACATTTTTTCAGGTGATCCTCCAATTTTCTGCGTCAACAAATTGGGTGAGCTGGTAAGGTAATATACAGTATTGCTCCTGGGGAAAGTTAATGTAGTAATTGTAGAGGGGATGAATACTTCTTCAGCCTCAGAATTTTGGTTTTTAATTTTTAGTAAATTGTTGACAGGTTTTGGTATTTTATTTTGATTTGGCATGATGCACAATGTTTTTTAGATTAGCTCAAAATATCCTATTTCAATATATTTTACATTTAGAAAACGAGAGTGAAATGTGAGAATAGTTGTGGAGGCTGATTGTTTTTACAAGGCACTGTATTCCTCTGCACTCACAGTAGCTTTGTTTAGTATCATAAGCAAATTTGGAAATTCGATATTTTGTTCACTTGGAAAAATTGTTGATCTGTATATTGCTGTGCTAACTGCTCAAATCAAGTAAGCATGTACCAACAAATCTCAAAGACAGACCCTACCTTCTAGTAAGACAGTTGAATGTTTCCCTAGTCAGAGAAAATCACAGAATCTACCTCGTAATAATCTTGCACCTTATTGTCTACCTGCACCGCACCTTCTCCGTAACTGTTTCAATTATTCTACATTCTTTCATTGTTTTACCTTGCACTTACTTTTATGCACTGTGTAATGTATCATGGGTAAAGCCCTCCCCAGCATTGAACACAGCCACACAAAGCATTGTTGCAAGAAAGCAGCATCCATCATCAGGGCAACACACAAAATTCTGGAGGAACTCAGCAAACCAGGCAGCATTTATGGAAAAGAGTAAAGAGTTGACATTTTGGTCTGAGACCCTTCGTCAGAACATTGTTTACTCTTTTCCATAGATGCTGCCTGACTGGCTGAGTTCCTCCAACACTTTTGTGTTACTTTCGATTTTCAGTATCTGTAGATTTTCTCATGTTTGTGATCCACCATCAGGGACTCCCACCACCCAAGCCGTGCACTCTTCTCACTGCTGCCATCAGGGAGAAGGTACAGGAGCCTCAGGATTCACACCACCAGGTTCAGGAACAGTTATTTCCCCTCAACCACCAGGCTCTTGAAACAAAGGAGACAACTTCACCCAGCTTCACTTGCCTCAATTTCAAGGACTCTTCACCTCATGTTCTTGATATTTATTGTTTAATTGTTTATTATTATTATTTATTTCTGTTTGTATTCGCAGTTTGTTGTCTTTTGCACACTGGTTGAATGCTCAAGCTGGTGCAGTCTTTCATTGATTCTATTATAGTTATTATTCCATTATTGACATTGATTATGCCCATAAGAAAATGAATCTCAGCATTATTTATGGTGACATATATGTACTTCGACAATAAATTTACTTTGAACTTTTTGAACTTTGAATGAATGACTTGGTCTGAATGCACAGTATGCAAGACAAGCTTTTCACACTATCTCAGTACATATGACAATACTAAACCAGTTCTGATTCCACCTGCCCTGGTCCCGGCAGGCTGTTGAACTGTAGATTGTGTTGCAACGGTTCGCACTCAGCCGAGGTGGGGGTGCTTGGCTGGGTTGTGCAGGAGTGCACCTGGTGGGGAGTGGGAGGGTGTGATCAGTGGGAACCACTGTGACACTCCTCACTGGGTCAACAGTGCACACAGTGAGCTGGACCCCAGCCTCACAACCACTCCAGTACCTGCACAGTGTGGCAGGAGTGAACTGCCAGCAGTATTTTCTTCCAGACAGGATCACACTGTACTCAATCTATGCACTACAGGGCATTCTGTGGCATCGTACTGCACGCAGATCTGACTACCTGCCAAGGGAGTGCACCCTGCTCATTACGATGGGAGGAAGTGAAGTTGCTGGTGGCAGGAGGAGGATGGGGGGGTAAGAATGTGCAGCCTGTTGAATCCACACTGCCCACATTACAGTATTGCCACCTCAACCCTCCCAACACCCTCTGCCTCTTTGCATCCCAGCCTCTCCTCTTGCAAGTGGTTCCCTGAATTCCGGCTGTGGTCCAACCCAGACATCTCCCCAGCCCTTTGTATCCATCCCTCTAGACTTCCAGTCTTCCATTCTCCATTCGATAAGCCAACTAGAGGAGAGGCTGTACTTGATCTGGTGTTGGGAAATGAACCTGGTCAGGTGTCAGATCTCTCGGTGCAAGAGTATTTTGGAGGTAGTGACCACCTCTATCTCCTTCACCATAGCATTGGAGAGGGATAGGAGCAGACAATTTGGGAAAACACTTAATTGGGGTGGAGGAAATATGACTCTTTTAGGCAGGAACTTGGGAGCATAGATTGGGAGCAGATTTTCTCAGGGAAATGCAAGGCAGAAATGTGGCAAATGTTCAAGGGATATTTGCATGGCTTTCTGCATAGGTATGTTCCACTGAGGCAGGGAAAGGATGGTAGGGTTAAAAAGCCATGGTGTACAAAAGATGTAGAAAATCTACTTAAGAAGTAAAGAAAAGCTTCTGAAAGGTTCAAGAAACTAGGTAGAGCTCTCGAAAATTACAAGGTTGCTAGGAAGGAGCTTAAGAATTGAATTAGGAGAGCCAGAAGGGGCCATGAGAGGGCCTTGGTGAGCAGGATTAAGGAAAACCCCAAGGCATTCTACAAGTATGTGAAGAGCAAGAGGATGAGCCGTGTGAGTATAGGACCAATCAGGAGCGACAGTGGAAATGTGTGCATGGAGTCAGAGGAGGTAGTGGAGGTACTTAATGAATACTTTGCTTCAGTATTCACCAGAGAAAAAGACCTTGGCAATTGTGGGGATGATTTACAGTGGACTGAAACGCTTGAGCATATAGACATTAAGAAGGAGGATATGCTGGAGTTTTTGAAAAGCATTAATTTAGAAAAGTAACCAGGACCAGATGAGCTATACCCCAGGCTACTATGGGAAGCGAGGGAGGAGATTGCTGAGATGCTTGCAATGACCTTTGCATCATCAATAGGGACGGGAGAAGTACCAGAGAATTGGAAGGTTGCAAATGTTGTCCCCTTGTTGAAGAAAGGTAGTAGAGATAACTCAGGAAATTATAAACAAGTGAGTCTAACTTTAGTGGTGGGCAAGTTGTTGGAGAAGATCCTGAGAGGCAGGATTTATGAGCATTTGGAGAGACATAATCTGATTAGGGATAGTCAGCATGGCTTTGTCAAGGGCAGGTTGTGCCTTACAACTCTGACTGAATTCTTTGAGGAAGTAACAAAACACATTTCTGAAGATAGAGCAGTGGATGTAGCGTATTTGGATTTCAGTAAGGCATTTGATAAGATTCCTCATGCAAGGCTCCTTCAGAAAGTAAGGAGGCATGGGATCCAGTGAGACCTTGCTTTGTGGATGCAGAATTGGCTTGCCCACAGAAGGCAAAGAGTAGTTGTAGATGGTTTGTTTCTACATGGAGGTCAGGGACTGGTGGTGTTCCGCAGGGATCTGTTCTGGGACCCCTCCTCTTTGTGATTTTTATAAATGACCTGGATGAAGAAGTAGAAGGGTGGGTTAGTAAATCTGCTGATGAGACAAAGGTTGGGGGTGTTGTGGATAGTCTGGAGGGTTGTCAGAGGTTACAGTGGGACATTGACAGGATGCAGAACTGGTCTGAGAAGTGGCAGATGGAGTTCAACACAGGTAACTGTGAAGTGGTTCAGTTTGGTAGGTCAAATTTGAAGGCAGAATATAATATTAATGGTAAGACTCTTGGCAGTGTGGACGATCTGAAAGATCTTTGGTCCATGTCCATAGGACACTCAAAGCTGCTGCACAGGTTGACAGTGTTGTTAAGAAGGTGTATGGTGTGTTGGCATTCGTCAACTGTGGGTTTGAGTTCAAGAGCCGTGAGGTAATGTTAGAGCAATATAAGACCTTGGTCAGACCCCACTTGGAGTACTGTGCTCAGTTCTAGTCAGCTCACTACAGGAAGGATGTGGATACTATAGAGAGAGTGCAGAGGAGAATTACAAGGATGTTGCCCGGATTGGAGGTTGAGTGAACTTGGCCTTCTCTCCTTGGAGCGACGGAGGATGAGACATGACCTGATAGAGGTTTACAAGATGATGATGGTCATTGATCATGTGGATAGCCAGAGGCTTTTTCCCAAAGCTGAAATGGCTAGCATGAGGGGCATACATAGTTTTAAGGAGCTTGGAAATAGGTGCTGAGGGGATGTCAGGAGTAAGTTTTTCACACAGGGAGTGGTGGATGCGTGGATTGCACTGCCAGCGGCGGTGGTGGAAGTGGGTATAATAGGGTCTCTTAACTGACTCTTGTGTGGCACGTGTCCAAGTGGTTAAGGTGTTGGACTAGCGATCTGAAGGTCGCGAGTTCGAGCCCCAGCCAGGGTAGTGTGTTGTGTCCTTGAGCAAGGCACTGAACCACACACTGCTCCAGTCCACCCAGCTGAAAATGGGTTCCAGCAAAAATGCTGGGGGTTAACCTCGCGATAGACTGGCATCCTAGCCGGGGGAGAGTCTCGTACTCTCAGTCGCTTCACGCCACGGAAACCGGAAATAAGCATTGGCCTGATGAGCCTATATGGCTCAGGACAGACTTTAACTTTTAACTGACTCTTAGATAACTACATGGAGCTTAGCAAAATAGAGGGCTTGTGCGAGGGAAATTCTAGGCAGCTTCTAGAGTAGGTTACATGGTCAGCACAACATTGTGAGCGAGGGGCCTGTAATGTGCCGTAGATTTCTATGTTCAATGTTCAATGTTCTATCCAGATGGCATTCCCATCCCTCTCTGTGAGGTTCAGTGCTCCGACAACCCTCCAACTGGCCATGTGATCCTCTGTGATCTCCCCGAGCATCTCCTTTCCGCCTCCAGACCAGCTGAGGTTTTGCAATGATGGACATGCTCGGCTGCCAATTGGAGGGGATTATTGTTGGGCAGTCCTCTCCCCTGGGCTTTATGTCCAATCAGAAGTGGAGGGACACTTCAACCCCATCCACACCCCCTCCACCATGTCCACACCTGGGATCGGGTGATTAGCAAAAAGCCACTGACTGCCCAGCGAGGGACTGGCCCTCCGTGTTGACCTGCAGTGACCTTCCTGTTCTTTCTGAGTGAGCTCCATCAATGGCCAGTGGAGGTGACCACCCCTGCCAGTGGAGGTGACCACCCCTGCCAGTGGAGGTGACCACCCCTGCCAGTGGAGGTGATCACCCTGCCAGTGGAGGTGACCACCCATGCCAGTGGAGGTGATCACCCTGCCAGTGGAGGTGACCACCCTGCCAGTGGAGGTGACCACCCCTGCCAGTGGAGGTGATCCCCCTGCCAGTGGAAGTGATCACCCCTGCCAGTGGAGGTGACCCCCCCCCCCCCCGGCCAGTGGAGGTGATCACTCCTGCCAGTGGTTCTCCGGCTGGTTTCCTGGCAGATTCCACACTACACGCCCCGGACAGCGGGGATCTCAGATCACTCGGCTTTGCAATGACCTGACAGATCCAGTGGTCCAGTGATCCAAGCAAGCCCTCTCACCACTGGATCACTGCTGGAGGATCCCCGGGAGCTCGTAGGTCTCTGCTGTACGACATCCATCTACCAGGGAGCCAGTAGATCCCTGCTGCATGATCCCCCTAACCTGGTGTACAAGTGGATCACTGTGGTATGATTTCAGTCACCCAGTGAACACTCCACCATCCCGTCACTATGTGGCCTGATCCCCACGTGCCAGAGAGCTAGTAGGTTACTACTGTGTGACTGGTATGACCGAGAAACCCAGCGGATCCCTGCTGCATGATCCCTGAGATCCAAAACCCCAGGGCAGCAGGATCCAGCGGGCTAATTTAAATTAATGACACTCATACATCCACCACTAGGTCACTGTTGTTTATTTTTCTCACAGGACACGACTGTCGCAATGCGTTGATAGTCTCTCACTTCCTCACACGATAAGAAAACATTCAAACCATTGAGTGTGAGCCAGCTCTCAGGGCAAACCCATCAACCCCCTTCCCCCACTTACCTCCTCGTAACCTATTCCACCACCCCACCACCCCCAGGCTCTTGTCAGCTCCCCCACCCACAGCCAGATTTTACCGACACACTAGTGGAAAGTGAGCCCACTGTCCTGTACGTCACTGGAATGAGCAGGAAACCAGGGTGTCCGGAGCGAACCCACCCGGTCTCAAGGAGAATGTAACAACTCCACACACAGCCAGCGTCAGACCTCTGGAACTGGAGGCACTGAGCCCAGCATTTATGGCCCAACCCCAAATGCCCACGAGCCCAGTTGCCTGCAGGCCCACCACAGGGTCTAGAATCGGGTACAGGCCCAACAGGGTAAGGAACTTGTGGTGGGGCCTCCTCACCCCAGAAGTTATTTCATTGACACCGCTCACATCTCCAATTGAGTTGCCACCCTCAGCTCAACAACATACAAAACAGGAGTAGGGGAGGCCATTCAGTACTTCCAGTCTATCCCATCGTTCATCAGATTCCCCCTTCCCCTCAGCACCATTTGCCTGCGCTCGTCCCAGGCTCCAGATTCCTCATACACCTTGCAGATATGTGGGATGGCAGGTTAATTCCCTCTGGGGCATGACACCAAGGGGGTAGAATCTGGGGGGGGGCTAGTTAATGGGAACATGAGGAGAATAAAATGAGATTGGTTTGAATAGATGCTCAAGAGTCAGCACAGAATCGATGGGCCAAAGGTCCATGCTGTGTGACTCAATATCTACAACTTCATAGGGACTACTGTTTACTGACGGGTGTGGGAGGGTGGGCCACTGACATCTTCCTGACCTCTCCTGCATTAAACTGAGCTCTTCCCTCCATTCCCTTAATTATCCAAAATTCTGTCAGTTGGTCCCACTCGAACAGCACACTGGGAGAGAGAATCCCGAGTGGAGGAGTTCAAAGTAAATTTATTATCAAAGTTACCACATGCTACCCTGAGATTCAGTTTCACGCAGGCATTCACAGGGGGAATAAATGCAATTGAACTTACAAAACAAAAACTATGTAACAGATCGAGACTGACAAACAACCAATATGCAAAAGAAGACAGAGTTCAAATCAAAAATACTCCTGAGAACAGGAGCAGTAAAGAGTTTGTTCCCATCTCATTCCAATAACGCTCCACGTATACACGGCTCACGACCCCTGAGCCATCTGAGATATCTTCCACGCTGCCTCTGTCAGATCTCCTCCCTCCCCACCCTCCTGGAGCCTGGAGGACAGGGAACCTGCAGAGCCTATGGGTTTGAGATGCCAATCCTGTCTCAGCCAGCAACGCCACTTCCCCTTTCTAGGAACCGGGCTTGGCAAACAACCGCCTGTCTTAACTATTTGCCACTGCTCTGTCACAGGAAGCCCCCCCCCCCCCAAACTTCAAGCAGGAAGTGACAGGCTTCTGGATAGTCTGGGAATCCCGGGACAATGAGAATGGAAAATGGGAGGGGGGAGCGAGGCAAGAAACACTGCCACAGTCCAGGTGACTGGTGGAGCAGGTTTGGGGGGAGGGGGAGTAGGGCTGAATAAATTACTTCCCTCCTTTCACTCCTTGACTCTTGTTCTTGAGGTGTGTGTGTGTGTGTGTGTGTGTGTGTGTGTGTGTGTGTGTGTGTGTGTGTGTGTGTGTGTGTGTGTGTGTGTGTGTGTGTGTGTGTGTGTGTGTGTGTGTGTGTGTGTGGGCGAGGGTGGCGGGGGTACGATGAGGAGGAATTGGAAGCATAGAAATTGGTGTCTCTAGAAGGCCTTTGATCCATGAGGTGAAAGAGGAAGTGTTGCTCCTCACTGGAAGACAGGACGGTGTTGGGATGGGTGCAGGGGTGAAAAGTTGCCGAAAGGTTCCTCATTAGGAAGTGGAGTTGGAATGGGGTGACTTCCAGTCCCCTCATCCTGAAACCCCGGGTGGGTCGCTGTACCTAGTGGGGAAAGGTCAGGCGCAGAGGGGCCCAGTGACAGATCGGCCAGCCTGGGGTGATATGAAGATCCACAGAAGACCCCTTGCCCAGCCCTCTGTGTGAGACCACCCCTTGCCCAGCCCCTGGCAAAGCTTCCCACTCAAAAGCCAGCTCTGAATCGCCGGGGAGACACCAGCCTAGTGTCGGACAGACAGGGGAGGTGCAGGATATCCCCAGGCAGAGTGAGAGAAAGAGGAAAGGAGAGAGACAGAGACAGGAAGAAAGCAACAGAGAGACAGAGAGCTGGAAAGAGAGGGAGGGGGAGAGAGAGAGAGTGTGTGTGTGCCAGTTGAGAAAAGAGAGACAGATTAACAGACAGACAGACAGACTGACAGAGATGTATGGGGAATTGAAAGAGAGTCTTTCACTTGTGGGATGGGTGGTGGGGGTTGATGACTCAGTGACCCAGGAGAGGAAGTGGTGAGGGCCTGTACAGTCAGCAGAGGGGTGGGAAAAGTAGAGACAAGGGGTGGGGAAGGTTAGTGACGGTGGAGAGCGGGGAACGGTGGGGGACTCAGGCACAGACCACGAACATGGGGGAGATCTGCCGGCGTTTCCGGGGGAGAGGCAAGAGGTCCCTACAGACCCCCACCCTGACTGTCCCGCTAACCCCGTTCCTCCCCACTCCTGCTCACCTGACCCAGCGGCCCCACCCACCCTTCTCCGCAGCACCAGGCCACAAACACTGCAGCCCACAAAATGGAGGCAAACGCCATTTCGCGAGAGGAGGGGAGGAGGCACAAGGTCTGCTGTGGCGAGGGGAAGGGCGGTTATACTCAAGGCTCTTCCAGCGAGACAGTACTTTCTGGCTGACGCTAACATTTTGCCCCAGCTTGCAGAGAGCCGACTCTGCTCCCACACACCCCACAACTGCCTCTCTATGTCAATCAAATCCAATTCCCTCCTCTCAACCCTGATTCTCGTTCTGCATCCCCCTCCCGAAGGTTGGTCAGGCTTCTCCTCGGGGTCCTCCGTGGTCCCATCGGAAGGGCAGGGAGGAGGGAAGCCTCTGTAGGGAAAGGACTTACCTCAGTTTGGGAGCGAGGGGTCCTCCAGTAGTGTTGGGCGTCTCATGGCTCCGATCTGGGTTCCAGCCCACCTATGCCCGTGAGCAAGGGCGGTTGGGGGGTGATTGCGCCGGGTGGGGGTAGGGGTTGTTGACGGGGCGAGCCAGCCGCCTTGCTCGCTCCCTCCCTCCAGCCGCCTCACTCGTTCCCTTTGTCCGTCTCCCTCCCTCCCCCTCTGTTTGCCGAGCCGCTGTCTGACTGCAGGAAGGAACCGAGGAGCCACTTCCGCCTCCTGCCGGGGCCTCGGAGCTGCGTCACAGGGCTGGGGGTGGGAGGGGCGCAGATTGGTGGGGGGCGGGGGGTGGTTGAGGAGACAGAGGCTGGGGGGAGGGGGGGATGGAAGACCAGCAGGTGGACACACTACAGCCGGAGCCAAGGCAACAGCTCAATTCTGAGTCAGAGTCAAACAATGCAGAAACAAGCCCTTCATCCCATCTAGTCTATGCCGACCACAGCATCCTCCTTACAAGTCCCAGTTGCCTGCATTCATCCTGTGACCCTCCAAACCCCTTCCCTTCACATACCAATCCAAATGCCGCTTAAGTGGTGTAATTGTACCAGCCTCAACCACTTCCTCTGGCAGCTCATTGCAGGTACCTCTCAAGTCTCTTTTAAAGCTCTTTCCTCTTAGCTTGAATCTGCACACTTTAGTTTTGGACTCCCCAGCCCTGGAGGCAAGTCTATCACTCTCCACCTTAGCCACACACACCACATGCATTTATAAACTTCTGTGAGGTCACCCTTTATTCTCCCACCCTCCAGGGAATAAAGATCCAGTGTGGCCTCCCTCTATCTATAATTCAGGATCTCTAGTCCAGGCAGCCTCCTTGTAAATCTCTTCTGCACCCTCTCCAGCTTGAGACCGTCTTCCCTCTAACAGGGTGACCAAAGCTGTACGTAATACTCCAAGTGCAGCCTCACCAGAGACTTGCATAACTGCAACATAACGTTTCTTCCCTGGAACTCTGTGCCCTGACTGATGAAGGCCAGCACGCCTTCTTCACCGTGACGTCCACCTGCTCGGCCGCTTTCACCACTACCTGGTGCCGCAGTTCCACGACACTCACCGGGTGCCCCGCCACTCGCTGTATAGGTCCTACCCTGACTTGAATGACCAAAATGTATCACCTCACGCTTACCGAAGTTGCAATCCATTTGCCTCAGCCCATCTCCGTAGCTGATCAAGATCTCTTTGCAGTTCATTGTAACCTGCTTCACTATCAATAAGACCCCCTAACTTAGTATCATAAAACCATAACATCAGAATTAGGCCATTCGGCCCATCAAGACTGCTCTGCCATTTCACCATGGCTGATCTATTTCTCCTCTCAGCCTCAGTCTCCTGCCTTATGCTTTCATGCTCCAACCAATCAAGAATTTATTGAGCTCTGTCTTGAATACACATAAAAACTTGGCTCCCACAGCTGCTGTACAAAGAATTCTGCAGATCAACCGCTCTCTGGCTAAAGAAATTCCTCTTTGTCTCCATTCTAAAAGGACACCCCTCTATTCTGAGGCTGTGTCCTCTGGACTTTGATTCTCCCACTAAAGGAAGCATCTTCTCCACATCCAATCTATCAAGGTCTTTTACCTTGTTGTGGATAGGTTTACAGACCCTGTATTCTAGTGAATACAGACCCACAACCATCAAACACTTTTGACATATCCACCTTCAGACCATTCAGTTTCCCAAGAACCTTCTCCCTAATAATGGAAACTTCACACACTTCATGACCCCTGACACCTGGAACTTCCACCATAGTTCTAGTGTCATCCTCAGTGAAGAATGATGCAAAATACTTAGTCTGTTCATCTGCCATTTCCTTTCCCCTCATTACTACCTCTCCAGCATCATTTTCCAGTGGTCCAAATATCCATTCTTGCCTCTCTTTTACACTTTGCGTATCTGAAGAAATTTTTGGTATCCTCTTTAATACTATTGGCCAGCATACTTTCATATTCCATCTTTACCTTCTTAATGACTTTGTAGTTGCCTTTTGTTGGTATTTAAAAGCTTCCCAATCCCCTGACTTCTCTCTAAATTTTTCTCTATTATATAAAATCTGTTTTGCTTTTATCTCAGCTTTGACCTTGTTAGCCACAGTTGTGTCAACTTGCCTTTAGAATGCTTCTTCCTCTTCAGGATGTATATACTCTGTGCCTTCCGAATTGCTTCCAGAAATTGCTGCTTTGCTCTTATCCCTGCCGGTGGTCTTTTCCAATCATTTCTGGCCAACTCCTCTCTCATGCCTCTTTAATTCCTTTCCCTCCGCTGTAATACCAATACATCTGACTTTAGCTTCTCCTTCTCAAATTTCAGAGCAAATTTGATCATACTATGATCACTTTCCCCCGAGAGTTCTTTTACTTTAAGCTCTCTAATCGATTCCAGTTGATTGCACAATACCCAATCCAGAATTGTTGATCCCCTAGTGTGCTCAACCCTGAGCTTCTCTAAAATGCCATCTGGTCGGCATTCTAGAAACTCCCCCCTCTTGTATCCAGCGCTAACCTGGTTTTTCCAATCTACCTGCATATTGAAATCTCCATGACTATTGTAACACTGTCCTTTGGGCGTGCATTTTCTATCTCCTGCTGTCATTTGTAGGCCATGGTCTTACTACTGTACGGGGGTCTGTATATAACTCCCATCAGGGTATTTTTACCCTTGTAGTTCCTTAGCTCTATTTACAATGATAAAACACCTTCCAACCTCTTTCTAAAGATTTGATTTCATTTTTTACTGACAGAGCAAGGCCACCCCTCTGCCTTCCTGCCTGTGCTTTTGATACAATGTGCACCTTTGGACATTGAGCTCCCAGCTATCATCTTCTTTCGGTCAGGATTCAGTGATGCCTACAACATCATACTTGCCAATCTGGAACTGTGCCACAAGTTTGCCGGCCTTGTTCTGTGCCCTGCACACTTTGAAATATAACACCTTTCATTCTGTATTCACTCTTTGTGATTTTGTCCACCTTTTACATTGCAGCTCATCCTGCTGACTGTAGTTTTACCCTACCATCAGCCTCTTCTTGCTAGGAGTCTCACTACACATTGCCACTGTTTGTGAACCAACTCCCTCACCCTCAGCACTATCACTCCAGTTCCCAACCCCCTGCCAAATTAGTTTAATGAGTATCATTAGTATCATGAGCAAGCTTGTTAATTGTTCCATGTACGTTCATATCCAAATCATTAACAGACGTATTGAATAACAGGGGTCCCAATACTGACCCCTGGGACACCCACTAGTCATAGGCTTCTTATTAGAGAATTGACCTTCACCCAGCACCCTCTGCTTCTTATCATCGAATCCATTCTGAATCCACCTCTCTAGCTGTCCCATATCTCATGCAACCTAACTTCCAGATCATGCTACCATGCGGGACCTTGTCAAAGGCCTTCTTACTAAGGGCCATGTAGAAAGCATTATCTGCACTGCCTTCATCCTTCCCCTTAGTTACCTCTTTGTAAAACTCCAAAAGATTTGTCAGACTTGACCACCCATGCACAGAACCATACTGACTATTCCTGATCAAGCCCTGACTATCTAAATGATGGTAGACCTTGTCTTCAGTAGCTTCCCTACAACAGAAGTCATACTCATTGGCTTATGATCCATAGCCTGCCCTTGCTACCATCCTTGAACAATGGACCAACCGCTCCCCCTTCACTGACTGCACCTCACTGACTCCCCTCACAGACCTCCCCTTACTTCCTCCCAGTTCAGTAACAATCCTCACCCCTCGCTGACACCCCCCCCTCCTCCCAACACCCTCTCCTCTCTGGGTCTCAGAGTCACCTTTGGGACCATCCCTGAGGGTTTCCTTCCCAACTCATACCCTGCAGAAATTCATTGTTACACAATTTTTATGTATTATTTTCTCCACCTACACCCCCTCTCTCTGTTCTTCTCACTCGTTTCCGTCAACCTTGTCACCCTCTCTGCCCTTGACTGTCCTCTCTCCCCATGTCCCTCCCTTCCTGCTGTCTTGCCTCCTTCTCCCCCCAAACTTCCTCCCATTCTCTTCCCTTCCGTTTGTCTCCTTTCTCATCCCAAATTTCTCTCGTCTCTCCTTTCTTCCCTCTCCTCCTCTTCCTCTTTCTCCTCTTCCTCCTCCCTGTCTTCCACTCACTCTGTTCCCCATTTTTTCACTTTATCCCTTCTCTCTCCCATCTCCTCTCTCCCTCCTTCCTTCTCTCTCTCCATCCCCCCTTTTCTCTCTCACCCATGCCCCCCTCTCTCTCCTTCACTCAACCCCCCCCCCCTTCCTTCCCCCTCCCACCCCTTCAGGTGATCGCCGGAATGCCGTTCAGTCCTGTCGCTGGTTACTGCCCGAATGGCGGAGAGTACTGCCCTGATATCAGGGGGCGAATAGGGCACCGTAGGGATCACTGTTCCACCCCAGTGTTGCTAAACTTTGCCCCAGCACTTTTGCCCCCAACAGCCTCAGTACAAACTGCGGACTTTCCGAGCTGCGCCAGCTGAGTTACTTCAAAGCGCGTGAGGTGTGAGAGTGTGAAGAGTTTGCAGCCCGAGAGCGATAGAGATCTCGGCTCTACGTCCTCCCATACCACTTCCTCTTCCCTCCTCCATCTCCGCAGCTGCTTTCTCTTTCCCTTTCACTCATTCTGGCTGTGTGTGT
Source organism: Hemitrygon akajei (assembly GCF_048418815.1). Lineage (NCBI taxonomy): Eukaryota > Metazoa > Chordata > Chondrichthyes > Myliobatiformes > Dasyatidae > Hemitrygon > Hemitrygon akajei. The sequence continues at coordinate 173,583,831 of NC_133125.1, read as the reverse complement.
CTCTCCTCTCCTCATCCCATAACAACAGTCTCTCTCCGCTCTCTCCCTCATCCTCTTCTCCCACTCTTCCCCCTTTCCTCTACCTATCCACTCTTCCCCCTTTCCTCTATCTATCCACTCTTCCCCTTTCCTCTACCTATCCACTCTTCCCCTTTCCTCTATCTATCCACTCTTCCCCCTTTCCTCTACCTATCCACTCTTCCCCTTTCCTCTATCTATCCACTCTTCCCCCTTTCCTCTACCTATCCACTCTTCCCCTTTCCTCTATCTATCCACTCTTCCCCCTTTCCTCTACCTATCCACTCTTCCCCCTTTCCTCTATCTATCCACTCTTCCCCCTTTCCTCTACCTATCCACTCTTCCCCCTTTCCTCTATCTATCCATTCTTCCCCCTTTCCTCTATCTATCCACTCTTCCCCCTTTCCTCTACCTATCCACTCTTCCCCTTTCCCCTATCTATCCACTCTTCCCTCGTGTTCTCCCTCTCTCGCCCGTTCCCGTGTCTTTCTCTCCCTCTCTTTCCCTACCTCCCCTCCCCCTTTTTCTGCCCCCTCTCTCTCCCTTTCTCCTCTCTCTATCTCATCCACTTGTTCGCTCGCCCTCTCCTCCCTCTCACCGCCCCACCTCCTGCACACCGCCACTCCCCGCCCCTTCCCCTCATTCATCCCATGTCGTCCCGTGTGGGAAAGTGCTGAAGCCGAGCGCTGCCGCCAGCAGCCGGCGGAGCCTCGATCTCCCGGGAGCGGACAGGCTGCGGCGGGATTGAGTGGGGCCTTTCAGCGCTGTGGTTTTCCTGCCTTCGAAGTCCCCGGCTTCATTAAAAACAGCAAGGCACTTCGCCTCGCAGCAGGCCGTGCACGTCGAAAGGGCTCTGAGTGTTTCCGACGATTTCTTCAAATCGCAAAGGGGGTTGTTAGTAAACAGGAGGGCAGGGGGTTGGTGCCTGTTGTGGCATGAGCGGCGGCGTGTGCGGCTCTGGTCAGAAACTCACCCCGCCAACAAATGCACTTAAAAAATGTCAACACATACACTCAAAAACTTCTCTAGTTGTACCGTGGAGAGCATTCTGACAGGCTGCATCACTGTCTGGTATGGAGGGGCTGCTGCACAGTACCGAAAGAAGCTGCAGAGGTTTGTAAATCTAGTCAGCTCCATCTTGGGTACCAGCCTACAAAGTACCCAGGACATCTTCAGGGAGCGGTGTCTCAGAAAGGCAGCGTCCATTATTAAGGACCCCCTGCACCCAGGCCATACCCTTTTCTCACTGTTACCATCAGGTAGGAGGTACAGTCTGAAGGTACACACTCAGCGATTCAGGAACAGCCTCTTCCTCTCCGCCATCCGATTCCTAAATCGACATTGAACCCATGAACGTGACCTCACTTTTTTTTAATATACAGTGTTTCTGTTTTTGTATGTTTTTAATCTATTCAACATACGTAATTGATTTACTTGTTTATTTATTATTATTTTGTTTATTGTTATTTTATTTATTATTATTTTCTCTGCTAGATTGTATACTGCATTGAACTGCTGCTACTAAGTTAACAAATTTCGCGTCACATGCCGGTGATAATAAACCTGGACCCTTGTCCCCGCCTCTCCTGTTCCAGCCCCGCAATCGTCCCGTGCACCAGAGACAAGCAGGGTTGTCCGTGGGGAGATGGAGAGTTGATGAGGGGACTGGGACGTGGCGGGGGAATACGTAACTCACAGGGTTGTAAAGCAAGCCCTTCGGCCCGTCGGGTGCGCACTGACTGCCTGTTTAACTGAGTCCAGTTGTTAACCGCGGCTCTGGCTACCAGAGCGCCGAACTCCCTGCTCTTCCCCCCGCACATCCTCCTACTAACATGAGACCTGTCAACGGATGCTTTTAAAATGCAAGACTGCATTTCTGCAAATCAGACCACTTGGCTATCGCTCTCCGGCCTGCATACAGGAAGAGGTTAAAGAGCAAAGCTCCAAAAATTAGAACAGGTCACGGGGCAAAGGAGCGGCCCGACTCAGCGGACTGAACCGTGTTCAGCACTCATCAGAGGCTCCGAATGAGTACGCCATGGTTGTAACGGACTTTATTAAAACCGAGCGTTGTCCCCTCAAAATCATTCAGAATCTTCCCCACTCAAGCTCTGATGAACCACGAGATCTGCAATCTGCGGAGAGCCAGATCAGAGGCATGGTGACAAAGCCTCTGATCACCAGTCTAGTGACCAAAAGATCCGGGCATGATATCCAGAAAGCCTTCTCACAGGCGAAGTGGCAATTCCAAAGTCAACTTGATTTAACGGCGGATGCCCGACAGTTGTGGCAGGGCTAACGCCTCTTTTCAAGTAAAATCAAGCGACACAGGTGACAGCAGGGCTTCAGTTCCAGGCGAGCTCAATGCCTCCTTTGCTTGCTTTGACCGGTGAGACATGGAGGAGCCACCACGAACTCCCACAGTCCCTGATGATCCTGTGATTTCAGTCTCTGAGGCGGACGTGCGGACAGCCTTCGGGAGGGTGAACCCACGAAAAACACCCGGCCCGGATGAGGTACCTGGCCCAAGTCCCGAGCTGATCAGCTGGCTGGAAGAGTTCACTGAGGCCCTTTACCTCTCACTTTGGTACCCGCCTGCTTCATGCAGGCTTGTAATATAGCGGTGCCTGAGAAGAACATAGCAACTTCCTTCAATTACTATCATCCAGTAGCACTTACATTCACCGTGATAATGTAGTTTGAGAGGTTGGTGATGAAACATTATCAGATCCTTCCTGAGAAGAGACAAAGATCTGCTCCAATTTGCCCACAGGAGCAACAGGTCCACAGCAGATGCCATCTCATTGACTCCTCACTCAACCCTAGAACGTCTGGACTATAAAGACACATACATCAGGATGCTCCTTATCACCTACAGCTCAGCGTTCAATACCATCGTCCCCTCAATATTAAACAAGAAGCTCCAAGACCTTGGCCTTGCAATTGGACCTTCAATTTTCTCACTTGTCAGTCAGTTTGAATTGACAACAACACCTCCTCCACAATCTCCATCAGCACAGCTGCACCAGAGGCTGCTCTATGCACTTCACACTTGTGACTGTGACCAAGCACTGCCCCAGCGCCGTATCCTAGCCTGCTGAAGACACAACTGTCATTGGTTGAATCAAAGGTGGTGATGTATCAGCATATAGAAGAGAGATTGAAAATCTGGCTGAGTGATGCCATACAGATAATCTCTTACTCAGGGTTAGCAAGACCAAGGAGCTGATCATTGACTTCAGGAAAAGGAAATCAGAGGTCCATGAACCAGTCCTCATCCGAAGATCAGCAGAGGAGAGGGTCAACAACTTCAAGTTCTTCCATGTTATTATTTTGGAGGACCTGTGCTGGGCCCAGCACGTCAGTGCGATTGTGAAGGAAGCACAGTTGGGTCTCTACGTCCTTAGGAGCTCGTGAAGATTCAGCATAACATCTAAAAATCTGACAAACTTCTACAGATGTGTAGTGGAGAGTGTATTGACTGGCCACATCACAGCCAGGTGTGGAAATACCAATGCCCTTCGATGGAAAATCATACAAAAAAGTAGTGGATATGGCCCAGTCCATCACAGGTAAAACCCTCCACCACTGAACACATCCACATGAAGACTGTCACAGCAAAGCAGTATTCATCATCAGGGATCCCCTCCACCCAGGAAAGTACGGTGACATATATACACTTTGTTAATAAATTGACTTCGAACTTTGAAGTTTCAGTTTATCATTAATAAAATATATGTTAATATGTTTATGCTAATAAAATATAATTCAAAACCGCATTTAGTTTGCAGTACAGTACAGTATACAGTAAACAGCTCACTGTTGTAGTAATGAGACCACAGTGGTGGCTGGTTTATCATTAGCCCCACAGCCTGGGAGAAGAAGCTGTTACCCAGTCTGACAGTCCTGGTCCAGATGCTCCTAGAGACTGTGGGATAGTGGTAGGGTCCACAAAAATACTTTGGACCCTTTGTATACTGTACTCAGGGTCAAGGCTATGCATGAGGACACAGCATTGCATGATGAGCAGGTCTGACACAAGGAAAAGCGTAAGGTCTTAAATGAGGCCTTACCTTTCTCTAGGCCCAGTTACTGGGTTCCTATTGCTGAGCACTGTGTTCCTGTACCTGGACTCTGTGTCCCTGTACCTGGATACTGTGTTCCTGTACCTGGACACCGTGTTCTTGTATACAGTCACAGTGTTCCTGTACCTGGACACTGTGTTCTTGTATACAGTCACGGTGTCCCTGTGTCCCTGTACCTGGGTACTGTGTTCCTGTACCTGGACACTGTGTTCCAATACCTGGGCACTGTGTCCCTGTACCTGGGTACTGTGTTCCTGTACACAGTCACGGTGTTCCTGTATCTGGACACTGTGTTCCTGTACCTGGACACTGTGTCGCTGTACCTGGGCACTGTGTCCCTGTACCTGGGTACTGCATTCCTGTATACAGTCACGGTGTCCTTGTACCTGGGTACTGTGTTCCTGTACCTGGACACTGTGTCCCTGTACCTGGGTACTGTGTCCCTGTACCTGGGCACTGTGTCCCTGTACTTGGGTACTGTGTTCCTGTACACAGTCACGGTGTTCCTGTACTTGGACACTGTGTCCCTGTACCTGGGTACTGTGTCGCTGTACCTGGGTACTGTGTTCCTGTATACAGTCACGGTGTTCCTGTACCTGGACACTGTGTCCCTGTACCTGGGCACTGTGTCCCTGTACCTGGGTACTGCATTCCTGTATACAGTCACGGTGTCCCTGTACCTGGACAACGTGTTCTTGTATACAGTCACGGTGTCCCTGTACCTGGACACTGTGTCCCTGTACCTGGGTACTGTGTCCCTGTACCTGGACACTGCATTCCTGTACCTGGGCACTGTGTCCCTGTACCTGGGTACTGCATTCCTGTATACAGTCACGGTGTCCCTGTACCTGGACAACGTGTTCTTGTATACAGTCACGGTGTCCCTGTACCTGGGTACTGTGTCCCTGTACCTGGACACTGCATTCCTGTACCTGGGTACTGTGTCCCTGTACCTGGGTACTGCATTCCTGTACATGGGCACTGTGTCCCTGTACCTGGGTACTGTGTCCCTGTACCTGGACACTGCATTCCTGTACCTGGGTACTGTGTCCCTGTACCTGGGTACTGCATTCCTGTACATGGGCACTGTGTCCCTGTACCTGGGCACTGTGTCCCTGTACCTGGGTACTGCATTCCTGTATACAGTCACGGTGTCCCTGTACCTGGGTACTGTGTCCCTGTACCTGGGCACTGTGTCCCTGTACCTGGGTACTGTGTTCCTGTACACAGTCACGGTGTTCCTGTACCTGGACACTGTGTCCCTGTACCTGGGTACTGTGTCCCTGTACCTGGGTACTGTGTTCCTGTACACAGTCACGGTGTTCCTGTACCTGGACACTGTGTCCCTGTACCTGGGCACAGTGTCCCTGTACCTGGGTACTGCATTCCTGTATACAGTCACGGTGTCCCTGTACCTGGACAACGTGTTCTTGTATACAGTCACGGTGGTGTCCCTGTACCTGGGCACTGTGTCCCTGTACCTGGGTACAGTGTCGCTGTACCTGGGTACTGTGTTCCTGTACACAGTCACGGTGTTCCTGTACCTGGACACTGTGTCCCTGTACCTGGGCACTGTGTCCCTGTACCTGGGTACTGCATTCCTGTATACAGTCACGGTGTCCCTGTACCTGGACAACGTGTTCTTGTATACAGTCACGGTGGTGTCCCTGTACCTGGGCACTGTGTCCCTGTACCTGGGCACTGCATTCCTGTATACAGTCACTGTGTCCCTGTACCTGGGTACTGCATTCCTGTACACAGCCACAGTGTCCCTGTACCTGGGTACTGTGTTCCTGTACCTGGGCACCGCGTTCCTGGAGCGAACATGAATGACCTTGATGCGTGGAAGGAGGACGTATCTGTTGAGAAACAGGCATGCCGATTGCCGTTTTTAAAATTTCCGATCTATATTTTCATGAATAATGTATATTTTTGAACCACGAAAAAGACCTGACAACAAATATATCACAAGTCCCTTGAAATTAGGCCAACATCCTTCCTTCTGGGCTTCCCCCTGATGTACGCTGGCTTTCTGACCTTTGTACCGCAAATTTCTCTGACCTTCTCCCCTTTTAAATAATACTCTTCCGTGCGTTCTTCAAAAAATAACACTTTCACTTTATCCTTCATTATATGACATTTGCCAGATTTTCGCCTCTTGCCTGTCCTATCACTATCTCTCTGCAAACTGTTCGGGTCCTCCCTGTAACTTGTAGCCCGCTCTGTCTCCGGGGTTTGGGTGGGAGCTAGGGTAGTGGGGGGGGGGGGGGGGGGGGGAGGGGCAGAGAGCGGTGGGCTAACTGAGAGAAGGAAACTTACTGATTTCAGGGAGTGAAGAATAGAGTGGGAAAAGGGGAACAAAGGAGGGGGAGTGAGGAATATATCAGGTGGCTGAGCAAGAGCGTGGTGTGTGTGTGTGTGTGTGTGTGTGTGTGTGTGTGTGTGTGTGTGTGTGTGTGTGTGTGTGTGTGTGTGTGTGTGTGTGTGGCTATGGCTGTGGCTGGTAGGGGGATGTTGGCGAGGGAATGTGGGGAGTCCGGCTCACATTGTCTCTTCTCGCTCTACCTCATTGGTGCAGGGTGATGTCATGACAGAAACATTCAGAAAGAGCAGCCGCTAGGTGGCAGCAGGGCTCTACACTCACAAGAACACACACACACACACACACACACACACACACACACACACACACACACACACACACACACACACACACAGAGACACTCACACAAGCTTTCTCTCTCTCTCTCTCTCTCTCTCTCTCTCTCTCTCCCTCTCCCTCTCCCTCTCCCTCACGCATAGTCACTCAGCCACAGACACTGACACATCTCACACGCACAATTACACAAGTACAGTCACATACAGACACAAACATGTGTACAGCCACACTCACCCTGAGACTCATATTCACATATGCTCACAAGCACTCTCACATGTGTCACACTCAAACACATACAATGCACACAGTAAACACACACACACTCACTCAAAACACTTACAGAGTTACATACACTGACATAGTATGTAGTTGTGTGTGTTTGTCTTGTATAATTGATGTTCTGTGTGTTGTCTGTATCTATGTGTTTGTGATGCTGCAGTATGTTCTTCATTGTACCTGTACCTCACTGTACTTGTGTACATGACCATAAACTCGATAACTTGACTCTCTTCCCTTTTCCTTCCAAATGTCCCTTCCCCTTCTCCCTCTCCTCTTGAATCCCCACCCTCCACCTTCCCAGTTTCTTGCTCTCCCCTGCAGGCTGCATGGGGGAGCTGACCACGTGCTCGGGATAGGAGCCATTTCCACCCCTGGTTCCTATTTCAACCCTGCCACCCCATCACCCCTCCTCCTTACCCCTCCATACAGCAGCCAACCCTGTCAATCTCAGCTCCGAGTCAAGCTGCAGTTTATCCCCTCTCCTCCAGGACATACCCCGCAGTCCCTCAACTGTCCCCTGATGCGGAGACGTCCATACCTCTCTCGGTGAAGTTTCCATCCCTCATTTTCCTCCTCCATCCCTGGGACCTCCTCTGCAATTTAAATATCCTGCCCACACTGCTGCTCCCCTCCCACCTCCCTGACCACAGCTCTGTCTGTCACATGACACTGACTTTTACCCTTTGCTTGGCTCCCAATCTTCTTCACTCAGACATTATGTGTTTGTGACATGCAACACGGGACAACTTATGTTTTCGAAAGTGTGGCTTCCTCTGCATTTTTTTTTTGTTTATGACAGACCGCTGAAAGCTGAGCACAAATATAATTTCAGACTATTTGTATCACATAGGAATTTGGAGAAACAAGAAATTAGCTTTCATTGAATAGAATGTGTTTAATTGCATAACAGTGCTGATGTTTTACAATAGTTTAACTAAGCTAAAAATGTTTTGTACTGACTTTCATTTGTACTCAGTGTCCGAGTCTTCTCACTTATGCTTCCAACAATAAACAGCCAGCATTGATGGATTCCAGTTGGCCTGTGCCATTTCTCCATGACCGCAATGTCCTGGTGAAACCTTTCAGCCTGCTCGTCAGAGACAGTGCCAAGATTTACAGGAAGAAGCCCAAATGGGAATGCAGAAAATGAATCTTTAGTGACGTGTTGCAGTTCATGGTTCTGTATGCTGGAAGCATGTTGCACTTCATGGTTCTGTATGCTCAAAGCATGTTGCACTTCATGGTTCTGTATGCTGGAAGCATGTTGCACTTCATGGTTCCGTATGCTGGAAGCATGTTGCACTTCATGGTTCTGTATGCTCAAACCATGTTGCACTTCATGGTTCTGTATGCTGGAAGCATGTTGCACTTCATGGTTCCGTATGCTGGAAGCATGTTGCACTTCATGGTTCCGTATGATTGAAGCATGTTGCACTTCATGGTTCTGTATGCTCAAAGCATGTTGCACTTCATGGTTCTGTATGCTGGAAGCATGTTGCACTTCATGGTTCTGTATGCTCAAAGCATGTTGCACTTCATGGTTCCGTATGCTGGAAGCATGTTGCACTTCATGGTTCTGTATGCTGGAAGCATGTTGCACTTCATGGTTCTGTATGCTGGAAGCATGTTGCACTTCATGGTTCCGTATGCTGGAAGCATGTTGCACTTCATGGTTCTGTATGCTCAAAGCATGTTGCACTTCATGGTTCCGTATGCTGGAAGCATGTTGCACTTCATGGTTCTGTATGCTGGAAGCATGTTGCACTTCATGGTTCCGTATGCTGGAAGCATGTTGCACTTCATGGTTCTGTATGCTCAAAGCATGTTGCACTTCATGGTTCCGTATGCTGGAAGCATGTTGCACTTCATGGTTCTGTATGCTGGAAGCATGTTGCACTTCATGGTTCTGTATGCTGGAAGCATGTTGCACTTCATGGTTCCGTATGCTGGAAGCATGTTGCACTTCATGGTTCCGTATGCTGGAAGCATGTTGCACTTCATGGTTCTGTATGCTGGAAGCATGTTGCACTTCATGGTTCTGTATGCTCAAAGCATGTTGCACTTCATGGTTCCGTATGCTGGAAGCATGTTGCACTTCATGGTTCCGTATGCTGGAAGCATGTTGCACTTTGTGGTTCTGTATGCTGGAAGCATGTTGCACTTCATGGTTCCATATGCTGGAAGCATGTTGCACTTCATGGTTCTGTATGCTGGAAGCATGTTGCACTTCGTGGTTCTGTATGCTGGAAGCATGTTGCACTTCATGGTTCTGTATGCTGGAAGCATGTTGCACTTCGTGGTTCCGTATGCTCAAAGCATGTTGCACTTTGTGGTTCTGTATGCTGGAAGCATGTTGCACTTCATGGTTCCGTATGATTGAAGCATGTTGCACTTCGTGGTTCCGTATGCTGGAAGCATGTTGCACTTCATGGTTCCGTATGATTGAAGCATGTTGCACTTCAAGGTTCTGTATGCTGGAAGCATGTTGCACTTCATGGTTCTGTATGCTGGAAGCATGTTGCACTTCATGGTTCTGTATGCTGGAAGCATGTTGCACTTCATGGTTCCGTATGATTGAAGCATGTTGCACTTTGTGGTTCTGTATGCTGGAAGCATGTTGCACTTCATGGTTCCGTATGCTGGAAGCATGTTGCACTTCATGGTTCTGTATGCTGGAAGCATGTTGCACTTCAGGGTTCTGTATGCTGGAAGCATGTTGCACTTCATGGTTCTGTATGCTGGAAGCATGTTGCACTTCATGGTTCTGTATGAAGGAAGCATGTTGCATTTCATGGTTCCGTATGCTGGAAGCATGTTGCACTTCGTGGTTCTGTATGCTGGAAGCTTGTTGCACTTCGTGGTTCTGTATGCTGGAAGCATGTTGCACTTCATGGTTCTGTATGCTGGAAGCATGTTGCACTTCATGGTTCCGTATGCTGGAAGCATGTTGCACTTCATGGTTCCGTATGCTGGAAGCATGTTGCACTTCAAGGTTCTGTATGCTGGAAGCATGTTGCACTTCATGGTTCCGTATGCTGGAAGCATGTTGCACTTCGTGGTTCCGTATGCTGGAAGCATGTTGCACTTCAAGGTTCTGTATGCTGGAAGCATGTTGCACTTCATGGTTCCGTATGCTGGAAGCATGTTGCACTTCGTGGTTCTGTATGCTGGAAGCTTGATGCACTTCATGGTTCCGTATGCTGGAAGCATGTTGCACTTCAAGGTTCTGTATGCTGGAAGCATGTTGCACTTCATGGTTCCGTATGCTGGAAGCATGTTGCACTTCATGGTTCCGTATGCTGGAAGCATGTTGCACTTCAAGGTTCTGTATGCTGGAAGCATGTTGCACTTCATGGTTCCGTATGCTGGAAGCATGTTGCACTTCATGGTTCCGTATGCTGGAAGCATGTTGCACTTCATGGTTCCGTATGCTGGAAGCATGTTGCACTTCAAGGTTCTGTATGCTGGAAGCATGTTGCACTTCATGGTTCTGTATGCTGGAAGCATGTTGCACTTCATGGTTCCGTATGCTCAAAGCATGTTGCACTTTGTGGTTCTGTATGCTGGAAGCATGTTGCACTTCATGGTTCCGTATGCTGGAAGCATGTTGCACTTTGTGGTTCCGTATGCTGGAAGCATGTTGCACTTCATGGTTCCGTATGATTGAAGCATGTTGCACTTCGTGGTTCTGTATGCTGGAAGCATGTTGCACTTCATGGTTCTGTATGCTGGAAGCATGTTGCACTTCATGGTTCCGTATGCTCAAAGCATGTTGCACTTTGTGGTTCTGTATGCTGGAAGCATGTTGCACTTCATGGTTCCGTATGCTGGAAGCATGTTGCACTTCATGGTTCCGTATGCTGGAAGCATGTTGCACTTCATGGTTCTGTATGCTCAAAGCATGTTGCACTTTGTGGTTCTGTATGCTGGAAGCATGTTGCACTTCAAGGTTCCGTATGCTGGAAGCATGTTGCACTTCGTGGTTCTGTATGCTGGAAGCATGTTGCACTTCATGGTTCCCTATGCTGGAAGCATGTTGCACTTCATGGTTCCGTATGCTGGAAGCATGTTGCACTTCATGGTTCCGTATGCTGGAAGCATGTTGCACTTCATGGTTCTGTATGCTCAAAGCATGTTGCACTTTGTGGTTCTGTATGCTGGAAGCATGTTGCACTTCAAGGTTCCGTATGCTGGAAGCATGTTGCACTTCATGGTTCTGTATGCTGGAAGCATGTTGCACTTCATGGTTCCCTATGCTGGAAGCATGTTGCACTTCATGGTTCCGTATGCTGGAAGCATGTTGCACTTCATGGTTCTGTATGCTGGAAGCATGTTGCACTTCATGGTTCCGTATGCTGGAAGCATGTTGCACTTCGTGGTTCTGTATGCTGGAAGCATGTTGCACTTCATGGTTCCCTATGCTGGAAGCATGTTGCACTTCATGGTTCCGTATGCTGGAAGCATGTTGCACTTCATGGTTCTGTATGCTGGAAGCATGTTGCACTTCATGGTTCCCTATGCTGGAAGCATGTTGCACTTCGTGGTTCTGTATGCTGGAAGCATGTTGCACTTCAAGGTTCCGTATGCTGGAAGCATGTTGCACTTCATGGTTCTGTATGCTGGAAGCATGTTGCACTTCGTGGTTCTGTATGCTGGAAGCATGTTGCACTTCATGGTTCTGTATGCTGGAAGCATGTTGCACTTCATGGTTCCCTATGCTGGAAGCATGTTGCACTTCGTGGTTCTGTATGCTGGAAGCATGTTGCACTTCAAGGTTCCGTATGCTGGAAGCATGTTGCACTTCATGGTTCTGTATGCTGGAAGCATGTTGCACTTCGTGGTTCTGTATGCTGGAAGCATGTTGCACTTCATGGTTCTGTATGCTGGAAGCATGTTGCACTTCAGGGTTCTGTATGCTGGAAGCATGTTGCACTTCATGGATCCGTATGCTGGAAGCATGGTGCACTTCAAGGTTCTGTATGCTGGAAGCATGTTGCACTTCATGGTTCTGTATGAAGGAAGCATGTTGCATTTCATGGTTCCGTATGCTGGAAGCATGTTGCACTTCATGGTTCTGTATGCTGGAAGCATGTTGCACTTCGTGGTTCCGTATGCTGGAAGCATGTTGCACTTCATGGTTCTGTATGCTGGAAGCATGTTGCATTTCATGGTTCCGTATGCTGGAAGCATGTTGCACTTCATGGTTCTGTATGCTGGAAGCATGTTGCACTTCGTGGTTCCGTATGCTGGAAGCATGTTGCACTTCATGGTTACGTATGCTGGAAGCATGTTGCACTTCAAGGTTCTGTATGCTGGAAGCAAGTTGCACTTCATGGTTCCGTATGCTGGAAGCATGTTGCACTTCAAGGTTCTGTATGCTGGAAGCATGTTGCACTTAATGGTTCCGTATGCTGGAAGCATGTTGCACTTCATGGTTCTGTATGAAGGAAGCATGTTGCATTTCATGGTTCCGTATGCTGGAAGCATGTTGCACTTCATGGTTCTGTATGCTGGAAGCATGTTGCACTTCATGGTTCTGTATGCTGGAAGCATGTTGCACTTCGTGGTTCTGTATGCTCAAAGCATGTTGCACTTTGTGGTTCTGTATGCTGGAAGCATGTTGCACTTCAAGGTTCCGTATGCTGGAAGCATGTTGCACTTCGTGGTTCCGTATGCTGGAAGCATGTTGCACTTCGTGGTTCCGTATGCTGGAAGCATGTTGCACTTCAAGGTTCTGTATGCTGAAAGCATGTTGCACTTCCTGGTTCCGTATGCTGGAAGCATGTTGCACTTCGTGGTTCTGTATGCTGGAATCATGTTGCATTTCATGGTTCTGTATGCTGGAAGCTTGTTGCACTTCATGGTTCCGTATGCTGGAAGCATGTTGCACTTCAAGGTTCTGTATGCTGGAAGCATGTTGCACTTCATGGTTCCGTATGCTGGAAGCATGTTGCACTTCGTGGTTCCGTATGCTGGAAGCATGTTGCACTTCGTGGTTCCGTATGCTGGAAGCATGTTGCACTTCAAGGTTCTGTATGCTGGAAGCATGTTGCACTTCATGGTTCCGTATGCTGGAAGCATGTTGCACTTCAAGGTTCTGTATGCTGGAAGCATGTTGCACTTCATGGTTCCGTATGCTGGAAGCATGTTGCACTTCATGGTTCCGTATGCTGGAAGCATGTTGCACTTCAAGGTTCTGTATGCTGGAAGCATGTTGCACTTCATGGTTCTGTATGCTGGAAGCATGTTGCACTTTGTGGTTCCGTATGCTGGAAGCATGTTGCATTTCATGGTTCTGTATGATTGAAGCATGTTGCACTTCGTGGTTCTGTATGCTGGAAGCATGTTGCACTTCATGGTTCTGTATGCTGGAAGCATGTTGCACTTCATGGTTCCGTATGCTCAAAGCATGTTGCACTTTGTGGTTCTGTATGCTGGAAGCATGTTGCACTTCATGGTTCCGTATGCTGGAAGCATGTTGCACTTCATGGTTCCGTATGCTGGAAGCATGTTGCACTTCATGGTTCCGTATGCTCAAAGCATGTTGCACTTTGTGGTTCTGTATGCTGGAAGCATGTTGCACTTCAAGGTTCCGTATGCTGGAAGCATGTTGCACTTCGTGGTTCTGTATGCTGGAAGCTTGTTGCACTTCATGGTTCTGTATGCTGGAAGCATGTTGCACTTCATGGTTCTGTATGCTGGAAGCATGTTGCACTTCATGGTTCCCTATGCTGGAAGCATGTTGCACTTCGTGGTTCTGTATGCTGGAAGCATGTTGCACTTCAAGGTTCCGTATGCTGGAAGCATGTTGCACTTCATGGTTCTGTATGCTGGAAGCATGTTGCACTTCGTGGTTCTGTATGCTGGAAGCATGTTGCACTTCATGGTTCTGTATGCTGGAAGCATGTTGCACTTCAGGGTTCTGTATGCTGGAAGCATGTTGCACTTCATGGATCCGTATGCTGGAAGCATGGTGCACTTCAAGGTTCTGTATGCTGGAAGCATGTTGCACTTCGTGGTTCCGTATGCTGGAAGCATGTTGCACTTCATGGTTCTGTATGAAGGAAGCATGTTGCACTTCATGGTTCCGTATGCTGGAAGCATGTTGCACTTCATGGTTCCGTATGCTGGAAGCATGTTGCACTTCATGGTTCCGTATGCTGGAAGCATGTTGCACTTCATGGTTCTGTATGCTGGAAGCATGTTGCACTTCGTGGTTCCGTATGCTGGAAGCATGTTGCACTTCATGGTTCCGTATGCTGGAAGCATGTTGCACTTCAAGGTTCTGTATGCTGGAAGCAAGTTGCACTTCATGGTTCCGTATGCTGGAAGCATGTTGCACTTCAAGGTTCTGTATGCTGGAAGCATGTTGCACTTAATGGTTCCGTATGCTGGAAGCATGTTGCACTTCATGGTTCTGTATGAAGGAAGCATGTTGCATTTCATGGTTCCGTATGCTGGAAGCATGTTGCACTTCATGGTTCTGTATGCTGGAAGCATGTTGCACTTCATGGTTCTGTATGCTGGAAGCATGTTGCACTTCATGGTTCTGTATGCTGGAAGCATGTTGCACTTCGTGGTTCTGTATGCTGGAAGCATGTTGCACTTCCTGGTTCTGTATGCTGGAAGCATGTTGCACTTCAAGGTTCTGTATGCTGGAAGCATGTTGCACTTCATGGTTCTGTATGCTGGAAGCATGTTGCACTTCATGGTTCTGTATGAAGGAAGCATGTTGCACTTCATGGTTCCGTATGCTGGAAGCATGTTGCACTTCATGGTTCCGTATGCTGGAAGCATGTTGCACTTCAAGGTTCTGTATGCTGGAAGCATGTTGCACTTCATGGTTCTGTATGAAGGAAGCATGTTGCATTTATGGTTCCGTATGCTGGAAGCATGTTGCACTTCATGGTTCTGTATGAAGGAAGCATGTTGCACTTCGTGGTTCTGTATGCTGGAAGCATGTTGCACTTCATGGTTCTGTATGCTGGAAGCATGTTGCACTTCATGGTTCCGTATGCTGGAAGCATGTTGCACTTCGTGGTTCCGTATGCTGGAAGCATGTTGCACTTCATGGTTCTGTATGCTGGAAGCATGTTGCACTTCGTGGTTCTGTATGCTGGAATCATGTTGCACTTCATGGTTCTGTATGCTGGAAGCATGTTGCACTTCATGGTTCTGTATGCTGGAAGCATGTTGCACTTCATGGTTCTGTATGCTGGAATCATGTTGCACTTCAAGGTTCCGTATGCTGGAAGCATGTTGCACTTCATGGTTCTGTATGCTGGAAGCATGTTGCACTTCAAGGTTCTGTATGCTGGAAGCATGTTGCACTTCATGGTTCCGTATGCTGGAAGCATGTTGCACTTCATGGTTCTGTATGAAGGAAGCATGTTGCACTTCAAGGTTCTGTATGCTGGAAGCATGTTGCATTTCATGGTTCCGTATGCTGGAAGCATGTTGCACTTCATGGTTCTGTATGCTGGTAGCATGTTGCACTTCATGGTTCCGTATGCTGGAAGCATGTTGCACTTCGTGGTTCTGTGTGCTGGAAGCATGTTGCACTTCATGGTTCCGTATGCTGGAAGCATGTTGGACTTCAAGGTTCTGTATGCTGGAAGCATGTTGCATTTCATGGTTCCGTATGCTGGAAGCATGTTGCACTTCATGGTTCTGTATGCTGGTAGCATGTTGCACTTCA
This sequence comes from Hemitrygon akajei, assembly GCF_048418815.1. NCBI lineage: Eukaryota > Metazoa > Chordata > Chondrichthyes > Myliobatiformes > Dasyatidae > Hemitrygon > Hemitrygon akajei. The sequence continues at coordinate 173,568,092 of NC_133125.1, read as the reverse complement.
TGGTTCCGTATGCTGGAAGCATGTTGCACTTCGTGGTTCTGTGTGCTGGAAGCATGTTGCACTTCATGGTTCCGTATGCTGGAAGCATGTTGGACTTCAAGGTTCTGTATGCTGGAAGCATGTTGCACTTCATGGTTCTGTATGCTGGAAGCATGTTGCACTTCATGGTTCCGTATGCTGGAAGCATGTTGGACTTCAAGGTTCTGTATGCTGGAAGCATGTTGCACTTCATGGTTCTGTATGCTGGAAGCATGTTGCACTTCAAGGTTCTGTATGCTGGAAGCATGTTGCACTTCATGGTTCTGTATGCTGGAAGCATGTTGCACTTCATGGTTCCGTATGCTGGAAGCATGTTGCACTTCATGGTTCCGTATGCTGGAAGCATGTTGCACTTCGTGGTTCCGTATGCTGGAAGCATGTTGCACTTCATGGTTCCGTATGCTGGAAGCATGTTGGACTTCAAGGTTCTGTATGCTGGAAGCATGTTGCACTTCATGGTTCCGTATGCTGGAAGCATGTTGCACTTCATGGTTCCGTATGCTGGAAGCATGTTGCACTTCGTGGTTCCGTATGCTGGAAGCATGTTGCACTTCATGGTTCCGTATGCTGGAAGCATGTTGCACTTCAAGGTTCTGTATGCTGGAAGCATGTTGCACTTCATGGTTCTGTATGCTGGAAGCATGTTGCACTTCATGGTTCTGTATGCTGGAAGCATGTTGCACTTCATGGTACCGTATGCTGGAAGCATGTTGCACTTCATGGTTCTGTATGCTGGAAGCATGTTGCACTTCATGTTTCTGTATGCTGGAAGCATGTTGCACTTCATGGTTCTGTATGCTGGAAGCATGTTGCACTTCAAGGTTCTGTATGCTGGAAGCATGTTGCACTTCATGGTTCTGTATGCTGGAAGCATGTTGGACTTCAAGGTTCTGTATGCTGGAAGCATGTTGCACTTCATGGTTCTGTATGCTGGAAGCATGTTGGACTTCAAGGTTCTGTATGCTGGAAGCATGTTGCACTTCATGGTTCTGTATGCTGGAAGCATGTTGCACTTCAAGGTTCTGTATGCTGGAAGCATGTTGCACTTCATGGTTCTGTATGCTGGAAGCATGTTGGACTTCAAGGTTCTGTATGCTGGAAGCATGTTGCACTTCATGGTTCTGTATGCTGGAAGCATGTTGGACTTCAAGGTTCTGTATGCTGGAAGCATGTTGCACTTCATGGTTCTGTATGCTGGAAGCATGTTGCACTTCGTGGTTCTGTATGCTGGAAGCATGTTGTCAACCAGCAGCACATAGGTTGATGCTTTGAGTTTGCCAAGAAATTTTTCAGAAACAGCCTTGAAACCATTCCATGCCATTTTTTCCAGTCCTAACAGAATTCCTCAAATTGCCTGTTTGATTTGTGGAACAACAAAATGCCTTCCTAAATCTTGGCATCAGGTATTCTGGCTTGAGTTATGATTTGAAATAACGAACATGGGCTGCTTGCAGGACACTTGAGGGGAACTCACTGTGGTGCAGCTCGATGGATACAATTAACTATTTCCAGGACACTTGAGGGGAACTCACTGTGGTGCAGCTCGATGGATACGATTAACTATTTCCAGGACACTTGAGGGGAACTCACTGTGGTGCAGCTCGATGGATACGATTAACTATTTCCAGGACACTTGAGGGGAACTCACTGTGGTGCAGCTCGATGGATACGATTAACTATTTCCAGGACACTTGAGGGGAACTCACTGTGGTGCAGCTCGATGGATACAATTAACTATTTCCAGGACACCTGAGGAGAACTCATTGTGGTGCAGCTCGATGGATACGATTAACTATTTCCATTTCAGCCCGAGACCACTACTGCATCCAAAGTCTGTACAGTTAATAAAGAGGTTGAACAATCTATCGCTGCTTAAAACCAACGGAAATTATGCCGATTGTGGCCGTACTCTTTGTTGGACTTTTCACTGTCGCTCAGGGCAACAAATACATAGAAACATAGAAAACCTACAGCACAATACAGGCCCTTTGACCTACAATGCGTTTAAAGAAACGGGGCTTTCAACTCTCAATACCAGCTATATTCCCGGCCAATGTACAGTCTCTAGTAAATAAAACTGACAATCTCGGAGCCAGGGTACTGTATCAGAGAGACATTAGGACCGTTTGTGTTCTTTGCTTCACAGAATCCTGGTCAACCTCTTCCGGACCAGATGCAGCAGTTCAGACTGACAGGTTCAAGAAAGCTATGGATAAAGGCAGGTGTGGATAAAGACAAAGTCAAAGCAAAAGATAAAAAAGAGAAAAGTAATGGTGGGTGCAGAAAAGTCAAGTGCAAAAGAGACGAAGATTACCGTATTTTAAAAGCACAATGATTGTGAAGGCACTTTATCTGACTGCCTGTAGTATTTGAAACAAGCTCAGTGAACTTGTAGCACAGATCAGTATTAAGGGGTATGATTTAGTGGCCATTACAGCACGTGGCTGCAGGGTGGAGAAGAGTGGGAATTAAATATCCAAGGGTATCAGTAATATGGAAGGATAGGCAGGAAGGTAAGGGAGGTGGGGTAGCACTCTTACTTAAGGATGAGATCAGGGTGATAGTGAGAGACGATATACGATCTAAGGAGCAGAATAGTGAATCCATCTGGGTAGAGATTAGGAATAGTGAGGGGAAAGAAATTCACTGGTGGGAGTTGTCTATCGGCCTCCGAATAGTAACATCACAGTGGCACGGGCAATAAACCGAGAAATATCTGAGGCATGTAAGAATGGAGCAGCAGATATCATGAGGGACTTGCACATAGATTGGGTGAATCAAGTTGGTCGAGGCGAGCTTGAGGAGAACTTGATAGAATGAATCCGTGATGGCTTTCTTGAAAAGCGTGTTACTGAACCTACAAGGGAATGTGCCATCTTAGATCTGGTTCTGTGCAATGAGACGGGTAAAATTGACAATCTTGTAGTTAGGGATCCTCCTGGAAAGAGTGATCACAGAATGACTGGGTTTCTGATACAAATGGACAGTGCAATAGTCTGATCTAAATCCCGTGTATTATGCCTAAACAATGGAGACTACAATGGGATGAAGGAGGATTTTACTAGTGTAGACTGGGAACGCAGGCGATATAGTGGGACAGCTGAGGAACAGTGAAAGGCTTTCAAATATGTTTTTCATGGTGCTCAACAAAAGTAAATTCCAGTTAAAAGCAAGGACAGTAAGGGTGGGGAGAGCCAGGTTTGGAAAACTAAGGAAATAAAAGAAGGCATCAGACTAAAAGCTCGTGCATGCAAAGTCACACAAAATGCTGGTGGAACGCAGCAGGCCAGGCAGCATCTATAGGGAGAAGCACTGTCAACGTTTCGGGCCGAGACCCTTCGTCAGGGCTAACTGAAAGAAGAGATAGTAAGAGATTTGAGACTGTACTTCTCCCTATAGATGCTGCCTGGCCTGCTGCGGTCCACCAGCATTTTGTGTGTGTTGTTGTTTGAATTTCCAGCATTTGCAGATTTCCTCGAGTTTGCGTGCATACAAAGTCGCTGAGAGTAATGTGAAACTGGAAGATTGGGAAACCTAAAAAGCCACAAAGAACCACTAAGCAAGCAATAAAGAAAGGGAAGATAGATTATGAAAATAAACTAGCACAAAATATAAAAATGGATGGTAAAAGTTTTTACAATTATATAAAGTGGAAAAGGATGGCTAAAGTGAATGCACGTTCCTTGGATAACGAGAAGAGGGAATTGATATTGGGTAATGAGGAAATGGCAGAGGCTTTGAATGACTATTTTGTGTCGGTTTCCATGGTGCAGGACACATCTAACATGTCAAAGAGAGATGCTATGGATGCGATGGGAGGTGAGGACCTCACTACAATAACTATCACTAAAGAGGTAATGCTGTGCAAACTTGTGGGCCTGAAGATAGACAAGTTCCCTGGTCCTGATGGAATGCATCCCAGGGCACTGAGAGAAATGGCAGTGTTATAGCAGAGTGTTTGTTTGTAACTTACCAAACTTCTCTGGACTTTAGACAGGTCCCGGCAGATTGAAAGAAGGTCAATGGCATGCCGCTGTTCAAAAAAGAATGTAGGCAAAAGGCAGGTAACTATAGGCCAGTTAGTTTAACGTTTGTAGTTGGGAAAATGCTTGAAGCTATGATTGGAGAAATAGTGAGCATCTGGAAATAAATGGATCCATCAGGCATGGATTCAGCAAAGGTAGGTCCTGTTTGACAAGCTCACTGGAGTTCTTTGAGGATACAATGAGTGCAGTCGATAGAGGAGAACACATGGACTTTATTTACTTGGATTGCCTGTAGGATTTGATAAGGCGCCACGTAAAGACTTATCCACAAGATGAGGATGCATGAGTTGGGGGTGATGTATTAGCATGGGCAGAGGATTGGTTAACTAATAGAAAGCAGAGAACTGGGATACAAGCAACACACACAAAATGCTGGTGGAACACAGCAGGCCAGGCAGCATCTATAAGGAGAAGCGCTGTCGACGTTTTAGACCCTTCGTCAGGACTAACTGGAAGGAAAGATAGTAAGAGATTTGAAAGTAGGAGGGGGAGGGGAAAATGCGAAATGATAGGAGAAGACCGGAGGGGGTGGTGTGAAGCTGAGAGCCGGAAAGGTGATTAGCGAAAGAGATACAGAGCTGGAGAAGGGAAAGGATCATGGGACGGGAGGCCTCGGGAGAAAGAAAGGGGGTGGGGGGAAGCACCAGAGAGAGATGGAGAAAGAGAGGGTAAAAAAGGAGGGGGGAAAATACTAAATATATCAGGGATGGTGTAAGAAGGGGAGGAGGGGCATTAACGGAAGTTAGAGAAGTCAATGTTCATGCCATTACGGAAGTTAGAGATACATGTGAGTTTCTCTGAGTGACAATCAGTGGTGAGCGGTGTGCCTCAGGGGTCGGTGTGGGGTCCGCAACTCTTCAGGATAAACATTAATGACCTGGATCGGGGACAAAGTGTAGTGTATCTATGTTTGCTGATGGCACTAAACTGAGTGGAAAACCATGTGCAGAAGATATGGAGACTCTGCAGAGAGATATAGATAGGTTAAGTGAGTGGGCAAGGGTCTGGCAGATGGAGTACAATGTTTGTTAATGCAAGGTCATCCACTTTGGAAGGAAAAAAGGAAGATCAGCTTATTCAAAGGTTTCAAAGGTACATTTAATATCAGAAAAATGTATATAATATATATCCGGAAATTCTTTTTCTTTGCAACCATCCACAAAAACAGAGGAGTGCCCCAAAGAGTGAATGACAGTTAAAATGTTAGAACCCCAAATCCCCCCAGCTCCCCCACCCATGCACAAGCAGCAGCAAGTTAACGACCCCTCCTCCCCCACCAGCAAAAAAAGCATCTGCACCCCACCGGGCACTCAGGCGTGCAGTAAAGCATCAATAAAGACACGGACTTGCCGTACCCCAAAGACTACTCGTTCACCCGGTAATTCGACATACCACAGGCTCTCTCTCTCCCGAAGAACGGAGAAAGCGGTGTTTCCGTTTCACAGCAAGAGGGGAGACATAACAAACAACTCACTGATTTACGATGTTAAAAGTCTGTTGCGTCGCTTTTTCTGATCTCCGTGCCCAAAGAACTCGGGTCTCTGGGCACACAACCATCAGCCAGCTCGCTGCTTACGATCTTCCGTCTCCCACGACACTCCAGACAGTGGCACCGACCTCGAGTCCGCCTGCCTCCAGAGTCACGAGATCCCGAAACTCTGAAGGTACGCTAGACTTCTAGGCCATGTCCTTGGTATATCGGATAGTGGCCAGTCCTGAAACCCCGAGAGCGTGTCCCATTCCCGCAAAGAACCGAAGTCAGCGTGTAACTCCAGGTCAGGGTCTTCAAAGGAACCCTGAAAGGGGAAAGTAAAGATATTAAAGATAGAAATAGAGCTGTTTCCGAAGATGCAAGCTAAGGAGTCGCCGTTAGGTGCCATCGTCTCCTAAGCTTCACCAAACAGTTATTATTTAAATGATAAATTATTGCAGCATGCTGCTGTGCAAAGGGACTTGGGAGTGTTTGTGCATGAATCTGTAGTCTAGTGTAGTTGTGTGTTTTTTTTTCTCTGTGTTGTTTTTTACGTAGTTCAGTCTGGTTTTTGTACTGTGTCATGTAACACCATGGTCCTGAAAAAACGTTGTCTCATTTTTACTATGTACTGTACCAGCAATTATGGTCGAAATGACAATAAAAGTGACTTGACTTGACTTGAAAAGGTTGGTTTGCAGGTACAGCAGCTATCAAGAAGGCAAATGGAATGTTGGCCTTCATTACTAGAGGGACTGAGTTTAAGAGCAGGGAGGTTATGCTACATCTGTAAAGGGTACTGTGAGACCGCACTTGAAGTACTGCATGCAGTTCTGGTCTCCTTTCTTGAGGAAGAGTGTACTGGCTTTGGAGGCGGTGCAGAGGAGGTTCACCACGATGATTCCAGGGATGAGCAGTTAGACTATGAGGAGAGATCGAGTTGCATGGGACTGTACTCGCTGGAATTCAGAAGAATGTGAAAAGATCTTATAGAAACATGTAAAATTACAAAAAGGGTAGATAAGATAGAGGCAGAAAGTTGTTTAGAATGAGGGGACATAGCCTCTAGATTTGGGGGAGTAAAGTTAGGATGGAAATGAGGAAGAGCTGCTTTTCCCAGAGATTGGTGAATCTGTGGAATTCTCTGTCCAATGAAGCAGTGGAGGCTACCTCAGTAAATATATTTAAGACAAGGTTGGATAGATTTTTGCATAGAAGGGGAATTAAGGGTTATGGGGAAACGGCAGGTAGGTGGAGATGAGTCCATGGTCAGATCAGACATCATCTTATTTAATGACAGAGTGGGCTCGACAGACCAGATGGTCTGCTCCTGATCCTATTTAGAAATATGGAAGCATAGAAAACCTACAGCACAGTGCAGGCCCTTCAGCCCACAAAGTTGTGCCGAACATGTCCGTACCTTAGAAATTACCTCGGCTTACCCGTAGCCCTCTATTTTTCTAAGCTCCATGTACCTATCCAGGAGTCTCTTAAAAGACCCTATCGTATCCGCCTCCACCACCGTTGCCAGAAGCCGATTCCAGCAACGCACCACTCTCTACATAAAAAACTTTAAAAACTTATTTCTTATGCAGGTTCACTATACACCATTGGGTTAGGACTGCCAAGTCTCTCAAAAGCAGAGGTGGGGATGTATGCCTCATGATCAACTCCTCGTAGTACACAAACTTATCAGAGATGTCCCAATTTTGCTCACCAGACCTGGAATATCTCACAATTAAGTGCTGTCCATTTTACCCACCACCGGAGATTTCTGCAATCATTTTAGTAGCACTGTACTTACCACCTCAAGCCAATGTCAAACAGGCTGATCTGAGCAATGTGATCAACATGTACAAAACAGCACACTCTGACACCTCCGCAATTACTTTGGGGTATTTTAACCAGGCCAGCTTGAAAAAGTCACTGAATAACTATCATCAATAAATCACTTGTAGCACCAGAGGAAGCAACACATTGGATCACTGTTACACCACTGTCAAGAATGTTTACCGCGTTATTCCATACCCACAGTTCAGGAAGTCTGATGGCCAGGCTGTACTGCTGCTCCCTGAGTACAGGCAGAGACCGAAGACTGCAGCACTGGTACCGAGGATGAGTATGCCTCAGTTGTTATCGACTTTGTTAAAACCTGTCTGGATGGATGTGTCCCTACGGAAACTTGCTGTACATTCCCAAACCAAAAGCCATTGATGAACCAGGAGTTCATCATCTGCTGAGGGCTATATCTGATAACTCAAGTCCGTATAACCAAACCAGCTATGAGTTGCGGAGGGCTATTTCAAGGTCTGTACAAGAAAAAAACTTGCAGAGGGTTATTTCAAAGAGCAAAGGAACAATTCCGAGTGAGGTTGGAGGTGACATCATATGCACGTCAACTCTGGCAGGGTTTCCTTCCTACAGAGTGAAAGGCAGTAGCATGAATGGCAGCGATGCTTCACTACCAGATGAACGCACCACCTTCTACGACTGCTTGAACAGGGAGAATATAGCTACAGCTGTGAAGAAGCTCCACCCACTGACCCTGTGATCTCTGTTTCGGAGGCCGATGTGAGGCTAGCTGTCTTTCAGGAGAATGAACCCTTGCAATGTGGCAGGCTCCTATGGAGTTCCGGATCAGGCTCTGAAAACCTGTGCCAACCAGCTGGTGGGTGTATTCAAGGACATTTTCAAACTCTCATTGTTAAGGTCGGAATTTCCCACCTGCTTTAAAAGGGCAACTATTATACCGGTGCCCAAAAACAATAATGTGAGCTGCCTTAATGATTATCACCCAGTAGCACTCACATTAACGGTGATGAAATGCTTTGAGAGGTTGGTCATGGCTAGAATCAACTCCTGCTTCAGCAAGGAGCTGGACCCACTGCAATTTGCCTATCACCGCAATAGGTCAACAGCAGATGCAATCTCAATGGCCTAAGATCACCTGGACAATACAAAAACCATATCAAGATGCTGTTTGTTGACAATAGCTCAGCGTTTAGCACCATCATTTCTTCAGATCTGATCAATAAATTACAGAACCTGGGCCTCTGCACCTCCCTCTGCAATTGGATCCTCAACTTCCTAAATGGCAGACCAAAACTGGTAATAATATCTGCTCCTCGCTGAAGATACACCACAGAATGTGTGCTTAGCCCACTGCTCTACTCTCTCTATACTCATGACTGTGTGGCTAGGCACAGCTCAAATGGCATCTATAAATTTGCTGATGATACAACCATTGTTGGTAGAATCTCAGAAGGAGACGCAAGGGTGTACAGGAACAAGATCTACCAGCTAGTTGAGTGGTGTCACAGAAACAACCTGGCACTCAATGTCAGTAAGACCAAAGAACTGATTGTGGACTTCAGGAGGGGTAAAACGAAGGAACATGAAACCAGTCTGCAGTGGGATCAGAAGTGGAGAAAATGAGCAATTTCAAGTTCCTGAGGGTCAAGATCTCTGAGGAACTGACCTGATCCCAACATATTGATGCAGCTATAAATAAGACAAGACAGTGCTATAGTTCATTAGGAGTTTGAGGAGATTTGGTTTGCCAAAACACTTGGAAACTTTCTACAGATGTGGAGAGCATTCTGACAGGCTGCATCACTATCTGGTGTTTGGGGGGGTGGGGGGTGGTACTGCACAGGATCGAAAGAAGCTACAGAAAGTTGTAGAATTAGTCAGCTCCATCTAGGGTACTAGCCTCCGTATTATTCAAGACATCTTCAAGGAGCGGTGCCTCAGAAAGCGACATCCATTATTAAGGACCGCCATCACCCAAGACATGCATTCTTCTCTTCGTTACAATCAGGAAGGATGTACAGAATTCTGAAGTCACACACTCAGCGATTCACTAACAGCTTCTTCCCCTCTGCCATCCGATTCCTAAATGGACATTGAACCTACAAACAGTACCTCACTTTATATACGTATATATATATTTATACGTATATATTTACGTATCATATACGTGTATATATATTTGTGTGTGTGTGTATGCAATTTCTGTTTTTGCACCTTTTTAATCTATTTAGTATATGTATATATAATTTGAGCTGAGACCATAGTTGACTTGAGTTCTTGATTGTACAAGGGAGGAATACAGAAGTGGTTTCCCGCTGCCTTCTTCAGTTACAGTGTCCATACTGGACGGGTAACCCTGGCCATTCATCAGCAGATTCATCTGCCCAGCATTTTCAGTTTTACAACCATAAATTCCAATTTGTAGAATCCGCTTGTAAAAACCACCCACCACCTGCAAATCATATACGGACAGGATAACCAACGCAGAAGTTCTACAGAGAACGAAAGCAAAACGTACATTACTTTAAAAAAATCAGAAAACAGCAATCAAAATTCTTTGGACACATCATGCGAAGAGAGACATTAGAATACTTAGCTACAACAGGAAAGCTGGCAGGAAAAAGAAGCAGAGGCAGGCAGAGAATGAGAATGATAGATGGATTAACATCACGGTTAGAAACAGGGGAGGCAACAACTACAATTCAGAGGATCAAGGACCGTGATGGATGGAGAGACACGATTGCCCACGCCGAACGGCAAGGCACCTGAACTATATACTTACTGTAATTGATTTACTTGTTTATTTTTTTCCTATATTATCATGTACTGCATTGTACTGCTGCCAAATTTCACAACATATTAAAGGTGATATTAAACCTGATTCTGATTCTGATTTTTAAAAGATGGTGCATGATAGGGAAGTCTTGATGCGAGTTTCATGATCAACAGCCCAAAATCCATAAGATGTATCCAAAAAGTATTCAGGAAGCAAAATTCTTGTTGTCCAGTGCTTTACCACCTGCTCCCAGCACCCCATCCAAAGGGGCTACTACCCCTGAGGTAGGGAAGATGTGGAGTCCTCCCACAGCTCTACGCCTCCCCAGAGATTTCCAGCATTATTCAGGGGTGGATACGACAGCTGAATCTATCCTGAACTCTTTCCCCACCACAAGATGCTGGGAAGAAACACAACAATATATTGTGATGTAGATTAAAATGTGGATGGGTGGGTTAGTAAGTTTGCAAGCAACAGGAAGACTGGTGGCATTGTGGATCCTGTGGAAGGTTGCCAAAGGATTCAACTGGGTAGGAGTCCATTGCAGAAGTGGATAAATGGCAGATGGAGTTTAATCTCAGCAAACACGAGGTGTTGGGAGATCAAATGTAAACAATCCTGTTAATAGCAGAGCCCGGAACAATGTGAATATGCAGAGGGATCTTGAGCGGCTAGTCCATAAATCTATGAAAGTGGTCACACAGTTTGACAGTGTGGTAAAGAAGGCATAAGATATGCTTGTCTTTATCAGTCAAGGCATTGAGTTCATAAGTCAGGAAGTTATTCTGCAATTTTATAAAACTCCTGTTTGGCTACATCTGGACTATTGCATTCTGTTCTGGTTAAACCCATTCCAGGGAGGATGCTGCCAGGACTGCTATGAATCGGTGGACTGGACTGTATTCAGGGATTCACCTTCCACTATGAAAAGGTACTCAGCAGCTTTATTAAAATCTGTGTACAAGAACTTACTGCACATAGCAAAATCAAAGGCCATGGAAGAACATTGGAGAGGGTGCAGAAGTGCTTTACTAGGATGCTGAACAAAGAGGAGAATGCTGGAAATCCAAAGCAATATACTGTATACAAAATGTTGGAGGAACTCAGCAGGCCAGGCAGCATCTATGGAGAAGAGTAAACTGTTGATGCTTCAGCCGAGACACTGATAAGGGGTCTCGGGCCGAAATGGCGACTGTTTACACTTTTCCATAGGTGCTGCCTGGCCTGCCGAGTTCCTCCAGCATTTTGAGTGTGTTACCAGGATGTTGCCTGGATTAGAAGGCATGTGTTATGAGGAGAGGTTAGAAGAACTTGGTGTGTTCTCTCTAGAGAGGCAGAGGCTGAGGGGAGAACTGATAGAAGTTGGCAACATTATGAGAGCCACAGACAGAATAAACAGCCGGTATCTTTCACCAGGGTCAAAATGACTAATACGAGAAGCAATGCATTTAAAGTGAGGGGGGGAGAAGGACATATGAGAGTGAAGTTGTTTTACGTGGAGGGTGGTAGGTGCCTGGATTTATCACCGTAAATGCACAGAGAATGGAGAGATAAGGACCACAGGCAAGCAGAAGAGATGAGGTATCGTGAGCGTGATCATATTGACAAACGATGTGGGCTGAGGGGTGTGCAACGTGCCATATTCTATGACCAGTAACGTACCGCCTACAAAACTTACGAAGGGCACGGGAGAGCCCCAGCTTAAGCTCCCGCAGCATCCCATCCACTCTCACTTGACTTTCACTGGGAGGTGGAGGAGACACACGGCACCCCGCAAGGGGCGGCGATGAGGAAGAGAGTCCCACCACGGACAACCCATCCAAGGACATCGAACAGCATAGCTCAGCACAGGCCCTTTGGCTCACCGCACTGTGTAAACATGATAAAAATCAGTGAACACCCTGCCACCAGCGAGGTCTCATCACTTGGACAGGGAGCTGGTTATTGTTTACCTGTGCTATGCGCTACCTGTAGTTTGAATTACATTTCATTGACTTATTTATGGTAATATTTTGGTTTATGTGCTGTTTGTGATAGTTTCCTGCGGTGCACAGTGCCCCAGAGGAACGATCTTCCCTGCGGTTGTAAATATGTACAGGTAGAGGACAATAAACTGGAACTTTCAACCTAGCTCAAGATCAATCTAACTTTCGCCTCCCACAGAGCCCTCCAACGGGCACCAGACCATTGGCAGTGACTGCATCATCCGGAATTGCCGCGCCCCCTAGATTCAAGCAGGAGTGGTGGGTCATGCCACAAAGAAAGGGCAAATTGATTGGGGGGGTATCAGAGAGGTTCAAGCGGTGAAGGGGGTCACCACACACTGGATGGTGAAGGAGGTGGTACAGAGAAGTTCTGATACAAAATTATAACCAATACAACCAGGAAAACAGACACTTCCCCATAAATCCTTCCCTATTTTTCTCTGACTAATTAAGGGCTAATTACTTGCCTGGTTTTGTTTAATTAAAAGCAGTGAAAATGATACAGTTTTCAACTTTGTTACCATCTTGTGACTCCCAATAAACTTAATTAATATTGGCTATAGCAGTGTGTTTAATGAGTTGCTAATTAACTGCCAGGGTATTCACTCCCTGGCTGCTTGCCCACTTGGCCTCTTATGAATCTGATTTATTTTATATTGATACACTGCTTGAGCACGGACAGCTGTTCTGCCATGTAGATAAACAGGCAAGGGAGTGAAGCATGCATACTGTCTTATATTATGACGACTGCATTAGGAGTTGGAGCTGACAAAATGCTGGGAACCACACACCTCAGATTCCACAGCAGTTCCACTGGGACGACTGTGTAGACCAGACATTGAGTCTACAGTACTGAGGGAGTGTTCCCGTACACAGTCAATGCTCCGAGTACTGACGGAGAGTTTCTGTAACCAGACACTACACCCTGCCGACATTGATGTGTGTGCCAGTGAGTGCATTCTATTCCCATCTGTAAGGTTGTGTGTTGTCCATTTCCAGTTCATTTCCTCACCTATACACTCCATAGGTGCCACCTTTTCCCCGTTGTTCCCCCCTCAGTGTCTCCATTGCAGTGTTGCACTCTCCCCCTGCTGGTACCTTTGCCCGCGTGCTCTCATTCTGAACTCCTATGCTGGTAATCTATCCTCTGGAGATATCCACAATCCTTGTCCCGCCCTCTGCTCGGTCAGTCAGGATTCTGGACAACAGTCTTGTCCAAGAACCGTGCCCGGGTTTCTTGCTGCAACATCTTGACCGGCTGCCCGCTCTTGAGTTTCCTGGCCGACTCTTGCATGGCCGTCCCTTCTGAAGGTGAAAGCAAGGTTAATGAGTAACAACGAAACTGCTAGAGCGGACGGTGAAATCAGCGGGCCGAGCAGCGTCTGTGGGCAGAAAGAAATTGTCGGCTTTTGACGTTGAAACCCTGAATCAGAATTTAAACACAAAATGCCAGCAGTTCCTTTCTTCTCTACTACAAATTCTGCTGAGCCGCTGAATTCATTCAGCTGGTTGTATGTTGCCCCGCATTCTATCATCTGCTGTCTCCTGTGTCTTCAAAGAACCAAAGTTTCCGACAGGCAAAACAATCAGAAACAAATTCTCCTTGATGCTAAACATTCCAAGCCAATGCATATATAGAACCTTCGATGGAATCTTTTGAAGCACTAAAATGTGTTATTGGAATTACTTTCGATTCCTCCGGGCTGAGTTAACTTCAAAAGATAACTTTCAAAGATTGGCAAAATGCACTCTACCCTGGACAAAGTAAGACCATAAGACAATAAAGCCAAAAGACATAGGAGCAGAATTAGGCCATTCAGCCCATCGAGTCTTCTCTACTTTTCCACCATGGCTGATCCCAGATCCCACTCTACCCTATACACCTGCCTTCTCACCATTTATTTTGATGCCCTGGCCGATCAGGAAACTATCAGCTTCTGCTTGGATTTGGCCTCCACCACAGTCTGTGACAGAGCATTCCACAGATTTACTGCTCTCTGGCTAAAAAAGATTCCTCCATACTTCTGTTCTAAAAGGTTGCCCCTCAATTTTGAGGCTGTGCCCCCTAGTTCCGGATACCTCTACCACAGGAAAAATCCTCTCCACATCCACCCTGTGTAGTCCTATCAACATTCAGTAGGTTTCAATGAGATCCCCCTGTATTCTTCAAAATTCCACGGAGTCCAGGCCTAAAGCTGCCAAACAGACCTCATATGTTAACCCCTTCATTCATGGAATCATTCCCACAAACTTCCTCTGGACTTTCTCCAATGACAACACATCCTTTCTGAGATATGGGGTCCAAAACGGTTGCTAATACTCCAACTGCGGCCTAACTAGTGTCTTATGAAGGCTCAGCATTATCTGCTTGCTTTTATATTCTATTCCCCTTGAACAATGTCAACATTGGATTTGTCATCTTTACCACAGAGTCAACCTGGAAATTAACCTCTAGAAGTCTTACACAAGCACTCCTCAGCCCCTCTGCACCCCTGATCTTTGAACCTTCTCCCCATTTGGATAATAGTCTGCACTATTGTTCCTTTTGCCAAAATCCATCATCGTACATTTCCCAACACTGCATTCCATCTGCCACTTTATTGCCCATTCTTCCAATTTGTCGAAGCCTCTCCTTTGTCCACGCTGCTTGTTACTTCGTCGAAGAACTCTAGCACATTTGTCAGGCAAGATTTCCCTTTACAGAAACCATGCTGACTTATTTTATTATTCTCCAAGTACCCCGAAACCTCATCCTTAATAATAGACTCCAACATTTCCCCAACCACTGAGGTTAGCCTAACTGCCTATAATTTCCTTTCTTTTGCCTTCCTCCCTTCTTAAAGAGTGGAGTGACATTTGCAATCTTCCTTTCCTCTGGGACCATGCCAGAATCAAGTGATTCCTGAAAGATCATGACCATCTGTTACCTCTTCAGCAACCTCTCTCAGGACTCCGCCCAGGTGACTTATCCACCTTAAGACCTTTCAGTTTGCCTCTCACTTTTTCCTTTATAATAGAAATGACACTCACTCCTGCTGCCTGACACTCACAGACCTCTGGCAGACTGCTAGTGTCTATCACAGTAAAGACAGATGCAAAGTACCCATTAAGTTCATCTGCCATTCTTCTCCCCCCCCCCCCATTACTACCTCACCAGCATCATTTCCAGTGGTCCAATATCAACTCTCACCTCCCTCCTTTTTACTTTTTATATATCTGAAAAAGCTTCTGGTATCGTGCTTTATATTATTGGCTAGTTTGCCCTCATATTTCATCTGTTCCCTTCTTATAGCTTTTCTCATTGCCTTTTGTTGGATTTTAAAAGCTTCCCAATCACCCAACTTTTCACTCACCTTTGCTACCTTATGTGCCCCTTCCTTGGCTTTTTATGCAGTCCTTAACTTTGTTGGCCACGGCTGCCTACCCTTGCCATTTGAGAACTTCTTCCTCTGTAGGTCATATCTATCCTGCGCCTTGTGAACTATTCCCAGAAACTTCAGCCATCTTTGCTCTGCCGTCATCCCTGCCAGTATCCTCCTCCAATTCACCAGGGCAAGCTCCTCTCTCATGCCTCTGTAATTCCCTTGCGATACTGATACTTGTGAGTAATGCTTCTCCATCTCAAATTGCAGCATGAATTCTATCATATTATAATCACTCTCTCCTCAGAGCTCCTTTACAATAAGCTCCCTAATAAGATCTGGGTTATTACACAACACCCAATCTAAAAAAAGCCTTTCCCTGAGTAGGCTCAAGCACAAGCTGCTCTGAAAAGCCATCTCATAAGTATTCAATAAATTCTCTCTCTTGCAATCCAACACCAACCTGGTTTTCCAAATCCGCTTGTATATTGAAGTCCCCCATTACAATTGTGTCATTATCCTTGTTACATGCCTTTTCCAGCTCCATTTGCAATCTCAACCCCACACCTTGGCTGCTGTTTGGAGGCCTAGGTATGATTCCCATAATGTTTTGTTCACCCTTGCAATTTCTTAACTCCACCCATAGAGATTCACCATTCTCTGACCCTGTGCCACCTCTTTCTAAAGATGTAATTCCATCTCTTACCAACAGAGCCACACCACTGCCTACACCTTCCTGCCTGTCCCTTCAATATAAAGTATATCCTTTGATATTAAGCTCCCAATTATGGCCTTCTTTCAGCCACGACTCAGTGATGCCCACAACATCAAACCAACCAACCTCTAATGGTGCCATGAGTTCATCCACCTTATTCCGAATGCTACGTGCATTTAAATACAGCACCTTCAGTCCTGCATTCTTCACCCTTTTGAATTTTGCCTCTGTGGTACAATTGAACTCTTTGCCCTGTCTGCATTTGTACCCAATCACCGGCTTGTCCTTCCTTACATTCATGTTTCACCCTGTCATCTACTTGTAAACCTGCTGGCTCATTCTCAGCTCTATCATCCTGGTTCCTCATCACGCTGCCTTATTAGGTTAAACCACTCCCAACAGCTCGCAAGCATATTGGTCCCCCTCGGGTTCAAGTGCAACCTGTCCCCTTTGTATAGGCCACACCTGCCCAGAAGAGGTCCTAATTATCCAGAAACTTGAATCCCTGCCCTCTGCTCCAATTCTTCAGCCATGCATTTATCTGCCACCACATTCTATTCCTATCCTCATTGTTGCGTGATCCATAGATTAAGTTATTGTTATTAGTTGTATTATTCCAAAAACTTAACAGTACACAGTATATTCTAGTCATCTCGAAATGAATGCTAACATTGCATTTGGCTTCCTCACTACCGCAACATCTGTGGGCGTTAAAGTCGATGCTTCAGATCCCAAGCCTGCCACATATTCCGGTGCCAACATAGCGTGCCCACAATGTCTGGCAGAAAAACATAGAACACAACAAGCAACAACAGCAGATCAAGCCACATTCATCCCTCCCACCCAGGCATATACCCTAGCACAGGCCTCCAGCCTCAGGTGAAGATTAAGATTTTCATTATTTCTCACACATACGTCGAAGCCTGTAGTGAAATGCATTGTTTGTGCCAAATCAAATCAGCTGGCGACAGCCCGCAAGTGTCGCCACGCTCCTGGTGCCAACATAGCATGCTCACAACTCGCTAGCCCTAATCCACACTGTGGAAGGGAACTGGAGCATTGAGGGGAAACCTACACAGTCACAGAGAGAACTCCTCACAGGCAACAGCAGGAATCGAACCCCAGTCAGTGACTGCTGACGCTGCAAAGTGATTGCCCTAACCACTACGACGCCCCAGTCTTAGGACGGATGAAGCACCATCAGATCATCAGATGCAAGAGCAGAATAAAACCATTCAGCCCATCCAGGCTGATTTTTTCCCCTCTCAACCCATTCTCCCATCTTCTTCATGCAACCTGGTTGCCCCTTACCAATCAAGAACCTTTAACCTTTTTCTTAAGTTCCTCCCATTGACTTGCCCTCCAGAGCTGTCTGTGGCAATGAATTCCATAGCTTCACCATCCTGTGGCTAAATAAATTTCTTTTTGTGTCAGTACTAGAGGGACGTTCGAAATTCAAAGTACGTTTATTATCAAAGTATGTATAATTTATACAACATTGGGATTGTCTCCTTACAGGCAGCCACGAAGCAAAGAAACCCAACAGAACTCATTCAGAACAAAATTAGACCGTCGAGCACCCATCGTGCAGAGAAAAAAAAACAAAAAATAAATAACCTGTGCAAAGACTAAAGCAAGCAAACAGGAGTCCGAGCTGGAGCACACAGCACCAGGATTCACTGCAGCCAGTTATATTCTGATCCTTCTGTGCCTTCTGACCCTAGACTCTCCTCCTGATCAACACATTCCCTCCAGCTTCACTCTAACCAGGCTTTTCAGGATCCAGTTAATGTCTTCATCCAAGCCAATGATAACAATTGTGAGATGTCATGGCCCTAACAAACTTCATCATGGCTTCACTGGGCGCGGTGTGGATACCAAGCCGTCGGGACCGGGATTGAGCAAGATGACTAACTTCTTGGGTGAGGAGGGAGGCCTTGTGTACGTCGTTAAGCAAGGGCCAATCTGGAGGGATGGCGGGAGAGGTGTCACCAAACAGAGTCCTGAATAATCCACAGTGGGTTCCAGTTGCGGAGAAGTGTGGACAGCCACAGATGTAGCTGGGAGCTCGGACAAAGATTGTGACTGCCCATGAGAGACTTACAACAGAACGCATCTGGGTGACACATTCTCTGGACTGGGTGCCCCCTTAATCTCCACTGACTGTTCCTCAGGAATAAGCAGGACGGCATGGGTTAGACACAGAATGAGGCTCCCTCCACACTGTCACATCACACACTCCCAGGTCAGGGAAAGGAATGGGTTAGACACAGAGTGAGGCTCCCTCCACACTGTCACATCACACACTCCCAGGTCAGGGAAAGGAATGGGTTAGACACAGAGTGAGGCTCCCTCCACACTGTCACATCACACACTCCCATGTCAGGGAAAGGAATGGGTTAGACACAGAGTGAGGCTCCCTCCACACTGTCACATCACACACTCCCAGGTCAGGGAAAGGAATGGGTTAGACACAGAGTGAGGCTCCCTCCACACTGTCACATCACACACTCCCATGTCAGGGAAAGGAATGGGTTAGACACAGAGTGAGGCTCCCTCCACACTGTCACATCACACACTCCCAGGTCAGGGAAAGGAATGGGTTAGACACAGAGTGAGGCTCCCTCCACACTGTCACATCACACACTCCCAGGTCAGGTACTGCTGCCCTTCAAGCCCACAACCCCACAACCCTGATCTTTAGTCACCCAGTGTGGGAGGGGGGTGATCGGTGGGAATCTCCTCATAATCAGAGTCGGAGTCAGGTTCATAATCACTGAGAAACATTGTGAAGTGTGCCGATAGTATATGTCACCAAATACTATCCCGAGATTCATTTTCAATTAATAAATAAATCAATAATACGTACTGAGAACATGAGGTGTGGGGCCCTTGAAAGTGAGTTCATAGGTGACGAATCAGTTCAGGGCTGCGATGGGTGAAGTTATCCTCGTTGGTCCGGGAGCCTGATGGTTGAGAGATGATAACTGTTCCTGAACCTGATGGTGTGAAACCTAAGCCTCCTGTGCCCCCTTCCTGTGGACGGCAACAAGGGGAGAGTGTGGCCTAGATTGTGGGAGGAGATAAAGATGACACCAGAGGACTTTGCAGACCTAGGTAACTTCTTTGAATTCATCCATGAAACAGTTTAAATTGTCTGTTCTCGGATCTATTTTTTTCGTTTTCAAGGTGGCCTGGGTCCTGTCAGAGACCATGATGTACTCAAACTGCAAGCAAGAGAAAATCTGCTGATGCTGGAAATCCGAGCAGCACACACAAAATGCTGGAGGAACTCAGCAGGCTAGGCAGCATCGATGGAAAAGAGTTAACAGTCGACGTTTTGGACCCTTTGGCAGCACTGGAGAAAAAAAGATGAGGAATAGATTTAAAAGGTGGGGGAATTGAATTAACTTTATTACTTACATCCTTTATGTACACGAGGAGTAAAAATCTTTAGGTTATGTCTCCATCTAAATGTGCAATTTATAGTAATTTGTAATAAATAGTATGTACAATAGGATAGTCAATATAACACAGAAATACTGTTGTGTCAGCATGAACTAAGCAGTCTGATGGTCTGGTGGAAGAAGCTATTCCGGAGCCTGTTGGTCCTGGCTGTTATGCTGCGGTTCTGTTTCCCGGATGGTAACAGCTGGAACAGTTTGTGGTTGGGGTGACGCAGGTCCCCAGTGATCCTTCGGGCCTTTTTACACATCAGTCTCTGTAAATGTGCTGAATACTGGGAAGTTCACATCTACAGATGCACTGGGCTGCCCACACCACTCTCTGCAAACTCCTGCGATTGAGGGAAGTCCAATTCCCACATCAGGCAGTGATGCAGCCAGTCAGGATGCTCTCAATTGTGCCCCTGTCGAAAGTTCTTAGGATTTGGGGGCCCACACCAAACTTCTTCAACCGCTGTTGTGCCTTTTTCACCACGCAGCTGGTATGCACAGACCATGTGAGATATTCGCTGATGTTTATGCCGAGGAACTTAAAGCTGTTCACCCTCGCAACCCCAGATGCACTGATATCAATAGGGGCTAACCTGTCTCCATTCCTCCTGTAGTGCACAACCAGCTCCTCTGTTTTTGTGACATTGAGGGAGACGTTGCTTTCTTAACATCACTGTGTAGAGAGATATCTTCTTCCCTGTAGGCTACCTCGTTGTTGTCTGAGTTAAGACCAATCAGTGTAGTGCCATCAGCAAATTTAATTAGCAGATTGGAGCTGTGGGTGGCAACACAGGGAGTGAAGAAGGGGTGATAGGTGAAACCAAGAGGGGGAGCGATGAAGTAGAGAGCTGGGAAGTGGATTGGTGAAAGAGATACCGGGCTGGAGAAGGGGGAGTCTGACAGGAGAGGACAGAAGGCCATGGAAGAAAGAAAAGGGGTAGGAGCACCGGAGGGAGGCGATGGGCAGGTAAGGAGATAAGGTGAGAGAGGGAAAAGGGGATGGTGAATGGTGAAGTGGGGGAGGGGGCATTATCGGAAGTCTGAGAAATTGATGTTCATGCCATCAGGTTGGAGGCTACCCAGATGGAATATAAGGTGTTGTTCCTCCAACTGAGTGTGGCTTCATTGTGACAGGAGAGGAGGCCTTGGACTGACATATCGGAATGGGAATGGGAAGTGGAATTAAAATGGGTGGCCTCTGGGAGATCCTGCTTCTTCTGGCGGATGGAACGTTGATGCTCAACGAAGCGGTCTCCCAGTCTACGTCGTGTCTCACTGAGGCCACATTAGGGGCACCGGACACAGTGTATGACCCCAACATACTCACAGGTGAAGTGTCGCCTCACCTGGAGAGACTGTTTGGGGTCAATCTACGTTGGATCTCACCAATATCCAGGAGGTCACACCGGGAGCACCGCACACACTGCACCCCAATACTAGACTGCATTCTTCATGGATAGTGGAGAATCCTATCCATTCGGAAACCTCCAAGCGGCCTGGCGTTTCCGGATCTTCAGGAGCAGCTTAGAAGACGTGAGCATTCAGGGTGCAGCCCTATACAGCCCCGTGGACGACTCGATTCCTCGCCGATGTTACCGATTGAAATGTCGTGGCAGATCGAAATATTGAGACAGTTGAGGCCTTCAGAGGCCTCTGCATATATATCTTGATGGTGAGAGAGAGTATATTGATTCTTGTGTTGGGGGAAATTTGAAATAAGCGACACTGTAGACTGCAACATCAAAACTGCGAGCTGTTGGCCTCCACTGTGGCAGGAGTGACATCTCTCTCTCCATCATTAGTGAGAGGGCCTGTTGAGCTGTCGAAGCATTGGGATGGACTGTAGATTTTGATGGTCTGTAGGTCATGGTCTCTGGGTGCTTGCTATTGCTTGGTGGGTGGTGGGGGGGAGCTAATACTTTTTGCTAGAACAAGTGGGGGGAGGGTTGATGCTTTATTGCTGATTGTGCATGGGAGGGGGGCTTTGGGGTTTTTCTGTCATTTTTCATTTCCTTGGGTTTTGTTTTCTCTCTGTTTTGTGGATGTTGGCGAAGAATAAGGATTTCATTTTTGTATACTGTGACATTAAATTGAACCATTGAATCTCTGAATCTTGATGATACTTTCTTACGACAGAGCTCCTTGTCGATGTGCACAGCGGTGGGGAGAGCTTTACCTGTGATGGACTCGGATGTGTTAATTACTTTTGAAAGGCTTAGTGTTTCATTACCAGGCCATGATGCAGCCACGTGCGTACCCTCCACGTGCATCTACAGAAGTTTGACAAAGTTTTAGATGACATGCCGAACTTTTGCAAACTTCTGAAAAGTAGAGGTCCTGGTGTACCTTCTTTATAATAGCACCGACATCCTGGTTCCAGGATGGATCCCCTGGAGCAATAATGCCGAGGAATTTAGTTATCGACTCCCGTCACCTCTGGTGCCCTGATGAGGACTGACTCAAAGATCTCCGGTTTCCTCCGCCTGTAGTCCACAGTCAGCTCTTCGGGTTTGTTCATGTTGAGTGAGAGTTTCATGCTGTGGCACCACTCAAACAGGTTTTCAACCTCCCTTCTGTATGCAGATTTGTCACCATCTTTGATTCAGCCAACGACAGTGGTGTCGTCAGCAAACTTGAATACGGCATAGGAGTTCATGCATTCTGGACAGCGATGACCATGTTATAATTTGAAACTAGAGACTGTAACTAGCATGAATTATGGAAGGCTGTTGTCTTGTATTGTGCAATGTTGTAATTATTGAATGAACTTCCTTTGGAAAAGACAGCAAAAAGGGATAGGGATAGCGGCCAGGGTGGAGGCTGAACCTTCCCTCTACTGCTCCCCCTCCCAACTTCCTATCAAATGAAGCAACCTTTTCTCCCTTGTGCTTACCCAGTGTCTCACTGAGTGCGCCTCCCCACTGGAGGGAGGGAGATTAATGATTCATTAATATGAGCTCTGTTTGTCACATGTACGTGGAGCCATGCAGTGAAATATGTCACCGTCGTCAACAACCAACGCAGTCCAGCCCGCTTCTGTCACAAGCATAGCGTGCCCACAACTTGCTAATCCTAACCTCTATGTCTTCGGAATGTGGGAGGAACTGGAGCGCACGGCCACGGGGGAGAACATGCAAACTCCTGACAGACAGCGCTGGAAGTGAACCTGGTTCTGTAGTGTGGTGCTAACAGCTGTGCTCTGGGGGGAGGGAGGTCCACAATAACTGGCCAGTAGGGGTCAGGACAGAGTGAGGGGGCAAGGTCCCAGTACATCCCCAGCACCGCTCTCCACCGACTGGCTGACTTCCGGATGAAGGAGCAACGAGGAATCTCCTTAAGGTGCACAGAATACTGAGTGGGTCTGGGAGAGGCCGGGATTGCCCCTGCCTGGGGAGTATAGAATCAGGGTGCACCATCTCAGGATATGGGACCAGTTGTCTAGGATTGTGCTGGGGAGAAATTTGCTCATCCAGAGGCCAGTGAATCACTGGAACTCTCTACCCCAGCATCAGAAAAGGCCCTGTGGAAAGCCGGAGGAGGTTTGGAGGGGCAGACAGCAGTTTCTGCTCTTTTTATTGTAATCCTGCAGGAATGAGGTTTAACCAGAAGCCCACCCTGATACAGGGGGCTATAGGACACTTGGAGTACAGACTCACTCCACATTCAACACCGTCAAACACACAAACCAAGCGGCTTCAGTATCAATATCAAAGTCAAAATAAAATTTATTATCCAAGTTCATATACTACCTTGAGATTCATTTTCTTGCAGACATTTACAAGAAAATAAATGCAATCAAATTTACGAGCTATACATAAACAAGACTGATAAATAATCAATGTACAAATAAAAGTAATACTGAGAACGAGTTGTAACGCTGAGAATTTTGGTTCAGGCTCGACCCTGGTAATGACCATGTGATGGCCAACACCCATTTCCATCCTCATCATGTCTGTTCTGGGACTGTGTGAATGGACAGTTTGGAGGGAACGTCACTCTCTATCCAACCCTCGTTGTCCCTGTCCTAGGGGTGTGTGATTGCACAGTGTAGAGGGAACTTCACTCTGTGTCTAACCCACACTATCCCTGCCTTTTTTTAATTTTTTGATTTTTATTTTATCTTTATTACAAATTCAGAGCTACAATATATACAACCAATGACTAATAGAACTACTTTAACAACGTTAATCTAAAATGTTTCCATCTCTGTCAACGATGACGTTAACTCCCCGCGGAGCCCAACAGTTCCAGAATGCCTCTATGGAGGCCATGGATGTCCTGGCATTGTGTGATGGGACAGAGTGGAGAGAGCTTTACTCTGTCTAACCCATACTGTCCCTGTCCTGGGAGTGTGTGATGGGACAGAGTGGAGAGAGCTTTACTCTGTGTCTAACCTGGGCTGTCCTTGTCCTGGGAGTGTGTGATGGGACAGAGTGGAAGGAGCTTCACTCTGTCTAACCCGTACTGTCCCTGTCCTGGGAGTGTGTGATGGGACAGTGTGGAGAGAGCTTTACTCTGTGTCTAATCTGGGCTGTCCTTGTCCTGGGAGTGTGTGATGGGACAGAGTGGAGGGAGCTTCACTCTGTGTCTAACCCGTACTGTCCCTGTCCTGGGAGTGTGTGACGGGACAAAGTGGAGAGAGCTATACTCTATGTCTAACCTGGGCTGTCCTTGTCCTGGGAGTGTGTGATGGGACAGAGTGGAGAGAGCTTTACTCTGTGTCTAACCTGGGCTGTCCTTGTCCTGGGAGTGTGTGATGGGACAGAGTGGAGAGAGCTTTACTCTGTGTCTAATCTGGGCTGTCCTTGTCCTGGGAGTGTGTGATGGGACAGAGTGGAGAGAGCTTTACTCTGTGTCTAACCTGGGCTGTCCTTGTCCTGGGAGTGTGTGATGGGACAGAGTGGAGAGAGCTTTACTCTGTGTCTAATCTGGGCTGTCCTTGTCCTGGGAGTGTGTGATGGGACAGAGTGGAGAGAGCTTCTCTCTGTGTCTAACCCATACTGTCCCTGTCCTGGGAGTGTGTGATGGGACAGAGTGGAGGGAGCTTTACTCTGTGTCTAACCTGGGCTGTCCTTGTCCTGGGAGTGTGTGATGGGACAGTGTGGAGAGAGCTTTACTCTGTGTCTAACCTGGGCTGTCCTTGTCCTGGGAGTGTGTGATGGGACAGAGTGGAGGGAGCTTTACTCTGTGTCTAACCTGGGCTGTCCTTGTCCTGGGAGTATGTGATGGGACAGAGTGGAGGGAGCTTCTCTCTGTGTCTAACCCTTGTGTTCTCTGTCCTGGGAGTGTGTGACGGGACAGTGTGGAGAGAGCTTTACTCTGTGTCTAACCCGTGCTGTCACTGTCCTGGGAGTGTGTGATGGGACAGAGTGGAGGGAGCTTCTCTCTGTGTCTAACCTGGGCTGTCCTTGTCCTGGGAGTGTGTGATGGGACAGTGTGGAGTGAGCTTCTCTCTGTGTCTAACCTGGGCTGTCCTTGTCCTGGGAGTGTATGATGGGACAGAGTGGAGAGAGCTTTACTCTGTGTCTAACCTGGGCTGTCCTTGTCCTGGGAGTGTGTGATGGGACAGAGTGGAGAGAGCTTTACTCTGTGTCTAACCTGGGCTGTCCTTGTCCTGGGAGTGTGTGATGGGACAGAGTGGAGGGAGCTTTACTCTGTGTCTAACCTGGGCTGTCCTTGCCCTGGGAGTGTGTGATGGGACAGAGTGGAGGGAGCTTTACTCTGTGTCTAACCTGGGCTGTCCTTGTCCTGGGAGTGTGTGATGGGACAGAGTGGAGGGAGCTTTACTCTGTGTCTAATCTGGGCTGTCCTTGTCCTGGGAGTGTGTGATGGGACAGTGTGGAGAGAGCTTTACTCTGTCTAACCCGTACTGTCCCTGTCCTGGGAGTGTGTGATGGGACAGTGTGGAGAGAGCTTTACTCTGTCTAACCCGTACTGTCCCTGTCCTGGGAGTGTGTGATGGGACAGTGTGGAGAGAGCTTTACTCTGTCTAACCCGTACTGTCCTTGTCCTGGGAGTGTGTGATGGGACAGTGTGGAGAGAGCTTTACTCTGTCTAACCCGTACTGTCCCTGTCCTGGGAGTGTGTGATGGGACAGTGTGGAGAGAGCTTCACTCTGTCTAACCTGGGCTGTCCCTGTCCTGGGAGTGTGTGATGGGACAGTGTGGAGAGAGCTTCACTCTGTCTAACCCGTGCTGTCACTGTCCTGGGAGTGTGTGATGGGACAGTGTGGAGGGAGCTTTGTTCCTGTCCTTGTGAGTGTGTGATGGGACAGAGTGGAAGGAGCCTGGCTCTGTGTCTGACCCTGTTCTTTTCTTTACAAGAATTGCAAATTACAATTCTGCACTACTACAACAAACACAGAGACAATAACACAAACTATATTAAAATGTTCCCATCACTGTCTAGGATGAAGTTTATTACCTGCAATGCAAGAACACTTAGATGGTATCCATGGACACGGCGCGTTCCTTCCCCACGGTCACCCAGGTGTGGACATAACCCTCTGTCCACCTCCTGGGATGGGGCAGTGTAGAGGAAGCTTTCAACTCTGTCTAACCCATGCTGTCCCTGTGCTGGGAGTATATAATGGGTGAGAGTATAGGGAGCTTCCGTCTGTGTCTAACTCCTGCCGTGGGAGAGTGTGATGGGATGGTGCAGTGGGAGCTTCGCTCTGAATCTATCCCATATTGTTTCTGCTCTGGGAGAGTGTGACAGGACAGTGTAGATGGAGACTGATGCTGAATCTATTCCCACAATGCCAAATATTGGGATTCAGTATTTTCAAATTTTGTAGTGGCGTCTCATTTGATAAAAGTCGAGCTCCTTCTAATGCCAATGGAGTGAAGCAATGCGCAATACAATAAAAATAGAACAGCATTGTTGAACTGTAAACTAATGACCTGATGGGATTAAATTGCTTTGAAGAGAAAGTCCATTGAGTCCTGGAGTCGTAAAACAATACAACCTTTTATTTATGGATCGATTGTCTCTGCCTGCACACTCTGCCTTGGGGATGAGAGTGAGCTTCCATATTCCACTCCTCCTTACCGTGTATGAGGCCTTCAGCCCATCAGGTCAGTTCTGCGTCTCAGATCTACCCCACCCTCCCAGGGATTTTCCCTGTAACCTATTGTCCCCTAGATTCAATTGTTCACTTACACACCGAGGGAGGGGTTGCAATTCGCAATTTCAATTAACCTACTATTGGACCTTATGCTCATTCAACTCCAACAGCAGGCACTCGAAATTACCCCACGATTAGTTTTCTCTGTAACACTGGAAGTGCTGATAGTCCCAGTGTAGCACTGGCAGGGCTGATGGTATCAGTGCACTGGACAAAGAAAGTATTCAATCTGGATGTATTGGTACAACAGGAAACTGCAGAGAGTTGTGGACACGGCCCAGCACGTCATGGAAACCGGCCATCCCTCGAGGAAACCATCTACACTTCCCCACTGCCTCCGTAAAGCAGCCAACATAATCAAAGACTTCACCCACCCCAGACATTCTCCCTTCTCCCCTCTCCCATCAGGCAGAATAGACAAAGGCCTGAAAATGCATATTACCAGGCTCAATGACAGCTTCTACCCTGCTGTTGTAAGGCTATCAAATGGACCTCTTGTACGACTAAGATGAACCATTGATCTCCCAATCTACCTCAGTATGGCCTTACACCTTACCTTCTCTGTAAATACCACACTATACTCTGCATGCTGTTGATATCCTGATGTGTTTATATTAGACCATAAGATATAGGAGCAGAATTAGGCCATTTGGCCCATCAAGTCTGCTCAGCCATTTCATCATGGCTGATCCAATTTTCCTCTTGGCCTCAATCTCCTATCCACTCCCCGTATCCCTTCATGCCCTGACCAATCAGGAATCTATCAACCTCTGCCTTAAATATACATGTAAACAGTCTTTCCAGACTGCACGCAAAACCAGTGATTTTCTCTGCCTCTCAATGCATGTGACTATGATAAACCAATAATTAATTACCAGTGGGCAGTGCTGACACTGCCAGTGCTGACAGTTCCAGGACTAACTGTGCCAGTGTGCCCAGTGCTACCTATGCCAGTGCAGTAGGCAGTGCTGGGTGTTCTAGTGGTAACTGTACAGTGTAGTCGACAATACTGATGTTGGTGTCGCACTGGCCTTGGGGTCCTCTGTCTCTCTCACCTGGAGAAACTTTCCTCCCTTCTTATTGAAGCACAGAAGAAGCCCCATTCTGTTTCAGCTTCCCCCACCCCACAATTTCATTCTCTCCGCAACTACCCCAGGTTCTACTCCTCAAGTAACAACTCAGGGCAAATTTACAGCGGCCAACTTAACCCGCTGACTCTGTGCATCTTCGGGAGGTGGGAGGAACCTGGAGCACTCAAGAGGGAAAGCGCACACGGGAAGAATGTACAGACTCCACATAGATTGCGTTGGAGGCAGGGTTCGAGCCCGGTTGCTGAAAGTCCAAGGCAGTGTATCCGTCCACTCTACCCACGGTCGGAAAAGTGGTGAGACCCTAACCGGTGGATTCAGCCTGGTGGCCACATCATTGCCCCAACACCCACTCCTCTCCCACCACCCAGCCGCAGCTCCTCCAACAAGCTTCCTGAAGAGTGAGGTTCATGCGCGGGACTAACAGTGACCGTGTCTCACTCCAGAACCGAGGTCACCCCGAGCGGACTTGCAGAGTCACGCAGCATGGAAAGAGATTCTGAATCAGCCTTACCGTCACTGGCGTGTGTCGGGAAATCTGTTGTTTAGCGGCAGCAGTTCATTGCAAGACCAAAGTTTACTCTAACTTACAATAGTGCGAAAGATGAACAGCGGGGTGGTGTTCCTGGCTCCATGGATCAATCAGAAATCGGATGGCGGGAGGGAAGAAACTGTTCCTAAAGCACTGAGTGTGTGTCTTCCGGCTCCTGTACCTCCTGATTTCAGTAATGAGAAGGGAGCATATCCCAGATGGTGACGGTCCTTAATGTTGGACGCCACTGTCTTGAGGCGCCTCACCTTGAAGATGTCCTCGATGGAGAGTTGTGCCTCTGATGAAGCTGGCTCATTATAGGCTGCGATGCAACCAGTCACAACGCACTCCATCGTGTACCTGCAGAAATTTGCTAAAGCTTTTCATGACAAAGTGAATCTCCTCAAACTCTTCAGCCCCACTCATCCGTGCTGACCATGGTGCCCTCCAAACTAGTCCCATTTGCCCGCATTTTGCCCCTATCCCTCTGAACTTTCCTGTCCATGTACTTCTCCAAATGTCATTTGAATGTTGCTATCGTACCTGCCTCGGCCACTTTCTCTGGAAATTCATTCCGTATACCCACTACTCTCTGCATGACAAACAGGAGAAAATTCGCAGATGCAGGAAATCCAAAGTAACACACACAAAATGCTGGAGGGACTCAACAGGCCAGGCAGCATCTATGGAAAAGAGTACAGTTGGCGTTTTGGGCCGAAACCCTTCATCAGGCCCCCAGCACTATCCTAATGAAGGGTCTCGGCCCGAAACATCAACTATTTAATCTTTTCCATAGATGCTGCCTGGCCTGCTGAGTTCCTTCAGCATTTATGCGTGTTACTCTCTGTGTGAAGAAGTTCCTCCCAGATCCCTTTTAAATCTTTCCTGCTTCACCTTAAACCTTTGCTATCTCGCATTTTAGTCCTCTTTTCCCTGGGAAAAAGATTATATATGCTTACCCTATCTGTGCCCCTGTTGGACACAGTCTTTCATTGACTCTATTATGGTTCTTCAATTTACTGAGTATGTCCTCAAGAAAATGAATCTCAGGGTTGTGGCATATGGTGACATACATGCACTTTGATAATAAATTTACTTTGAATTTTGAACTTTGATATTATACTCCTCTATAAGACCATCCTGTCCTACTTTCCAAAGAGTAGGTTAAAGTCTGCACAGCATCGTTGGCCAAAGAGACCATTCTGTGCTGTTCAGTTCTGCGTTCCACATTTTGCGTTCTGCATTCCATGTTCTATGCATTCTGATATACATTATGTTTTATGTTCTGTGTTATGTGTTATGCAGTATATTCTATATTCTGTGTTCAGTGATTAAAGTCCTAGGTCTTATGGTCTCTTTGGTTTTGCTGACATTGAATGAGAAATTGTTGTTCATCCCCAGACTCACACAGGAGAGGGCTGACAGTGCTAGTATCACATTGACGGGAGCCTAACAGCGACAGTGTCACAGATAGTGTCTGGACCCTGCCAGTGTGGCTCTGACAGAGTGATGCTGCCTTCCTGGTGAGGAATCGAGGTTCCGCTCAGCCTGGCCCTCACAGAGTATCGCCATGGCACTCATGCTGGGTACAGTCACAGAGAAATACAGCATGGAATCAGACCTTTCAGCCCACTGAGTCCATGGTGATCCCCTAAAACACTCACAAACCCTGGAGTAACCGGATCAACGGGGTTGTTGGCCTTGTTGTGTGACAGAGACCCTGCCCACCTCTATCCAGGGGTTTGTACCCAATTTCTGTACTCAGCTCTCTGCAGAGTTTATAACATCCTCTAGCAACACACACACACACACACACACACACACACACACACACACACACACACACACACACACACACACACACACACACACACACACACACACACACACACACACACACACACACACACACACACACACACACACACACACACACTGGTCTGATGAAAGGTCTCGGCCCGAAACATCCGCTGTTTATTCATTTCCATAGATGCTGCCTGACCTGCTGAGTTCCTCCAGCATTTTGTGTGTGTTGCTCTGGATTTCCAGTGTCTGCAGAATTTCTCGTGTTTGTTCTGTCCTACTCTACCCATCATCCATGCCCTCCTCTCTCCAGGGTCTGGACCCACCTCCTCCTAGTGCCCGCACCCATCACTACCCAAGGTGCTCAGCCACCTCTTGCCCAGGTCTGTACCCACCTCTACCATATGCCTGTACCCAACTCTACCGTATGCCTGTACCCACTTCTCCCAGGGTCTTCACCAACCTCTACCATATGCCTGTACCCACCTCTACCATATGCCTGCACCCACCTCTATCCAAGGTCTGGAGCCACCTTAAATGTACACACATTTACCCAGTCTGTACCCACTTGCCCTCAGGGTCTATACCCACATCTACCCAGGGTCTATACCCAGCTTTACTCAGCTCTACCCCAGATCAGTACCAATTCTACCCAGTGTCTGTACCCACCTCTACCCAGGGCCAACTCTACCCTGTGTCTGTATCTATCTCTATCTGGGGTCCATACTGATCACAGCTGACAAAGGACCTTTGACCAGAAACGCTGGCGGCACAGCGGGTAGAGATGCTGCCTTCCAACTCAAGAGACACCGGTTCGATCCCGTCCACCGATGCTCTGTGTGAGGGGTTCGTGCATTTCTCTTTGCAGTGTGGGGTTTCGCTGGGTGCTCTGAGTCAAAGATGTGCAATTTGGAGGGTTGGAGGGTTAATAGGCCACTGTAAATTGTCCCTAGTGAGGGGTAGAATCAGGGAGGAAGAAGAATTGTGGGAATGTGGGAGAATAACATGAGATTATTATGTGTAAATGGTGTAAGTGGCTTTTTAATGGTCTGCTTGACTGAAGGGCAGGTTTCCCTGTTGTAGACTCCATATTAAGACCTTTGATCCATTGAGCCTAATCTGACCATTTACACTCATCCTCTGCTAGTTGATGGGAAGGTGGGGAGGTTACTGAGTGGGGGATGGGATTACTCTGTGAGCCAGCATGAGCTAAAAGGGCCTCCTTCTCTGTCTGAGGAATCACGAGATATTGTCTCTCTCTGCATGAATGCTGCCTGACCTTCTGAGTGTATTCAGCATGTTCCGTTTTTATTCCGGTGTTCCTGTGAGTTCCTACCACGGAGGGTAACCAGGCCTTCTGCCTAACTCATCCACGCTGGTCAAGTGTTTACCTACATTTGGTCCATACCCCTCTTAACAATTCCCATCTATGTACCTGTCCAAATGCCTTTTAAAATTCGCAACTGCACCCAACCCGACCACTTCCTCTGGCAATTTGTTCCATATACCCAGCATCCTGGTAAGGGATTTTAACTTTCCACATATTGAC
Source organism: Hemitrygon akajei (assembly GCF_048418815.1). NCBI lineage: Eukaryota > Metazoa > Chordata > Chondrichthyes > Myliobatiformes > Dasyatidae > Hemitrygon > Hemitrygon akajei. Next base: position 173,536,333 of record NC_133125.1, on the reverse strand, counting down.
TGGGACTCCCAAAGGACTAGACGGGATAGAGTTTGTCAAGTGCATTCAGGAAAGTTAGAAGTCCCAACGAGAGAGTGTGCCATACATGATCTGCTTAGGGAATAATATGGAGCAAGTGACTTTCCATTTAATGATCGTAGTGCCATTAGTTTCAAGGTAATTATGGAAACAGATAGGTCTGATCCTTGGGTATGGACTGGGACAGTCTATTTCTGGCAAAGCTGTACTTGGTAAGTGGGAGGTCTTCAAAAGTGAAAATTTGAGAGTACAAAGCTTGCATGTGCCTGTTAGAATAAAATGAAAGAAAATTGGGCATAGGGCTTGTGTTTTCAAGAGATATTAAGGCCCTAGTTAATAAAAAAAAAGGAGGTTGCAGAGCAGGTAGAGGCAGGTAGAAACAAATGAGGTACTTGAGGAGTGTAAGAAATGCAAGAGAACACTTGAGAAAGAAGTCAGGAGGGTTAAAAGAAGGCAAGGAGTCGCTCTAGCAGACAAGGAGTATGAGAATGGTATTCGGCATGAGGAGCCAAAAGAGATAGGGGAGATATTTAGGTGGATTTTTTGCATCTGTATTTACTGGTGAGATAGACACAGAGTTGATAGATGTGAGGTAAAGCAGCAGTAAGCTCGTGGACCCTATACAGATTAAAGAGGAGGAGGCATTTGCTACCCTGAGGCAAATCAGAGTGGATAAATCCCCAGGGCCTGACAAGGTGTCCCCTTGGACCCCACTGGAGGCAAATGCAGAAATTGCAGCAGTCAAAGCAGAGTTATTTAAACCATACTTAGTGACAGGTGAGGTACCGGGGGGGACTGGTGGATTGCCAATGTTGTTCTGCTATTTCAGAAAGGCTCTTAGAAAAAAAACAGGAAATTATAGGCCCATGAGCCTGACATCAGTAGTGGGAAAGTTATGAGGAAGTGGAGGGATGGGTTAGTAAGTTTGCTGATGACACAAAGGTTGGAGGTGTTGTGGATAGTGTGGAGGGCTGTCAGATTACAGCGGGACATTGATAGGATGCAAAGCTGGGCTGAGAAGTGGCAGATGGATTCAACCCTGATAAGTGTGAAGTGGTACATTTTGGTAGGTCAAATACGATACCATTAATACGATAGTATTGAAGGTAAGACTCTTGGCCGTGTGGAGGATCAGAGGGATCTTGGAGTCCGAGTCCATAGGTTGCTCAAAGCAGCTGCGAAGGTTAAGAAGGCATACAGTGTATTGGCCTTCATCAATCGTGGAATTGAATTTAGGAGCCGAGAGGTAATGTTGCAGCTATATAGGACCCTGGTCAGACCCCACTTGGAGAACTGCGCTCAGTTTTGGTCACCTCACTACAGAAAGGATGTGGAAGCCATAGAAAGGGCAGAGGAGATTACAATGATGTTGCCTGAATTGGGGAACATACCTTATGAGAATAGGTTGAGTGAACTCGGCCTTTTCTCCTTGGAGCAACGGAGGATGAGAGGTGACCTGATAAAGATGTATAAAATGATGAGAGGCATTGATTGTGTGGGTAGTCAGAGGCTTTTTCCCAGGGATGAAATGGTTGCCACAAGAGGACACAGGTTTAAGGTGCTGGGGAGTAGGTACAGAGGAGATGTCAGGGGTAAGTTTTTTACGCAGAGAGTGGGTGAGTGCGTGGAATGGGCTGCCGGCAATGGTGGTGGAGGCGGATACAATAGGGTCTTTTAAGAGACTTTTGGATAGGTACATGGAGCTTAGTAAAATAGAGGGCTATGGGTAAGCCTAGTAATTTCTAAGGTAAGAACATGTTCAGCACAACTTTGTGGGCCGAAGGGCCTGTATTGTGCTGTGGGTTTTCAATGTTTCTATATTCTAAGAGAGTGGATATATGAGTACAGTATTCGGGAAGACAGGGATTGATTAGGGATAGTCCGAATTGTTTTGTGAGTGATACGCAGTGTCCAACCAAAATTATAGAATTTTTCAAGGATGTTAGCAGGAAAGTTGATGAAGGCAAGGCAGTAGACGATGTCTGCATGAGTCCCACATGAGAGGTTAGCCAAGAAGGTTGAGTCATTTGGCACACAAGATGAGGTAGTAAATTAGATTAGACATTGGCTTGGTGGTAGTCAGGCCTCCCTGACTGGAAGCCACAGGGATTAGCGCTGTGTTTGTTGTTTGTCATCTATAACAATGATCAGGATGAAAATGTGGTTAACTGAATCATCAAATTTGCAGATGTCAGCGAGATTGGCGGTGTAGTGAACGGCAAGAAAAACTCTCAAAGCTTGCAGCAGGACCTGGACCAGCTGGAAAAAAAATGGCAGATGGAATTTATTGCAGACAAGTGTGAGGACCAAACTCTTTGCACTTTGAGAACCAACCAGGGTATGTCTTACACGGTGAGCAGCAGGGTATTGAGGAGTTTGGTAGAAGAGGGGGATCTGGGAATACAGATCCATAATTCATTGAAAGTGGTATCACAGCTACACTGGGTTGTTAAGAAAGCTTTTGGTACATTGGCCTTCATATATCAAGGTACTGAGTACTGGAATTGGGATGTTATGTTAAAGTTGTATGTAACATTGGTGAGGCCTAATTTGGAGTACTGCGTGCAGTTTTGGTCACCTACCTACAGGAAAGATGTAAACAAGATTTGAAGAGTACGGAGGAAATTTACAAGGATGTTGCTGGGACTGGAGGACATGATTTATAAGGAAAGATCGAATAGGTTCAGACTTTATTCCTTTGAACATAGAAGATTGAGGGGAGATTTGATAGATGTATACAGAATTATGAGGAGAATGGGTAGGGTAAATACAAACAGGCTTTTTTTCCACTGAGGTTAGGTGAGATTACAACTAGAGGTAATGGGTTAAGGGTGAAAGGTGAAATGTTCAAGGAGAACATGAGGGGAAACCTCTTCACTCGGAGAGTAGTGAGAGTGTGGAATGAGCTGCTAGCACAAGTGGTGGATGCAATTTTGATTTTGACGTTCAGGAGAAGTTTGGATAGGTAGATGGATGGGAGGAGTATTGGGCGGGTGCAGATCAATGGGTTTAGGCAGTGCAGATAGTTTGACACAGACAGGATGGGCTGGAGGGGCTGTTTTTGTGTTGTCGTTTTTCTATGATTCTGTGACCCTCTGTGCGAAGAAGCTGATCCTCAAGTCCCCTTTGAATCTTTCCCTTCTCACCCTAAATGCGGACCTTCCAGTTTGGGATTCCCCTGTCCTGGGAGAAAGACTGTGACCATCCACCTTATCTGTGATTTTATAAACCTCCACAGGGTCACACCTCAGCCTCTTTTGCTCCAGTTAAAACAGTCGCAGCCCACGCAGTCTCTCCTCAAGGCCTCCAGTCCCGGGGGATATCCTCATGTCTCTTTCCTACACCCTTTTCTGCTTAATGACTTGGGCCCCTCACAATTTTATATACCTCCCCAGCACCCAGGGTGAAATCTCAAACTAACCTCTCTCAACCTGTAGTAAAGCTACCCTCCCCCCCCCCCCCACCCAAACCCCCAGCCACACTGAGCATCACAGACCTGGACACCTCAGAAGGTAAGGACATGATGCACTGAAGAGAGGGCTGAGAGGGAGCCTCCAGTTATTGGACAGGCTGGGGGCGGATTTCCCTGGCGCACGGGAGATTGGGGTGGATTGGGGGCTGATACTGTTCATTTCTTTGTTCGCCTCTGTCTTGAGCGGTTTTTTTTCATTAGTTCTATTGTGTTTCTGTGTATTTATTTTGAATGCCCGTAAGAAAATTAATCTCAGAGTAGTAGTATGTAGTATATGTTCTTTGATACTAAATTTACTTTGAACCTCGATAGTGAGAGGCTTATTTCGGGTCGATAATAGCAAACCTTTCCCTCCAATAACAGTAGCGCCTGAAGCCAGGGGACACGGAGGAAGGAGCAGGGAGCTTTGGAGGGGCTCTGAGGACGATTTTCTTCCCCCAGATGGGATGGTGGTGGAAGCCGAGGCTCTCATAATGCTTTTAAAAACATCTAGAATCGCGAGTTCTGATCCAAGGGACCGGAGCAGAAAGATTGGCAGGGACAGAGCGGGCCAAAAGGCCTATTTCCGTGTCGTATAACTCGATAAGAACTTTCTTTTGGGGGAAGATATCGGGTGGTAGTGTCTCTTTAAGAAGCCCATTCCCCTTCCCCCCCACCCACCCGATCAGTTTCACTCCCCCCCCCCCCCCCACCCCCTTAACATCTATCCACACCACAAAGTAAATGGCAGCGCCGAGCTACGGACTGAGTTGATTATGGAAGAGAAACGGTGTAAGCGGCGATAGTTTTACTTCTGTGCGAGGGAGAGAGAGTGAGAGAGAGAGAGAGAGAGGGTGAGAGAGAGAAAGAAAGAGAAAGAGGGGCAGCGGCAGCGGGGGAGGAGAGGAGAGGAGCAGGAGGAAAGGAAAGGTATTTCATTTGTGTCCTGGATAATTTCACCCCGCGGCCGCGACGACCTGGGAACTGAGTGGAATTGACAAGGCCGTGAAAACTGACAAGCAAAATAGAAAGTAAACATTTCAGTTGATCTGCACTCCTCGCTCGCTCCCTCTTCCTCCCTCCCTCTCTCTCTTTTTCTCTCTCTCTCTCTCCTCATTTGAGGGAGGGAGAGAGGGCGGAAAAAAGAAGGCATAGAGTAAAACTCGCCGCTTGCCCGGATCTGTAGGGGATCTGCCTGAAATTTCTCTCACCCACCCCCCCATCCTTTCTCCCTCTCTCCGTGAGTTCGGGAACACGCTGGACCCCCCTCGGCCAGTTTTCAGCTTGCGAGTCCGGATGGAAGAGCAGAGCCGCTTGATGCAGGCCCGGGCAGCCGGGGCTGGTGGTGGAGGCGGAGGCGGAGGAGGAGGGGGAGGCGGAGGAGGCGGCGGCAGCGGGGTAACGATGTCTGTGCACCCGGCATCGGCGGGCCTACAGCCGCTGACGACCCATCTCCGCGAAAGCCCCACGGATAATGGGGACGGGAGGAAGCAAGACATCGGGGACATACTCCACCAGATCATGACCATCACCGATCAAAGTCTGGACGAAGCACAAGCCAAGTTGGTTCATTTTTTTAATCCTTAGTGATTTCCTTGTTTTTTTAAACAATGAATATCTTCAAAATACTGAATTGTGACTTTAAATTTGCACATTTTGTTTATATTCGTGCGCGCTTGTGTTTAAAAACCCCTCATACGTAGATATATTGAATATTTTACACAGGAAAGTGCGTTTAGAAGTTTTTATTTGCCTTTTGTGTTGATGTGAATTTCTCCCGTTTAAGGAAACACGCGCTGAATTGTCACAGAATGAAACCTGCCCTCTTCAGTGTTTTATGTGAGATCAAAGAGAAGACGGGTGAGTGCTTCCTCTCTGTGTGAATCTATGTGTGTGGGGGGAGGGTGTAAAATAATCATCTCCCTCCGTCCGTCTCCCTCTTTCACTCACTCATATACACTCACTCACTCAGAAACACACAAAAAGGAAAAAGATTTCTTGCCCGCCATCTTGGCCAGCTCAGACTGCTTTTCCCAGGGTGTGTATGTATGTGTATATGTATGTTGCGTGTCTCTGGGCCCTTCTCAAATCTTTGTGACTTTCTTCTTCTTTTCTCTCTCTCTCTCTCGTGCCTCCTCCCGGGAGGGTCACAACGCTGCTTCCGATCACTGATCAGCAGCTTGGACGGCAGAAAGCCAAGCGTTTTCCTGCGTCCTATCCACCATGTGAAACTGATCAGTGCATATCCCAGGTCCCGTCTTCTTTCTCTGTAGATTTCCCTTTCCAGTTTGTTGTCTTCATCTTCCCGCCTCTCTCTCTCTCTCTCTCTCCAGTCCTTGGCCACCCCCCCCCCCTTTCTTCAGATCGTTGTTTGGCATTGCAAGGGTTTATTTGGTTAGTTTCCCCAACACTGTGAATTTCAGCAATTTTGGCAATCTTCCCACCATTCGCAACTGTTTCCATCTCTCTCCCTCCCTCTCTCTCTCCCTCCCTCTCTCTCTCCCTCCCTCTCTCTCTCCCTCCCTCTCTCTCTCCCTCCCTCTCTCTCTCCCTCCCTCTCTCCCTCCCTCTCTCTCTCCCTCTCTCTCTCCCTCTCTTACACACAGAGACTGAGACACACAGACTCAAGACACACGCACACTATCTCACACAGACTGGGCCACACTCAAAAACTCTCTCTCTCCCTCTCCCTCCCTCTTACACACACAGACTGAGACACACAGACCCAAGACATACACACACACTATGTTACACTGACAGGGCCACACTCAAAAACTCTCTCTCTCTCTCTCCCTCCCTCCCTCTTACACACAGAGACTGAGACACACAGACTCAAGACACACGCACACTATCTCACACAGACTGGGCCACACTCAAAAACTCTCTCTCTCTCTCTCTCCCTCCCTCTTACACACACAGACTGAGACACACAGACCCAAGACACACACACACTATCTCACACAGACTGGGCCACACACAAAAACTCTCTCTCTCTCTCTCTCTCTCCCTCCCTCTCACACACAGAGACTAAGACACAGACTCAAGACACACACACACTATGTCACACAGACTGGGCCACACACAAAAACTCTCTCTCTCCCTCCCTCTTACACACAGAGACTGAGACACACAGACTCAGGACACACACACACACTATGTCACACAGACTGGGCCACACTCAAAAACTCTCTCTCTCTCTCTCTCTCTCTCTCTCTCTCCCTCTCTCTCTCTCTCTCCCTCCCTCTCACACACAGAGACTGAGACACAGACTCAAGACACACACACACTATGTCACACTGACTGGGCCACACTCAAAAACTCTCTATCTCTCTCTCTCTCTCTCTCTCTCCCCCTCCCTCTCACACACACAGACTGAGACACAGACTCAAGACACACACACACACTATGTCACACAGACTGGGCCACACACAAAAACTCTCTCTCTCTCTTTCTCCCTCCCTCTTACACACACAGACTAAGACACAGACTCGAGACACACACACTATGTCACACAGACTGGGCCACACACAAAAACTCTCTCTCTCATGTACAGACTCACACTTCACACAAACTTTCAGACGCACACAGACAGACATGCAGACTCTGGGCTCTCACACACATGCACACAGCCTCAGACTGACCACACACACATGCTGATTTTTGCACACATAAAGACTTGCACCCACACAAGGGCACACACGTACACACACAAAAGTGCACATGGAGACACAGGCACACATGGCTCGCTCGGAGATGCACACCCACATGTATGCAGACACAGGCACTCAGATGCACAGCCATTATACGAAGATATACAGTGTTACACCCAGAGACACAGGCTGTCTTGCCCAATCACGTGGTCTCACACACGCAGGCAATGTAACCTTCACCCTGCTGTGCCGCACCAGGGGAACACTCAACACGACTGGTGTTAACCTTGGAGGGTCTGACAAACCGTTTGCCTGCTCTTGAATTTGTTTTGTCTGCTGCCTGACCCCAGTGTGTAGCTGTAACATTGGTGTAAAGTGTGTGTGGATGTGTGTCTATCTGTGTGGGCAAGGGCTGTGCGGGGGGAGGAAGGGTGGTGTTCAGATTGAACTCGAAATGCTTGTTAAAATTTTGGTCCCCAAACTCTGGGAGTAAATTTGGTCAGGATGAATTTGTGTGGCAGGTATATCCTGGAATGTTGATTTGTGAGTTTAATCTCCAGTTTTGTATTGGATGAAAATCTCTTCTGTGTGATCTGGAAAACTTGTATTTCTATAACTATGTGAATTTTATGCAGTAACTGGCTGTTCAGGTGATGGTTGTGTGTGTAAATGGTCGCTGTAATTTTTTTTGCCACTGTGGGCTTGTTCTGATGTCTGCAGCAGTTTCTGACACCTTTGTGTAATTGCACACTCACCTTGCAAGTGGCCTTCCTCTTGCACATCCATCCCTCACACAGGCGCAAAGTCCCTCGTGAGTGACCCCCTTGTGCACAGATCCCTTGCACAGACATGTGGTCACCCGCCGTGTGCAAGCGTGCTTGTGCTGAATGCGTTACTGAAGATTAGATTTGTTTTCTTGCCCTTTTCCATACTGGGGTGCCCTGGACTGCTCTGGACCCAGGCCTTGCCCCGTGCCCCTCGTAATGGGGAAGAGGTGCTGGGGCCAGATCTGCACAGAGAAGGGCGTGGGTCAGGGGGCTGACAGCCCTGCTCTGTGGAATGGACTTTATTCCCCGGAGCGTAGGAGAACGAGGGGAGATTTGATAGAGGTATACAAATTAATGGGCCCTCTGCTGTCCCATCAGGTGGATGGGAGTATTCCACATCTGCTGGGAACAGCCCCTGGCCAGGGAGCCAGAGAATGGGCCTGTGGGTCCTGTGTTGGATAGTGCTGAGGTGGCAGGAGCAGTGATAAACCAAGGAATCTCCTTGGAGTGTGCTTGTGACAGACTTATGCAACTGAAGGGAGAGCTTCTGCCAAGAGAGGTGGATAAGTAATTGTTATTGGCCAAAGCTTTGACAAGTGGCAGCTTGATCGCTGTATATTTTGTCTTTAGATTGTTGGTGGTAGCTTCCCTGGGAAATGTGGCTGAATTGTAGTGATGACCTGTGATTGGGTATTCCCCCCCAACCCCTGCATGCCTCCAGGCTGAACCTGGGGTGCAGGTACCTCTTCTTGCCTCATGGAGGCTTGGATAATGGGAAGGGGGGAGGGTCAAACTATTTGATGGGTTTCCTGTGCTGGATCATTGCAACCCCCTCCCCCCCCATCTCTCTCAGTGCCACCGAGAAAGAGCAAGAGGTGGCCTGTGCCTAATTAAATAATTTCTCACAATCTGCCTTCACCATCCCCAACTGCCCTTTAGACGGTGGGGGAGGAGGCACCTTCTTGAGCCGCCACAGTCCTTCCGGGGAAGATACTGTTTGGGGAAGGAGATCTGGGATTTAGATGCAATGAGGCTGATTTACTGGGATCGGTCACTCTGGGACCGACTACTGTGGGTGTACAGTGTGCACCGGGGTCACGTTACGATCTGCGCTCACTGGGAGTGATTACTATGAGCACACAGTGTGCACTGGTCGCCAGAGCCTGTAGCTCTTAATACATATACGATGTGGACTGCAATGGGTTCAGGGGTTTTGGTGGAGAACGTGTGTTGAATCTCTGGTTCTATGCTATGTGCCAAGATCAGTTGCTGGGGATTTACAGTGTGCACTGGATCACTGCATGGTTGACACTAGATCAGCTCTGAGTCTTCACTGTACTATGAGCACCCCCCCCCCCCCCCCCCATCGTGCACGTTGGATCTCTCTATGTCCTTGCTGAATGGTCTGGAGTCCTCCTAGCACAGGGGTGCTGTGGATCACTGATGTGTTGAGCTGGGCGTATTATGTGCTGGATCATCAGGATACCCTTACACCGGGTCTCCGGGATCGTTTGTCCCGTGTCACGTGAATGGGATCTCTCTGGGGAAATTTCACTGCAATATGCACTGGATCACTCTGAGACCATTCTGTAGTGAACACTGGGCCACTGTATCAGTTACTCTGGGATCCGTGGCTCGCTCTGGGATCACTGAGCAGTGCTCGCTCACGGCTGAAACTCACGGGGTAATACAGACTGCTGTCACTTCCCACCAGGACCTTCCGTTGTCACTGGAAGGTCTGCAGCCAGTTGACGGTGGGGGATCCCACCTGTCGGTGGGACATGGTTGGGGGAGGGAGCAGCTGTGACAGCAGGTTCCAGGGCAGAGGGTGAAGTTCCGGGAATGTGTTCTTCCTTCAGCATCCAACACCCCCTTACCCCTTTGGTGTTAATGCTGAGCTGCCAGCGTTCAGCGGAGGTGGGAGGAGAGATTCCAGCCCAGGCTTGTCCCTTGACCCTTCGGTGTCTCCCAGACAACACTCGAGTTGGCAAGGGAAACTCCCTCAACAATGGGCAGGGAGTGGATTCAGGCAGAATATTGGTAAACAGACCAGGGTTCTGCCAAGAAATCTGACTCTTGGATTTGGGCCCGTGCCCAGCTCTTGGCTCCACCGCTGGCGTCAGTGTGGAACTCCCTGCCTCTACGCCCCACCCCTCGCCATCACTACTCACTCCATGTCGCCTCAGGCAACCAAAACTGACCACAAGTATACATGGGGTGGGGCTGCTCGAGTCTGTTGGGTTTTGCTCGTGCGATAGGGGGCCTCCGAGCTCGGGATGGGCGTGAGGAGCAGCATTTGTCCCAGACGAACTTCTCAGAGATTCACCACAGGGAAAGAGGCCTTTTGCTCCACTTATTCTGTGTCAACCTATTTACAATGGTCACTTTTATTTCCTCCACCTCCCCGTCGCCCTCTCCCTCAGATTCTACCCCCCTGCGGACAATTCAGTGGCCGGCTTACACAACGCTGGGACCTGGGAGGTCCGAGTAACCGGGGGTTGGGAGGGAAACTCACGTGGTCACAGGGAGAAAGTGCAAATTCCACATATTTTCTCTCTCTGTCTCTCCGTCGGGTTCAAACTCGGGTCTTCAGAACGGTGAGGCAGTGGCTCTACCCGCTGTGTGACCTCTGTCTGCTTTCTGATGGGATGGTGGATGGAAAGTTTCAGCACCTCACTTGAATGTTGCCTTTGAGGAGAGTTGTGAAGACTTTACACCTCAAAGAAATGCCTGATCTCCGTCTGAAATGGATGCCCATCTCTGTTGAATCAATGGCTTCCCAGGTCTGCATCCTCTCCCCACCCCTCTGCAGCCCTCCCCCCCAATAGAACTACAAACTCATTGGAGGAAAATCATCTCCTTCTGTGATGTTGACATGTTGATCCTCTTGAAGATGTCTGACAGAATCCCACTTCCTCTAGTGGGACAGCCTAGAACGAGGGGTGGGGGATTGGTCCTAAAGATGTCCTTTCATTAAAGAGCTACCTTGGCATTGTAGGCCAAAGGGCCTGTTCCTGGACCGTACTGTTCTATGTTTTATGTCTCCACTGAAGAGGTGTTGATTACCGCCAAGGAGGCCGTTCAACAAAAGGTGTCCATTTAGGAAGAAGCTGAGGAGATGTCCTCACCGAGAGTGGTGTATCTTTGGAACTCCTTCCTCACGGGGTGGTAAAGGCAAAGTCATTGAACGTTTTTTAGATCGGAGCCGGGTATGTGGTTAGTAAGTGAGAGACTGAGGGGTGACTGAGGGAATGGGCTTGCAGTTAGACTAGCCAATGACTTGCAAAATGGCGTAGCAGACGAGAGTCTGAGCGGCCTTTTGCTCCTAATTTGCATGTATACAAGATACCCCTTCAGTGTACACCTAGAACAAGTGCAGTACAGGGACAAGCCCTTTGGTCCACAAGGTGTGCTTAATTAATTCAGCTAATGATACCTAATCCCTTCTGCCTGCACGTTCTATATCCCTCCATTCTCCGCTTATTCATATATCTAGTTAAGAGCCTTTTAAAGGCCTCTTTTGCATCTGCCTCCACTGTCACCCATGACTGTTTTAAAAAAAAAAATCTGTGCACATCTCTTTTAAACTTTCCCCCTCTCGACCAAAACACATTCCCTTTAGTATTAGACATTTTAGCACTATGAAAAATATTCCACTTCTCTGTCCTATCTGTGCCTCTGACAATTTTATAAAATTCTGTCAGAATTCCCCTCGGCCTCTGATGCTCCAGAGAAAACAACCCAAGTTTGTTCATCTTCTCCTCGTAGCGTGTGTCCTCCAATCCGGGCAGCATCTGCTGAACCTCTTGCATTGAATTGACTTCCTTCCTTAATCCCTCATATACACGAGGAGTAAAAATCTTCACGTTACATCCAAATGTGCAATGTGCAATTTATGGTAATTTATAATAAATAGTACGTTCAACAGGACAGTCAATATAACATGGAAATATAATTCTATCAGCATAATGGCCTGGTGGAAGAAGCTGTTCTGGGGCCTCTTGGCACTCCTCGGAGCCTCCACATCCTTGCTGTAATGGGGTGATGAGAATTGAAAGCAGTGCTGCAGATCAAAGTTCAAAGGAAATTTATTATCGAAGTACATGTATGTTACCGTATACAACCTTGGGATTCATTTTCTTGTGGGCATACTCAATAAATCCATAATAGACTAATAAACCATAATAGAATCAATGAAAGACCACACCAACTTGGGAGTTCAACCAGTGCGTAAGTACAAAGAGAAAGAAAGAAGAATAAATAAGTAAGCAATCAATATTGAGAACATGAGACGAAGAGCCTTTCCTGAGATGCCCCATTTTCTTCCCACATCCAAAAAACGTGGGCTGGTAGGTGAATTGGCCACAGGAAATTGTCTCTACTGTGTGGATGAAAGACTGTATTTGAGGGCAGTTAGTGGGGATGTAGATGAGAGAATGTGGACACACATGGAGGAACAAATGGACCAATGGGACTGCAAACCTGGGAGCTGGCATGGAACCAACGGGCCAAGCAGCCTCCTGTGTCTTTCAGTTCACTCTCCCCAGCTACCTGCCTCACTGTGGCCCCAAAGTCTGCCCTGCGCGAGGTTTGTGAGTCTGGCAGCATCTGCCTTCTCGCTGTGTGGTGCAGACACATGGCCCTTCAACAAGTCGCTTTTGTGGGGAGGGGTGTGGTGTGGAGCACTGATGGCACGTGTGGAGGGGGGGGGCACTGACTGGAAGCAGAGAGCTTGGGTCACCGGTGTGCATCAGGGCAGGGGCACTATTTAGTAGGTTTGCAGGGATGGTGTTGGTGCGATCCGTTGGGATTGTCGGGAAGGGGCAGTGTTGGTGCGATCCGTTGGGATTGTCGGGAAGGGGCAGTGTTGGTGCGATCCGTTGGGATTGTCGGGAAGGGGCAGTGTTGGTGCGATCCGTTGGGATTGTCGGGAAGGGGCAGTGTTGGTGCGATCCGTTGGGATTGTCGGGAAGGGGCAGTGTTGGTGCGATCCGTTGGGATTGTCGGGAAGGGGCAGTGTTGGTGCGATCCGTTGGGATTGTCGGGAAGGGGCAGTGTTGGTGCGATCCGTTGGGATTGTCGGGAAGGGGCAGTGTTGGTGCGATCCGTTGGGATTGTCGGGAAGGGGAAGTGTTGGTGCGATCCGTTGGGATTGTCGGGAATGGGCAGTGTTGGTGCGATCCGTTGGGATTGTCGGGAAGGGGCAGTGTTGGTGCGATCCGTTGGGATTGTCGGGAAGGGGCAGTGTTGGTGCGATCATTTGGGATGGTGGGGCTGCCTACAATCCATCAGGATTGTGTGACTGGCCGATCGCCGTCCAGTGAAAACCAGCGTAGTTGTTCAGAGATGAGGAGAAGGTAGGAGGAATTGTGATCTGTTCGGCACGGGTTGGGATGTCTGCTATCAGGTTCAGGCACATCAAAATATGCGGCAACGCATTTACCTTAACAACCAACACAGTGAGCAGCAGAAGACCATGAATGCCGTCACACATTCCGGTGCCAACATAGCATGTCCTCCATATTCCACGGAACAAAACGTGGAACTAACAGAACTAACATGAACTAACAGAACAACAAGCCCCTTTCTCACCCTACCACCACCCACCCACTTGCTTGCATGCCAGGAATCAGCATGTGTTGTGAAATTTGTTGGGAATAGTGGGAAGCCTTGTGAACCATTGGGATTGTCGGAGTGGGGTGGGATTGTCTGTGGCCCACAGGAGTTATAGGAATGGGCGAGAATTATGATCCATTTGGCAGAGATGGAATGGCCACAATCTATTGGGATTGTGTGGGTGTCAGGAAAAGTTGCGATCCACTGAAATTATAAGGAAGCATCAGTGTCCTGCAGCAGTTTTCTCTAGAAGCATTGAGGGAGGTGGTTCAATAATTACACCTCATGTATCCTTTTAATAAATGAGACTCCATTAAAGTAGAGATTTTCGATACATTTGATCTTTCATTCATTCTATAAATGGGCTGAGAGCGCACTTTATAACTCTCATTAAAATGACCGATGTCTTCATAAGATGTTATGGGTCTCCTTTATTCCCCTTCTGCCTCCATTAAAGCTGGTTTGCTTGTGTGCGCTCCTGACATCTTAAAGGGGATGTGATCACCCTGTCTGTAGTGCGAGGGCACACTCAGTGTCTGTGAGCCCTGCTGCAGTCTCACCTCTAAGGTTGATGAGAAAGACCTCGAAGGAGTATTTTACGATGGGATCTTTATCCAGTGTCCTTGTCGTCTTTTAACAGGATGAATAATCCTTCCCTTGAGGGGTGGAAGTTACTTAAATTTCTTCCTCTTGTGGCTGTTTTGCAGACAATGTTGATGTAAGCTACTCTCTGATTAGGTGGGCTGCCCTTGCAGGGATACCTGCTCCGTCGTCACACCTAATGTTTCTTCTGAGGTGTGTGTGCGCACACATCTTTTGCTACTAGCACACAAAGGAATTTAAACTGCACACAAAGGTTGCCGCCCTCTACCTCATTGACATGTTACATATATTTCACAATCATACACAATCACATTTCCTTTTCTGGTTTCTGATGGGGGTGGTGTTGACAATGTGGAGTTTGTGATGATTTGTCGATTTTTTAGAACTGGCATTAGCACTGTTTTCATTGAAGAATTTATTGATTCACTATGTCGAATTCCAAAGAAACAAAGGGGTGAAGCACAAAAGAACTATTCATTTGAAGCAGAATGGCTTAGTGAAGCAGTAGAAACGGCTACACCAAAAGCTCATGAGGTCAGGAGCGTGCAGCTATGAGAAATATTTTTGTACAGTACAGAAACTGGTGTTACCTGCGTGTATTGTCGCAATGCAAAAGTTGTTAGAGAATTCGAAGGTGGGAAGAAGTGAAGTGATGTTTGGAAATATGGCTTTTTAAAGCATTATTTAACAAACAAATCACATTTGGACATTGTGCAAAAGCTCCAGTGAGAAAATCCTTCATTACCCGCTGCAGGCCTGCTACGTATGCTCTGTGAGAGCGCAGATGAACGAGAGCGAAAATGATCGAACCCAGAGGAGATCAAAGTTCTTATTGACAGTGTTTTGCTAGCTGTTAAACCGAAAACCACTTTGATTTTGCGCACACTGGTCGTTACAAACTAGAGGAAACATTGGTCATCTCCCCAAAGGTAATTCCTGGCTCTAGTTCAGAGGGGTGGGGGGCATTAGGGGAAGAAGATATCCAGGGTCTATGGAGGTGGCGTATATGCTTTATGATTAACTCATCGTGGTATACAGACATGGCGTTCTGTGTCAACCCTGCTCACCCAATCTGGAACATGGGGTCCTTTTATCCGCTGAGGGGGTTTTCCGCCATCATCCTGGTAGCAGTGTGCATTCCATTTCAGGCCAATGTCAGACAGGCACTCGGGAAGCTAAGCAGGCATGGAAGAGCGCACCCTATCTTTGCAGTGCATTTCAACCAGGCCAGCTTGAAGTCTCAGAATTACTACCACCAACATATCACCCGTGGAACCAGAGGAGCCAACACACTTGACCACTATCAAAAAAAAACTTACCATGCCATCCCACGCCCACACTTCGGAAAGTCTAATCGCCTGGCTGTACTTTTCTCCCAGAGCATGGTCAGAGACTAAAGATCACAGCACCAGTGGTGAAAGCCAAGAAGGGTCAAGAGAAGCAGATGAGCGCTTTGAGTTGGTGGACTGGACAGTATTCAGGGATTCATCTTCAAATCTGAATGATTAGTCACATTTGTCACCGACTTCATCAAAACCTGTGGGGATGAGTTGAGAATGTACCAGACATTCCCAAAGCAAAAGCCTTGGATGAACCGGCAGATCCAGGGTCTTCTGAGGGCTAGACCTATGGAAAGCTTTTTTAAGAGCAAAATTCCAATTGAGGTCAGAGACGGAATCGGATGCTCTGGCAGTGTTTGCAGGCCGTTACTTCCTACAAAGGGAAACCTAACATCATGAAGAGCTGTGATGCTTCACTCCCAGATGAGCATTTTATACATGCCTTGAAAGGGAGTGGAAAAAAACTACATCTGTGCAAATCCCTGCAGCATCCAGTGACCCTGTGGTCTCCGTCTTGGAGGCTGACGTCAGAATATCTTTCAAGAGAGTGAGAGATCAGGAGGACAAAACATCAGGCTTTGATGGCCCACTTGGTAGGGCTCTGAAGACCTGTGCCAACCAACTGGCGGGAGTGTTCCAGGACATCTTCAGTGTCTCTCTGCTGCAGTTGGAAGTTCCCACCTACTTCAAAAGGCCAGCAATCATACCAGAGCACAGTGGCACTTACATCTAATGAGATGAAATGCTTTGAGAGGTTGGTCATAGCTAGAATCAACAGAGACCCTGCAACATTCAGTGCCTAATCAGGGACCTAGACCCACTGCAATTTGCCTATCACCACAATAGGCCTACAGTGGGTGCAATCTCACTTGATCTCCGCTCAGCTTTGAATTACCTGGACAATAGTAATGCCCACGTCAGTCTGCTGTTTATTCATTGTAGCTCAGCGTTCAACACAATCATACCCTCAGTTCTAATCAACAAGCTCCAAAACTTGGACCTCCGTCCTCGCTCTGCAGCTGAATCCTCGATTTCCTCACCGGGTGACCACAACCTGCGTGGATCAGAAATGACATCTGACTGACCATCAGCACTGGAACACCTCATGGACGTGCGCTTAGACCCCAACTCTACTCTCTGCATGCACGATTATGTGGCTAGACACAGCTCAAATGGCATCTCTAAATTTGCACATGACGCAACTATTGTTGGCAGAGCATACAGGAGCGAGATAGATCAGCTGGTTGAGTGGGTTCCCATCAACAACCTTGCACTTAACATCAGTAAGACCAAGGAATTGATTGTGAACTTCAGTCAGGGGAACACCTACCAGACCTCATCGAGAAACCAGCAGTGGATAGGGTGAGCAGCTTCAAGTTCATGGGTGTTAGCATCCCTGAAGATCAATCCTGGGTCATGCAGTTAATGTCATTAGGAGTTTTGAGAAGAATTGGTTATGTCACCAAGGATACTTGAAAATTTCTGCAGATGTGCCTTGGAGAGCACTCTAACTGGTTGCATCACTGTCCGGTATAGTGAGGCCACTGCCCAGGATCGGAAAAGCTGCAAAAGTTGTAAATTCATGCGCACTAGCCTCCCCAGCACGAGGTCACCTTGAAAAGGCAATGCCTTAAGAAGGCAGTATCCATCACTAAGGACCCACTTCACCCAGGACGTGTCATCTTCTTACTGGAGAGTGAAGACACATACTCAACTTTTCAGGAACAGCTTCTTCCACTCCATCAGATGTCTGAATGGACAATGAACCCATGAACACTACCTCACTATTTTTTCCTCTCATTTTGCACTACTTTTAAATTTGTATATAAAATTAATTTATAGTTTTTGTTACCTTTTGCAATATACTGCTTCCAGAGAACAACATATTCCAGTTGTATTAATTCTGATTACTGCCTCCACCCACCCTCCGGGGCCGTCTGCACAGAGTTTGCATATTCTCCCCGTGTAATCATATCTTGAACACATGCAGAGCCATGGCAGAGTGGCTGCGAATTGCCGAACCCATTCCCCAGAGTGTAGGTGAGGGGTATAACCTGGGGCTGGAAGTGGAGTTGGTAGGACGTCCCTATGAAACAGAGTTGAGGAGGAATTTCTGTGGCCAGAGGGTGGTGAATTTGAGGAATTATTTTCCACAGACCACCAAATCATTGGGTGTATTCAAAGCAGAGTTTGATAGGTTTTTGATTAGTAAGGACATCAGTGTTACAGGGAGAAGGCAAGAGAATGCGGTTGAAGGGGGGGGGAGGTAATTAAATCAGCCCTGGGATGGCCGAGCAGACTCGATGGGCTGGTTTGCCTAATTCTTCTACGTCTTCTGGGCTTATGGAGTGTGGGGAGAATGAAACCGATAAAGCGGCACAAAACCCTGTTTCTGTCCTAACCTCCGGTGCTGCCTTCCTCCAGGCGTTCTGGTCTCCTCGTGGATCTTGAAGATGTGGGTGTTGTCCATTCTACATTGCTGGTCGCCCCCTTCGCTATGCAAGAAATCCCTTCATTCCCTCCAGGAACAGCTTCTTCTGCTCTGCCATCCCATTTCTGAATGGACATTGACCCCATGAACACTATACCTCAATACTTTTTATTTTTGCACTACTTCTTTAATTTAAATATTATATATTAATTAGACTTTAATTTGCATTTTTTCTCTATTATTATTGCCATGGAGTGGTGAATCTATGGAATTTGTTGCTACAGGTGGCTGTGGAGGCCAGGTCTTTGGGTATACTTAAGGCAGAGGTTGATTCTTGTTAGTCAGGGCATGAAGGGATTCGGGGAGAAGACGAGACTGGGATTGAAAGGGAAAATGGATCAGCCATGATGAAATGGTGGAGCATACTCGATGGGCCAAGTGGCCTAATTTTCTCCCATATGGTCTTCTGGTTTATTGTGAATTGCGTTATACTGTTGCCCTGTAAAGACAACAAATTTCATAACATATGCTGGTGATATTAAATCTGATTCTGATTTCTGTAATCTGACAGAATCCAGTACTTTAGCAAACACACTCCTCTTCTTCACAGGTGCATTTTCTTTCTCTCTTTGACCTGATTTTTTTTTCCTGCTCACTATTTTGTTTTCCTTTTAAGCTGATTTTGCACAATTTTTTTTTTGAAGCCTGTAAATTAACAAGCCATGCATAGTCTCTCAGATCTGCCAGTGACCTACTGGAGAGTGGGGGCTGGCGACTGATATGAATCATAATACGTCCCACCTCAGCAAACTAACCCACCTCCCCCGCTTCCCGGACTATCTCTCTTCCACATCACCAATTCACCCCATGGTCCATCCGGAAGGCTCATTAGAGGGGACAACACCATCCCCAGGCCTTGCTTCCCACCCTAGGAGGAAGTATAGAGTGGGAAGCAAACCTCACACAGAGGTGGGAGGAGTTATTTCTGTAGCTTCAGGCTAGATACCTGAGACTAAAGACTCCTGGTGATGAAAAATTTAAATTTCGGTAGGTGCCGAGGAGTAAACTCATTGACCCATCGTTGAAGGGTTTTGGGGATACAAGAGATGAGGTGGGGAAGAGAGAGAGAGACACACAGACAGACAGACAGACAGGGAGAGAGAAGGGAAACAGATCGATATAGGTTTGGGACAGAAAGGGGGATACTGAGGAAGAGAGGTAAGTGGAGAGGCAGGGATACGGGTGAGGGAGAGAGAGAACAAGAAAGATATGAAGTGAGGGAGAGAAAGGGAGGGGGAAAGAGTAGGGTAAAGGGGTGCCTAATTACACTAATTTCTTTATGCCTGCACGTGGTCCATAACCTTCCATTCTCTGCAATATTATTCCTCTGTTTATCCCTCAAAAGATAGACATGGGATTCTGGAAATGCTGGATATCTTGAGCACTACACAGAAAATGCTGAAGGAACTCAGCAGGCCAGGCAGCATCTATGAAAAAGAGTAAAGAGGTGACATTTTGGGCCTAGATCCTCTTGACAGCTGAAACGTCAACTCTTTACTCTTTTCCATAGATGCTGCCTGGCCCGCTGAGTTCCTTCAGCATTTTGTGAGTGTTGCTTGGATTTCCAGCATCTGCAGATTTTCTCTTGTTTGTGGAGGAACTTAGCAGGTCAAGTAGTCTCGAGAGCAGGGAGCAGTCCCGATGAAAGGTCTTGGCCTGAAACCATGACTGTGTATTCCTCTCCATAAATGCTACCTGACTGTCTGAATTCATCCTGTGTTTTCTGTGTCTGTCTGTCTTAAAACTATTGTCTATTGTGTTTGCCTCCTTCACCACCCCTGGCAGCACGTTCTAGGCACCCACCAATCTGTATAAAAGAAGCTTGCCCTGTGCATCCCTTTTGAACATTTCCCCCTCTCACCTTACTGCTTCTGAATTCCAAGAAGTGCGCAGCACGGTAGTGTGGCAGTTAGCGTAATGCTTTACAACGCCAGTGATTTTTAATTCCCACCTCTAACTGTAAAGAGTTTGCAACTTTTCCTCATGACTGCATGGGTTTCCTCCACATTCTCTGGTTTCCTCCCGCATTCCAAAGACGCGGATAAGCTTAGAAAGTTGCAGGCATGCCACATTGGCGACAGGAGCGTGGCAATACTTGCAGGCTTCCTGATAGTACATCCTTGGACAACGTTGGTTATTGATACAAACGACGCATTTCACTTTATTTTTTTGATGTACATGTTATAAATAAAGCTAATCTTTAATCTCTTTAGTTATGTAGATCTAACTTCTTTCACTGCTGGTGACAGGACAAACCTTTCATCCCAGAAATTAGGCTAGTGAATCTCCAGTACTATTAGATCCTTTCCTAACTGAGGGCAGCAGAGCCGTGCAGAATGCTCCAGATGTGGCCTCACCACTGCACTCAGGACAGGTGATGCTGGGAAGATCCTGTCCTCTGGGGACAGGGTAGACCCGATTGTCCTTTATGGAGCAGAGTTGGGAAGGAGGAGGCGAGTATTTCAGTGATACTCCAGAGGGGCGTGTTCTTCCCAGGATGCTGGAAAACAGGTGAGCCTTTCTCTGAAATGGCTGCCGGAGGCAGTCAGAGGTCTGTTGACAGAAACCGGGCGATCCCGTTTCTCGGTGGTAAGACTGGTTTTTACTGCTTGCTCTTGCTGCTTCCAAGTGCAGGATTTTCACATCGGACCCAATCAAGACATTCAGGAGGCATTGAGACAGACACTTAATTAGAAGGGTGATAGTCTAAGGGTAATACAGCACAGAAACGGGCCCTTTGCCCACAATGTTGTGCCAGTCTAATTAAAGTCGAAATCAATTGGAGAACCTAATTAATCCCCTTTGCCTACACAATGTCCTTATTCTATTCTGCTCACATTCGTGTGCCTATTTAAATGCCTCTTAAAAGACTCTATTCTTCCTCTACAGACAGTGTATTCAAGGTATCCACCACTCAGTGTTTTTAAAAAAAACTTGCCCTTCGCATTTCCTTTGAAATTACCCCCTTTCACCTTAAATGAATGCCCTCTGGCATTAGACCTTTCGACCCTGGGAAAAAGATACTGTTTGTCCACTGTATCTAGACCCCTCATAATCTTACAACCCCCTAACAGATCTCCCGTCAGCCTCTGCCCACTCCACAGAAAACAATCCAAGTTTGTCCAGCCTCTCATTATAGCCCATGCCCTCTCATCCAGGCAGCATCCTGGTAAACCTCTTCTGTACCCTCTCAAAAGTCTCGGCATCGTTCCTATAAATGGGGTGACTGGAACTGCGTACAATATTCCAGATAAGGCCTAATTAGAAGTTTATAAAGTTGCAACGTAACTTCCTCACTTTGGAATTCAGTGCCTGGACTAATAAGGGCAAGCAACCACCCTATTAACCAGTGCCGCCACTTTCAGGGAGCTATGAAGTGGGATTGGTGTAGGTGAGTAAAAGGATTAGCAGGGACATGGTGGGCTGAATGGCCTGTATCTATGACTTATAAGGAGAATACTCAATCCCATTGCTCTACTTGGGGCTGCTGATTCCATCACACTGGACTAGGGTGTCCAGTTCCCAACTGCTTTGTGACTTCTGGCCTGACGTGGGTGGGGTGCAGAACCACCGGAAGAATAGAGCACAGGTCTGTGCCCTGCCTTGCTCCCGATCCTTCAGTGCCACGTTCTTCCACTTTGAGGAAGTTCCTGAGACTGGTTTGAGGGAGTGGAGGGTTCCAGAGTGTTCTTGTGGGTCAAACCTGGGGTTTCACTGTCCTACACTTGCTTTTGGGAGTGGGAGTTGGATGTGAAGTTTCGATGTTGCTCGCTGCCTGGTAAACTTCTCACAGGAGCAGGGAGCACATACCATTCATTTGATCAGGACCTGAGCGTTGGTACCGTAGCCAGCCATCCCCAGCTGACACGTGGGGGTGGGGGTTCGATCTGCCTTTCTGAGCCACTGTGATCCCGTCCGTGCAGGTACTCTCGCTGTGCTGTCAGGGGGTGTTCCAGGATTGAGTCCCAGTGACGGTGAGGGACTGGCAATGGATTTCCTAGTCAGGCTGGTATGGCGGGCAACTGCAAAAATCAGAATTGGGTTTATTATCAGAGAAATGCACTCGGTGGCCACTGAGTGTGTGTTCATGGTCTTCTGCTGCTGCAGCCCATCCACCGAGTTCAAGGTGTGCATTCAGAGATGTTCTGCACTGTAGTGACATCGATTACTTACTGTCGCATTCCTATCTGCTTGAACCAGTCTAGCCATTCTCCTCTGACCTTTCTCAATGACAAGGTATTCATGCCCACAGATCTACCACGCGCTGGATGATTTTAATTTTTCACACCATTCTCTGTAAACTCTAGAGAATGTTGTGTGTGAAATTCCCAGGAGATCAGCAGTTTCTGTGGTACTCAAACCACCCCATCTGGCACCAACAGTCAATCCATGGTCAGAGTCACTTCGGTCACATTTCTTCCTCATTCTGATGTTTGGTCTGAACAACAGCTGAACCTCTTATCCATGTCGACATGTTTTTATGCATTGAGTTGACTGATTAGATATTTGCATTAACGAGCAGGTGTATCTAATTAAATGACCATTGAGTGTAGGCCTTTAAATTTGCTTTGCATTAGCAGTACAACGCAAGACATAAAAATAGTATAAAAGATGAACAGTGAGGTAGTTTTTGTGGGTTTATGGACCATTCAGAACTAATGGCAGAGGGAAGAAGCAATTCCTAAAATATTGAGCGTAGGTCTTCAGGCTCCAGCATCTCCCTGGTGGTAGTAATGAGAAGAGGGCATATCCCAGGAGGTGAGGGGCCATAATGAAGGATGCGATATTCTTGAGGCACCGCAGTTTGAAGATGTTCTCGATGGCGAGGAGGGTTGTGGCTGTGATCGAGTTGGCTGAGTCTGAAACTCTGCCGTCTCTTTTGATTTTGGGCTTTGGATCATCTGTAAGTGGGGAAGGTGGAGCTCCTGTGTCTTCTGCCCTTGGTGTTCTTGGCACTGGAGATGGCAGGTTTGGGAGATGCTGATGGAGTAGCCTGGGAGAGTGACTGCGCTGCATTCTGTCTCTGTGTGCTGGTCATGGAAGAAGGGAAAGCCAAGCGTACAGGGTGATCAGCTGTTTTGTCCTGGATGGTGTTGAGAGTTGGTGGACACAGGTCAATATAGAGTGTTCTTTCAGATTACTGACCTATATATACCTTGTTGATGTGGAAAGACTGAAGGGGTGTCCCTCACCACAGGATATGCTGCCTCTTATCTGCACCTGTAATAATGGTACTTGAGTGGCTGATCTGTTTGAGTCTCTGGTGCTAGTGGGGAGTGACCCTGAATCCTCTGTGGTGTCAGTCCTGGTGGAGGCCATTTGGCCCATCGAGCCTATACCAGCTCACAGAGGAATACAATTCTCCACTGATTTTACTTGTAAGGTATTCGCCTCACATTCTGGCCACCAAGCGCAATTTACTGCAGCCAGTTAGGTCCATCAGCTCGCATGTCTCAGGTCAGGGAGGCAGGAGGAAAAGGGGCAACCCGTGGGGTGACGGGGATGTGCAAAGTCTGCACCCAGACAGCAGCGGAGGCTGGGATTGAACCTGGCCCCTCCAGACAGCAGCTCTAACCGCCGGTTCCTATCGGAGCCTGGTGAGGTTTTGTTTCTTTCTGATCTGTTACCATCTCCCCACCGGCAGTCTCACAGTCTCACACCCGCCCTGAGTTTATTTGGGAGCTAATTGGATTTTTTGAAGATTTTAATTGAATTAAATCCTGAAGCTACTCTGCTGCAATTGGAAGTGGGAGGTTACGGGATCCTGGGAGTGCCTGTGCATTGCCAAGTACATTCCCCACGGAGCCAGCCGGTGGCTGCAGGGAATGGGTATGATCGATGACTCCCTGCCTGCGCCTCAGTCTGCGATGGATGCGCTGCTCGGATCAGGTCAAACTCTGGTTTGTTCTGCTAATGTTTCCCCGGGGGCGGATGTGAGATTGGCTGTGGCTTTCCCACAGGACAGAATGAAATTTTCCTATATCCACAAAGCCATCCCGCGGGAGAACCTGGGACGTGGTCCACTGGGACAGACCGTGAGCTTATCCCAGCAACTGAGTCCAGTCCGAGTGTGGGGGGGTTCAGCGGCTGCTGCGGAGAGGGGAGGGGTGTGGGTGTCATTGTACATGGACCACCAGGGGAAGGGGTGCACTTGGCTGTACTGTAGTGAAGGTTGGTGAAGGGGTGCAGAGAGGTGGGATGTAAAATGGGGAGGGTCCCCAGTTGGGAAGCCTCGTGCCCTTTGACTTATGGAGCAGCCGGTCAGAATTTCCTTCCTGTGTCAGATTGGTGCTTTGAGATAGACCTTGATTTGGGGTGTGGTTGGACCCTTTGATTAGAGAAGGACATCTTGGGATATTTGGTCACATCCAGGTGGCCTCTTTCTCAGAGGCAGGACAGATTGGAGGTCAGGAGTACGATGGGATACTTGGCACCTCCTGCGTCATTGTGGCTACAACAGCTCTCGGGAGGCTCGGCACTAACCAGGATGAAGCCAGCAGCCCTCTCCACGGGCTTGCCTCTCCCACCCTGATCACTCCCTCCCTTCTCTACTGGGTCATAGAGGCTGCAGTGTGCAACGTCTACAAACGGCACCAGATTTTCCTTACTGAGAAATTTACTGTTGTTCCTTCACTGGGTCCAAACCCTGGAACAAATCCTCCACCAATAGCACCATAGGGACTGCTTCCGAAGGTCTGCAGTGGCCCAAGGAGTTAGTAATAAATGCTGGGGGGTGATAATGACTGGATTGAGGGGTTAATGTTGGCCCAGAGGTAACTCTTATCTTTGTGCTGATGTTATGGGACCTTTGCAGCCCTGTCACCCCCTCATTCTCCCTCCCCCATCCTACCGTCTCTTATCTACTTTCTGTCCTGATCTCACCCATGCCATTTTCCCACTGTCTATATTCAGACCCCCCCCCCTTCTGTGCACTTCCACTCTCCTGCAATCTCCCCCCCCCCCCCATGCCTGGTGTTAAAGAACGTACGACATATAACAGTACAGGCCCGTTGGCCGACGATGATGTGCCGACAATATAACCTATTTAAAGATCAGTCTAACCCTTCCGTCCACATAAACCTCGGTTTTTCTTTCATCCATGTGCATATCTAAGAATCTCTTAAATGTCCCTAATGTATCTGCCTCCATCCCCACCCCTGGCAGTGTGTTCCCTGCACCCATTACTGTGTTGCCTCCGGTTAAACTATCTTTAACCACATTCTGCTCGGACCTACTTCCCACCTGACCTTGCATCCCCACACGTGGTGGTCCTGGCCCCTCAGTGACGGTTCAACTCCACCCCCAGCATCATCCCCTGTGGTCCTGGCCCCACAGTGATGGTTCAACTCCACTCCCAGCATCATCCCCGGTGGTCCTGGCCCCTCAGTGATGGTTCAACTCCACCCCCAGCATCATCCCCGGTGGTCCTGGCCCCACAGTGACGGTTCAACTCCACCCCCATCATCATCCCCTGTGGTCCTGGCCCCTCAGTGACGGTTCAACTCCACCCCCAGCATCATCCCCGGTGGTCCTGGCCCATCAGTGACGGTTCAACTCCACCCCTAGCATCATCCCCGGTGGTCCTAGCCCCTCAGTGACGGTTCAACTCCACCCCTAGCATCATCCCCTGTGGTCCTGGCCCCTCAGTGACGGTTCAACTCCACCCCCAGCATCATCCCCGGTGGTCCTGGCCCCTCAGTGACGGTTCAACTCCACCCCTAGCATCATCCCCGGTGGTCCTGGCCCCTCAGTGACGGTTCAACTCCACTCCCAGCATCATCCCCGGTGGTCCTGGCCCCTCAGTGACGGTTCAACTCCACCCCCAGCATCATCCCCTGTGGTCCTGGCCCCTCAGTGACGGTTCAACTCCACCCCCAGCATCATCCCCGGTGGTCCTGGCCCCTCAGTGACGGTTCAACTCCACCCCCAGCATCATCCCCTGTGGTCCTGGCCCCTCAGTGACGGTTCAACTCCACCCCCAGCATCATCCCCGGTGGTCCTGGCCCCACAGTGACGGTTCAACTCCACCCCCAGCATCATCCCCTGTGGTCCTGGCCCCGCAGTGATGGTTCAACTCCACCCCCAGCATCATCCCCTGTGGTCCTGGCCCCTCAGTGACGGTTCAACTCCACCCCCAGCATCATCCCCTGTGGTCCTGGCCCCACAGTGACGGTTCAACTCTACCCCCAGCCTCATCCCCTGTGGTCCTGGCCCCACAGTGACGGTTCAACTCCACCCCCAGCATCATCCCCTGTGGTCCTGGCCCCGCAGTGATGGTTCAACTCCACCCCCAGCATCATCCCCGGTGGTCCTGGCCCCTCAGTGACGGTTCAACTCCACCCCTAGCATCATCCCCTGTGGTCCTGGCCCCTCAGTGACGGTTCAACTCCACCCCCAGCATCATCCCCGGTGGTCCTGGCCCCTCAGTGACGGTTCAACTCCACCCCCAGCATCATCCCCTGTGGTCCTGGCCCCACAGTGACGGTTCAACTCCACCCCCAGCATCATCCCCGGTGGTCCTGGCCCCACAGTGACGGTTCAACTCCACCCCCAGCATCATCCCCTGTGGTCCTGGCCCCACAGTGACGGTTCAACTCCACCCCCAGCATCATCCCCTGTGGTCCTGGCCCCTCAGTGACAGTTCAACTCCACCCCCAGCATCATCCCCACACGTGGTCCTGGCCCCTCAGTGACAGTTCAACTCCACCCCCAGCCTCATCCCCTGTGGTCCTGGCCCCACAGTGACGGTTCAACTCCACCCCCAGCATCATCCCCTGTGGTCCTGGCCCCACAGTGACGGTTCAACTCCACCCCCAGCATCATCCCCTGTGGTCCTGGCCTCACAGTGACGGTTCAACTCCACCCCCAGCATCATCCCCGGTGGTCCTGGCCCCACAGTGACCTTTAACCGCTGCCCAGACCACACCAGCAGTCACATCCAGAGAAATGTGGCCTTCCTCTGCCCAAACTGCTTCCTGGGGGAGTGACCCACGCCGTATCCGGTCAGGGTTGCTGAGCGGTAACTCGGGGAACATGACAGATTTAATGAACATCTGCAGGGAGAGGGGAGGAGGCAGGTGGAGGGAGACAGGAAGTGGGGAAAATGCCGCCAGCCAGTGACTGTATTGAGGCTGGGGTAGAGGTTTTGTGGGGAGAAATGAGGTGATCCCCATCTTCTTGGGTGATGTGGGAGAACTTGCAGCTTTGAGGGTCCCTGTTTGAAAATAAGGGGTTTCAGAACGCAGCACGGGAAGATTAGTTTTATTTGTCATGTGCACTTTGCAACATACAGTGAAATGTACTGTTTACGTCAGTGACCGACACAGTCCGAGGAGGTGAGGCACAACCCATGTGTCAACGTGCTTCTAGTGCAAAAGACTTACCTTGCCCTAGCCATACATCGTCAGAACGTGGGAGGAAACCGGAACACCCGGAGGAAACCCAAGCGACCGCAGGGACAATGTACAATCTTCTTACAGGCAGCAGCCAAGAATTGAACCCTAATCACTGGTTCACCAACTGCTGCTGTACTGTGCCATCCTACACCAGGGAAGAGGCCCAAACGATGTCGGTGAGGACCATGAGGCGCAGTGCGAACGGTGCATCCGCCTGTACGTGGTCCGTCTCTCTCTGTTCCCTGCCTGTCCACGAGGACGAGTTCCCTTAGCCAGAGGGTGGTGAATCCACGGAGGCCAAGTCGTTGGGTATGTTTAACGTGGATGTTGATAGGTTCTTCATTAGTCAAAGGATGCAGGAGAATGGGGTTGAGAAGGGAAATAAATTGGCTACAATCGAATGGTAAAGTGGACTCGATGGTCCAATTCTGCCACGTTGTGCAATTTGTCTAAATGGCTCCTACGTGTATATGCTTACCCTGGCAGTACCTCCACGCTCCCAGCACTCTGCGTTTAAAAAAAATAATTATCATATAAACTTTACATTTCCCCTGTCCCACCTTAAAGCTATGCCTACACTTTATATACTTCTATTAGGTCATTCCACAACCACTAATGCTCCAGAGCAAAAAGCACCCAAACTCTGCTTGTAGCCCACACTCTCTCACTGAGGCAGCAACTTGGTGAACCACCCTCTCCAAAGCCTCCACACCTTTTTTGTTAAGAGGGTGGCTAGAACTGCAAGTGGTGGGGTTGCCTAAAGCTGAGATTTCTTTCTGCAGGGGTGGTGGGCCTTTGAAACTCCCTTAACCCATGGGTGGTGGGGAGACGCCTGACCAGTGAGGGGTGAAATAACACTGAGGCGTGAGGGTTGGACAATCCACGATCTCACTGAGTGGTGGAACAGTTTGGAGTCTCAGAGTGGCCTGCTCCTGCCATATTTATCATCTGGTATATCTGTCATCTCGAACAAATCCTTTGGTGTTATTTTTAAATCTATTTCTGCATACATTAGCAATGAGATTCTTGGTTTTTTTTTTTCGCTACTTTTTTCATCCCGAGTTTGACCTGAATTTTGAGATTCTGCTGTGCTGGTTCCTGCTGATTTTTACGTTTGGTATTTTTAGCGGGTGTGATGAGGGGCCGTGTTGGCGCTCTCAGGGGTCTCTGGGATCCGCGTCCCGGTTCCTTGCACACTTTCCGCCTGACCTTTCCCATGACGCAGGCTCATCTTGCCATTGACACCGTGACCAGCAGAGAGAGAGAGAGGGGAGGGTGTTGGACGAGAGAGGACACACTCTCCTTGTTGTGTCAGTGCAGTGCCAGCACGAGAATAGGTCTTTTGGACTGCCATGTCTGTGCCGAATATGTTGCCAACTTAAGTTGGACTTGCTGTGTATTCCTACAGAACTCCCTGACTGTTCATGTGTCTGTCCAAAAGACTCTTGAGCACTGCTGTCCTACCTCCTACCACCACTGCCCCTGGAAGCACATTCCAGGCGCCTACCACTCCCTGTCACCTTACAATGATTGATTTAAGAGTGAGAGGAAGGCATTTTGCCCCAGGACCTGCTTCACCATACAGTGACCTCTCCGACTGTGACCTTGACACTTGCATCCCCTTCCACATGTCTCTCTGCCACCTGTTGAGGGAGAGAGTTGCAAAGACTCACCATCCACTGAGAGAGAAAAATCTCAGCTCTCGTCCATGTCGGTTTACCTGCGCATTCCACAGACGTGCAGGTCGCTGGGGTGAACTGTCTGCTGTAAGTATCCCCCCCCCCGGTGTACGGGTAGGTGGTTGAATGTGAGGGAGGGGGTGGTGGTGGAGTTGTAGATGGGAATAAAAAGGGATTAGTGTAGGTTTAGCGTAAATGAGTGTCTGGTGGTCAGCACAGACTCAGTGGGCTGAAGAGCCTTGTTCTGTCCCGTGCCTCTGGTGACTACAAAACCACAGGAAGAATTTGTAATCTCCACACGGACAGCACCAAATCCGGGTCAATGGGAGTCTGCTGCCCTGACGTATTTCCCCCTTCCTGAACACTTTCTCCCTGCAATTTGATCCACGGCAGGCCTGGCATTCCATGGAGCTGGCAAGAAGGCTGTTGCTATCTCTCAGGAAGGCTCGGGTGACCCCCCCACCCCTCCCCGGCACACACAGTGAGTGGGGCAGGCTCCACGTACTGCCAGCATTCCCGGTGTTCTTGCAGCCTTCCCGGATGTGGCCGGGGAAGAGCATCGGCAATTCCAGAGCCGACTCCCGCTCTCTATCGCAGTGAGCTTGTTCTGTGTAGCTGGGGTGAAGGGGACAGGATGGCTGTAATGCATTACAGTATTAAACAGCAGCCCTATAAAACAGACAGCTCACAAGTCACTCATTGCCTCTTTACAGCACCCCCAGAGTGATATAATTTCATTCCTCAGCACAAGTAATGTGTGAGCTCCCTGTGATGGGTGTAATTTTAAACATGTTTGACAGTGTATCGCTCACTGGAGGTTGCCAGCGTGCTGGATCCCACGTTTAACACAATCTTTAATCAAAGTGAGCTGTCAAGGGCTCAACAGTGTGGGAATCCCGCCTCGTTGATGAGGTTTGGAGGAATCAGAGAGGACAGGGCTCGGGGCCGCAATGAGGACAGTCTCGACCTCATTCTGCGCCTGCTCTGTTGCCCTGGGATGGAGCAGGCTGTTGTGAGGTGGTTTAGGCCACTGTCCCACTCCCCAGGATTACCACATCTCTCGGCCTGGAAAGCCCCCCCCCCTCCCCACCCCTCCTCAACTTTTCAACAGACACACCCTCCCCTCCAACCTGATTTAAATGCCACTCCCCCCCACCCCCACTGGTCTGACCCCTCCCTGTCTCCGTCACCTCCTCCAGTCCTCTGCTCACCCTGAAACACAAGGGAATAGGAGTGGGGCAAGGACACTCCACATATTAAAGCTGCCCTGTCATTCCATGGGATTGTGGCTGATCTACGCGACCCTCGATGCTCCAATTTCATCCCACACCCCAAGGTTGTTTGGGTTGGTAGATTAATTAACCTTAGGATCTAGATGAATGGTAGATCTGTGGGGAGGTGGCTGATTGATGGCACTGGAGGATATAACAAAATGGGATTAGAGTGAATGAGTGACTGATGGTCTGCATGAATTTGCTGGGCCAAATGCCCGTCCCGTGATCCTTACCCTTCTCCAGCTCCGTATCCCTTTTGCCAATCACCTTTCCAGCTCTTAGCTTCACCCCACCCCCTCCGGTCTTCTCCTATCATTTCGCATTTTCCCCTCCCCCTCCTACTTTCAAATCTCTTACTATCTTTTCTTTCAGTTAGTCCTGACGAAGGGTCTCGGCCCGAAACGTCGACAGTGCTTCTCCCGATAGATGCTGCCTGGCCTGCTGCATTCCGCCAGCATTTTGTGTGTGTTTCTCCATGTAGTGTGTTGCAACTCCATCAGCCGGGTTTGATTGTTTTCTAGCACCGACTCCAATGGAAGGTACCCACAGGCCTCAGGAATGTGCAGTTTCGCCACTCCAGCAAGGAATCCAGACTTCTGGAGTTGGCTTACCGAATGACCTTTGGCCCTTCTTCCCCTAGATGTGAGAACGCAAAGGGCAATGCCAGATTAAACTATAGCAGGGACTTTGCAGGCCAATACTCTTTCTCAGTACGTGTAAGCTGGATCCACATTTCCTGCCTAAACATGCCCATTACCTGCCTCGTATTCCAGGTGCAGCACAGATTCTGTGTAATACGAATGTGTTATTTCAGCTTGAAGCTCTAACCTGATCACTCGTTGCCTGGAGACTGGGCCTGTTGAGGCCTGAGCAAGTAGGCCTAACTGATTTGCGGTTGCCTGGGGACAGATACCTGCAGAGGTAGCAGACTCTCTAATGGATTCTGACCTGTGCATGGGGTGGGCAGAATTTGGGGTTGGCGGTGGAGGGTGGGTGTGGGTGCTGGCGGGTGAGGTACTGTGATTGTTACCGTCAGGCACAATCTCACCAGGGCTGATTGTGGAGTTTGACACCACACGTCTCTCCAGTTGTTAACTGGCCTGGTTAAAGAGGCTTTTTTTTCAAAGATTCAAACAGTCAGGGACAGGTTAGTAACTAGTTATTGGTTTATTACTGTAACATGTACTGTGTTACAGTGAAAGGCTTTGTTTGGCACGCTATTCAGACACACCAGTTCATGTATAGGTACATTGTGGTGCTACGAAGAGTAAACTAATTACAGAAGGCAGAATATAGTGTTACAGTCTCAGAGAAAACGGCGCAGGCAGATAAATATGGTGCAAGGGCAATGATGAGGTAGATGGAGTGTAATGGGGGGGCAGGTTTGAGGATCCAACGAGTGAAACAGCATACAGATTTAAAATAGACACATTAACTACTCGTTTAAAAATGAACAGTGAAACACTAAACCAGGCCTCTAACTGGAAAAAGTGTTCGTTCAAACTACCCAAAACCACAAAACTGGACATTCAGTTGCCTTTTAGTTGAATGGGTACTCCGCTAAATCTCCCCAAATTATAAAACCAAAGAACTAAGCATTTTATGAGCGGATACTCGTGGGGGGAGGGGGTGGGGTCTAAGTCTGCAACGCTCTTTCAGCACTGGGTCGCTGAAGAAAGAACACAAACCTCCCTCGCATGCTATTCTCGTACCCGAGACGCCCCAAACTGGAAATCGGCGGTGTGGCAAGCAAGCCAGCCAATGGGAAAGAGTGGCCACAACTTCTAAACGGGTCAATTGGTGACCAGTACAGTGGAAGTGGCTTTTGGCTGGCAACAAAACCAACTTCAACGTGACACTGAGAGATCACGAGCTCATCTTTATCCTACAGGTCTTGTATAGGAACTCTTGTAACAGTGGGCTAGCAGCTGTCCTCGAGTCTGGTGGTTGTGTCCTCAACCTTTTGTCGAAGGGAGAGGGAGGAGAGAGAATGACCGGGTTGAACGTTTTTTTAAATTATGTTAACCGCAGTGAGAAATGTAGACAGAGTCAGTGGATTAGTTTTGTGAACCTTGGGGCTGTGTCCACAACTCTGCAGTTTTTTACGGTCCCGGGCAGAGCAATTGCCATATGAATCCATGATGCATCGGGTAAGGTGCTTCACATGCTGCATCCATGCACTGCATTCAAATAAGATGTAGTGCTCCTTCACAGAGATGCAGCCTGTGCCGGGTCCCAGGGTTAGACCAGGCTTGGCTGGCTAATCCCCAGAAGGTCCCAACACAGGAGGGAGAGAGGGCATCCAGTTCCCCAGTGGAGTGCACTAAACATCCCTTGGAGTAAGCAGCTGATTGCCCGCAGTTGGGTTGTGGATAAATCCAGTTCCTTCAGCTAACTCCCTCCCCTCCAGGGAATTCCAGCCAACCTCCCCTTTTTCTTTGCTGGAAAAGGGATCTCTGGTCTTAAACCCTCCAACAAGGGAGTGTCCTGAGGAATGTTGGGGGAGGGAGGGATGTTGGAAGGGATCTCAGGGAACGTTGGAGTGACGGCCAGGGGCACAGTTTGATCCCATGGGAGACTAGATGGAGATGGTGCTCCAGGATGTTGGGGTGTCTGGAAGATGCGTGAACACCCTCCCCCTCTCACATCCTCCCCGCACTCGTGTTGCATTGGCTGACGTTGCTCAGAATGGCGGAACAGGTCCATGGGACAGCCTTGGCGGCCCTGGGTGTATGGGGAGGACAGCGGGCAGTGCTGGGCTGCACTGAAGAAGTGCCAGTGTCAGAGGGTGCACTCGCTCAGGTGATGAGCTAAGCCGAGCATCGACCTGCCATTTTGTGAAGTTCGTGGCATTGTTTGGCATTAGGGTGGAGGGGTGGCCTTGGACTGATTTCTGTCAAATATATCTTAAAGGGAAAGTGGTGTGTGTATGATTGCCACGTTACTGACCTTGGGATCTTGCTGTGCACAAGTAGAAAGCAGTCTCTCCAGCAGAGGAAAAATTGGCAAAGGGTTTCCTGAAGTTGTTGGGGTGGGTGGGGGGGGGGGTACTGCAGGGACATTGAGAAGCACTTTACTGCGGGGGTTGATGCCAGTCCAGCTCCCTCCCTCCGATCTGCAGTCAGTGCACACACCCCGTGGTTGAGGGCTGATTCTGCGGGGGGTGGGGGCAGTGCAGGGAGAGGGGTTCGGGAGGGAAAATGGGACTGGGCACGGAGGTGCTGCCATGATTGACGGGGGATGGGCGAGCTGGAGTTGTATGGGGCAGTGACAGCGGTGGATTTTATTTTCGGCCTCAGCGTTCCTGAGGTGTAAAGTTTCTGGATGAACAAGTTCTGCCTTGAGTTGGCAGGTGTGTAGTGTATCAAAGTGTGTGGGTGCGTGTGTGTGTGAGAGAGAGATTATTGTTTTACCTTATCCTACCTCAATGCACTGTGTAATGATCTGATCTATAGACACAGTATACACTGAATCTTGGTACGTGACAATAAACCAATTTTATATAGAATTTGAGGGTGTGTGTGAGAGAGAAGAGAGAATGAATGTGTGTGTGTGTATAACACACCCAAAATGTTGGAGGAACTCAGCAGAGCGGGCAGCAACTATGGAAAAAAGTACGGTTAACGTTTCGGGCCGAAACCCTTCTGCAGGACTGGAGTCTCTGCTTTTTCCATTGACGCCACCTGGCCTGCTGAGATCCTCCAACATTTTGTGTGTGTTGCTCGGATTTCCAGCACCTGCAGATTTTCTCTTGTTTGTGATCTGAGTGTGTGTGCGATTGTTTTGTGTGTGAGAGAGAGCACAGTAGTGTGTTTGTGAGAGGGTGCAATTTCGTGTGTGACAGAGAACGGGAGAGCACAATAGTGTGTTTGTGTGTGAGAGAGAGAGAGTCCATTTGTGTGTGTGTGACCGATACTAGGGATGGGGGAGTGTGTGTGAATCCGTAGGACTGAGGTGCGGGGCGAAGATGGGGGTAGGAGGAGGAGGAGCTGCCTGCCTCCTTTCGGCCGCCGTCCCCAGTTCCCCTCCCCGCTGCGGACATTCCTGTGGCGGCTGCTCCCCGACCCTCCCCCCACTCCGCGGGACGGCGAGGGAAGGAGGTCATTGCTAGGTTGTCGCCATGGCGACAGTTCTGGAGTGAAGCAGTGCGGGGCCGGCCTTCCCCATTGCATTGTACCTGGGCGCTGCGGCGGCACCATGGGCCTCGCTCCGCTGCCTCGGCCCCTCCCCGCCCCGTCCCGTCCCGTCCTCCGGCAACGGTTCCTACCCCCTCCCAGAGCTGGGCAGGCCTCCATTCCGAGGCCCCAGCTCCCGACCACTCGAGGTTGGGGCAGCGGATAAATCTTCTTCCCCCGTAAAAATGTCCAACCACTCCTCCTACCTGAAAGGGGAGGGGAGGCGGTCACTTCTGGAGGTTGTTGAAGGACAGGGGCACAGTCTCGGTAGAGGCACAGGCCGAACCCATGTGGAGGGTTAGGGAGTGCGGATGGAGCTGCGGCACCAAGGGGGTCTAGAAGACATAAAGACTTCTCAACCCTACCACTACTTCCTGTGGGGATTACCGGGAGGGAATATGAAGGTGGTCGGAAGTCTGCACCATCCCATAGGTGTATGGTTGAGGGGGGGGGGGGGGTTGATTCAAAAGGCCACTTCGTCCTCGCCTTCCCCACCTGCATCTGTTGCCTTTCTCCCAGCTTCACTCGGAACCTGCTCTCTATCACTCTCACCCCCCCCCACCTTCAACTACCGAACCTCCCCTTTTCTTGCCCACCCCCACCTCACTTTTCCCATCCTCACCAATTCTGCCCTAATCCTGCCCTCCCCACTGCCCCTTCTTGTTCCCATCTCCCCTTGTCCTCACCTCCCTGTCCTTGCCTCCATTCATTCTCCCCACCTCCCCCATTCTCACCTTCCTCCAACCTTACCTCCCCACCTCCCCATCAGTTCCCCTTTACTTGCATTATCCCCATGTCAAGCCCTCCGTGCCCAACCTCACCACCCCCACCATTCCCTTGTCACCTCCACTTCCCTGTGTTCCCCAGTTCCTTTCATCCTCAACCACCCCATCTCCCACTCATCTACCCATCCTTGCCCTCCCCAGTTTTGTCACCCCCTCCTTCTCACGTCCCCTAATCCCCTTTTACTCATCTGCCTCATCCCAGCCTGCACCCCTGTGCCCGTGGGGCCATGACCAATTGGATGCTGGTCCAGTTCCATGGGTGATCCTCTGAGCCTCCTC
Organism: Hemitrygon akajei; assembly: GCF_048418815.1. Lineage (NCBI taxonomy): Eukaryota > Metazoa > Chordata > Chondrichthyes > Myliobatiformes > Dasyatidae > Hemitrygon > Hemitrygon akajei. Next base: position 173,500,810 of record NC_133125.1, on the reverse strand, counting down.
GTTGCAGAACAAAGGTATGCCACCGATGAGGCCATGTGCCTTCTGGCCCTTTTGATGCTGCTTTACCGGCTGGCCATTGCCAACCTTTAAATGCTTTGGTCCTCTTCATCGCTGATCCTGGGGTTTGCCATGCACTGATCAGCTGCCACTTATCTATTATCGTGGCCGAGAACTTACCGAGCAAAGGGTACGGAGAGCAGGGAAGTAGTGTGTAACTCCAATAATCTGGCTCAGCTCTCTCCGGACTACAAAAGTGCCAGGCTGGTCGGTTTTCCAGACTGTTGGATTTGTCTCCTCTTTATACCCAGATAGCTTTTTATTTCACTTTTAACAATTTACACAGTAGGATATTAGACTTTCTAGTGAACATTGTGAGTTTAGAGGGAGCAGGGAACACACTGGTACTCTGAACCTTCTCTCCGGTTGCAAACCACCCCATGATCCTTGTTCCTCAGTTGTGGATTCCGAAACTCTGTCCAGTCGGCATCCTGGACCCTGGCCTCTATCCCACTCCGTATGCTCTCTGCATCACAGCCGGGTGTGGCAATTCCAGCATCCAGGAGCACTGAAGACTGTAGAGAGCTATGGACACAGCCTAGCCCATCACGAGCACAACCTCCCCCCCCCACCATTGACAACATGAATGTGACAGCAATCACCAGGGATCCCCACTATCCAGGTTGTGTGCTCTTCACCACCTCCAGACAGGAGGTTCAGAAGCCTGGACCCATACCTAGAGGTTCAAGAACAGCTACCTTCCTGCAACCAAAAGGTTCATGAAATGAGCCTCACAGACCTCACTGTAACTTAGCAACAAAACACTACGGACCACCACATGAATTACTGTGAACCCCCCTCCCCCACTGTCTTTTGGGTATAACAGGATGCAGAATAAAGTGTAAAAGCTACAGAGGAAGTGCGGTGCGGGTAAATAATAAGGTGGAAGATGGTGAGGTAGATTGTGAGATGGAGGGTCTATGTTATCTTACAAGATACTTGGTACTTGTGCACTGGACCATAAATTTGATTTGGGACATGTGGAGTTTTGGAGTGATGGAATATCCTGATTCCCTTGTAATACACGAGATGTCCTGCTCTTAAAGCACGGCGTCACTGTGGACACCGACGGCTCGGATGGTTATGCCTGGGGCGGGGAGTTGCAAGGTGGGGGACGGGGGTTCCTGACGGGGATGACCTGACCCAGCTGCTGCCCATTGCAGGCTTGAGCATCCGAAGCAGCCAGGAGGAGGAGCCCGTGGACCCACAGCTGATGCGGTTGGACAACATGCTGCTGGCGGAGGGCGTGGCTGGCCCCGAGAAGGGCGGGGGCTCAGCGGCGGCCGCAGCGGCAGCGGCTGCCTCCGGCGGGGTCTCCCCTGACAACTCCATCGAGCACTCTGACTACCGGGCCAAGTTGGCCCAGATCCGGCAGATCTACCACACGGAGCTGGAGAAATATGAGCAGGTAGCGGGGGAGGGGGCTCTGGGATCGCGAGGGGGGGTGGGGGCTGTCCGCTGGGGTGGGGAACTGTGCAGAGGGTTAAGTTGGGTTACTGGGCTTCACTGTGAAATACCATTGCCCGGGTCATTGCAAAATCTTATGATGGTGACTGGAAGTGCACTTGTTAAAAGAACAAAGCTTTGTTCGTGCCACCCTGTCCCACATTCCTAGGGCAGAGACCACACAGGTTAGACGCAGCAAGAAGCTCCCTCTACACCGTCCTGTCTCATGCAGTATTGACTATATTCAGGGTGAACTTTTCTCACAGTGTCATACCTCACACTCCCAGGGCAGGGACAGAGTGAAGTCACCTCCACGCCATTTCATCACACACTGCTGGGACAAGGGACAATACAGCGTTGACACAGTAAAGCTTCTTCTTACACTATTGGCAATAATACTTTGAAATGTGAAGGAGATGAAATGAAGCCTTCTTGTCTTCATTCTGTGCCTTCATGGTTCTGTACTCTGGGTGAGAGCTTGAGATTATTTATGGCTTTCGTTGTCTTCTCTCTGTCCTCTCCGTTCTTGTCTCTCTCACTCTCCCCCTTTCATTTTTGTTTTCTCTCTCTCCTCTTTCTCTTCCATCCACCCTTTTCCTGTTCTCCCTCCTCACTCTACACGCTTTGTGCCTTTGACTCTCTCTCTCTTGCACAACCCCCCTCTTTCTACTTGTTGTCCTATGAAGATTCCCCCTTCCTTTCTGGGGATCTGCGCCGTGTTAGTCAGGGGGTGTTTGAAACTCTTTCTCTCCCCCTCCCCACCACCACCTCAGCCCTGACTTTCCTGGGCTGCGCACTAGCTTGTAGCACAGGCCACTCCTCCTGACTGTCCACTGGCTTTTGTCCACACGTAGGCCTGCAACGAATTTACCACGCATGTGATGAACCTCCTTCGGGAACAGAGTCGGACACGGCCGATCTCTCCCAAGGAGATCGAGAGGATGGTCGGGATCATCCATCGGAAGTTTAGCTCCATCCAGATGCAGCTAAAGCAGAGCACATGCGAGGCGGTCATGATCCTGAGGTCAAGGTTCCTCGACGCCAGGTCAGTGGCAGGGGAATCAGATGGGGGGAGGGGGGCTTGTTGGGGTTGTGGGGAGTTTGAACTGCTAGGGTCCTGAAAGCAGACTGGGGTAGCCCAGAATAGATGCACATGCCCGCAGGTGCTTTAAATTTGGAGCAACATCTGAAACATTTGAGAACTCTGCAGGTCAGGCAGCATCTGAGGAGTTTCTTCAGATACATGAAGTGTAAAAAAAAAAGCAAGAGTGGATATCAGACCACTGGAAAATTATGCTGGAGAGGTAGTAATGGGGGGAAAAGGAAATGGCAGACGAACTGGACAAGTATTTTGCATCAGTCTTCACTGTGAAAGACACTGGTAGTATGCTGGAAGTTCCACAAGTCAGGGGTCATGAGTGTGTGATGTTACCATTAGAAAAGAGAAGGTTCTTGGGAAACTGAAAGGTCTGAAGATAGATAAAACACATGGACCAGATGGTGTACACCCCAGGGTTCTGAAAGAGGTGGCTGAAGAGATTGTGGAGGCATCTCTGAGTTTCTCCAGCATATTGTGCTTATAGACCAGTTAGTCTGACCTTGGTAGTTTGGAAGATGTTGGAGTCGATTGTTAAGGATTTGGTTTTAGGGTACTGGGAGGTACATGATAAAATAGGCCATAGTCAGCATGGTTACTTCAAGGGAAAATCATACCTGATGAATCTGTTGGAATTCTTTGAAGAAATAACAAGCAGGATAGACAAAGGAGAATCAGTTGATGTTGTGAACTTGGATCTCCAGAAGGCCTTTGACAAGGTGCCACACCTGAGGTTGCTTAACAAGCTACGAGCCCGTGGTATTACAGGGAAGATTCTAGCATGGATAAAGCAGAGGCTGACTGGCAGGAGGAAAAGAGTGGGAATAAAGGGAGCCTTTTCTGGTTGACCACTGCTGTTCCACAGAGGTCTATATTGGGACTGATTCTTTTTACATTATATTGTTAATGATTTGAATACTGGAATTAATGGCTTTGTTGCAAATTTGCAGACAATTTGAAGGTAAGTGGAGGGACAGGTAGGCTTCAGAAGGACTTGGACAGATTAAGAGAAAGGGCAAAGATGTGGCAGATGGAATACAGTGTTGGGACGTATATGGCCATGCACTCTGGTAGAAGAAATAAAGGGGTTGACTATTTTCTAAATGCACAGAAAATGCAAAACAATGAGGAGCAAAGGGACTTGGGCGTCTTTGCGCAGGATTCCCTAAAGGTTAATTTGCAGATTGAGTTTGATGACAAAGGCAAATGTGATGTTAGCATTTATTTCAAGAGGACTAGAATATAAAAGGATGTAATGTTGAGGCTTTATAAAGTACTGGTTAGGCCTCACTTGGAGTACTGTGAGCAGTTTTGGATCCCTTGGAATGGATGTGCTGAAACTGGAGAGGGTTCAAAGGAGGTTCCTGAAAATGATTCCAGTTTTGAACAGCTGGTCACATGAAGACAGTTTGCTGGCTGTAGGCCTGTATTCACTAGAATTCACTAGAATTCAGAAGAATGAGGGGTGACCTCATTGAAACCTACCAAATGGTAAAAGGCTTTGATAGACTGGATGTGGAGAGGATGTTTCCTATGGTGGGAGTGTCTAAGACCAGAGGACTCTGTCTCAAAATAGAGGGGTGTCCTTTTAGATCTGAGATGAGGACGAATTTCTTTAGCCAGAGAGTGGTGAATCTGTGGAATTCATTGCCGATAGGCAGCTGTGAAGGCCAAGTCTTTATGTATATTTAAGGCAGATTCTTGATTGGTCAAGGCATGATGGGATATGGGGAGAAGGCAGGAGATTGGGGCTGAGAGGAAAAATGGATCAGCCATAATGAAATAACGGAGCAGACTCGATGAGTCAAATGGCCTAATTCTACTCCTGTGCCTTATGGTTTTAATTAAATGGACTGTAGGCATTTTTGGTTGCGACCCCGTCTCTGGAGTCCCACAGTGGGGTGAATGTGCTGCCCTTTTCCACCAGTGGTAATACAATGCACCTTTTAAAAAAAATGTCCTTTCTGAAATCACATATTAATAATGCAACAGTACCCTGACTTTCCATGATAGCCCTCCAAAACAGTGTGCTTCCCTCACAGTTATTGTCCGATTCTTCTCTGTGATTTAGTATGTTTCAGTATTCCCTGAGCTTACTGAGTCGATCTCCAGATGATTTGTCACTTTCTGGCATACGATGATGAAACTTCTGTGCCAAATGCTGCCTGGCTTGTTAATCCTATGGCCCCTGATTATCCCGGTTGGGTGCCCGATCCAGAATTAGTCTTCAAGTCAAGTCAAGTTTATTGTCATTTTGACCATAAACTGCTGGTACAGTACTCACTAAAAATGAAACAACGTTCCTCCAGGAGTTAGAGAAGTGCCAATCAGCGTGATCAGTCTGTGACTCTGAGTGCATGAAAGGCTCCCCCGCTTGGGGAGAAGCTCTGCAGGTCTTCAAGCTCATGGTTGTGTTGGAGGGTGGGGCACAGTATATTCTATGGTGTGTGTAGCCGGAACCAGTGGCAATCAAGGGCCTGAGGGTTGTTTTGAGACGAAAATCACCAGTGCACTGTGGACAGGGATAGAAAGCAATGTGGACCAGTATCTAAAACAGTTAAGAAGTCAGAAGTGTCATCAAGCATTACTGCACAGAAGCAGGCAGGCCCTTTGGCCCACACAGTCCACACCATCCTCTTTTACTACCAAGCCCCATGTACCCACTCCTGGATCAACTAGAGTAGACTAACCAGACTGAACAACAAACAATCCGCTGGAGGAATTCAGCTGGTTGAGAAGCATCTGTGAGGGAGAGAGGAATTGCCAATGTTTCGGGTGGAGATCTTGCATGAGGGATGGGAGCGGAGAGGAGAGATTGCTGGTTTCGGGAGGAGAGGGGAAGGACTGGGAGAGGAGCACAAGTTGATTGGTGGAATGATGAGGGCTGAGGGTTAAGGTGATGGGCAGCTTGAGGAAGTTGGGGGGGGTTAGAGTTGGATGCAATAGCAGGTGGATGATGGGTGGAGGCAGGCAAAGCGGGGAGAAGATAACATGAGAGGCAGATGGAGTGAAGAGTGCAGCGGTAATGTTGCTGTGGAGGCTGATCAGAGTGAGACAAAACTCCAAGGGAGATTAGACAAACAATGGCCAGCTTTCCTGTGGAAGATTAAGGGGTATATTTGATTAATTCGTTTTGGAGAATTAAGGTTGGGGGAAGCCTAGGGTCTGGGCCCTTGGGAAACTCTGTACAGCTGGTGGAGGGGATACAAGAGGGATGAAATTAGTACCACAAACAGTAACACATGCTGGATTTCCAGCTTGTTTTAGATTCATGCTGGATCCAGTGGCTCTTTGCTTCCACCAGCAGGACTGTCTCAAACAAGGGAATCTTGTTTTTAAACTAGTATCAATTAAAACCATGCGTGTAGTAATTTCTTTTGGCAGAGGGCAGTGAATTTCTGTCCCCGGCGTGTTGTGCAGGAGGAATCACTGGTGGGGGCAGATGAAGTACTGAAGTGAGGGGTGGAGGATCTAGTGGAATTGAGATCTGGAATAGATGCGCCAGATCATACTGAACAGCAAGGCAAGCTAGATGGGCTGAGTGGCCTTCCTATCTGACACAGTCTGAGCCCACAGGAGTAACCTCCAAACCTTACTTCCACAGGAGAAAGCGGCGCAACTTCAGCAAGCAGGCCACGGAAATCTTGAATGAGTACTTCTACTCCCACCTCAGTAACCCGTACCCCAGTGAGGAGGCCAAGGAGGAACTGGCTAAGAAGTGTGGCATCACTGTGTCGCAGGTCAGTGTATCCCAGGTTAGGCCCGTTTCAGCTTCTCTGGGTATACGGTGTGAGTGTCCTGCTGGTGGGCCAGCCATAAGAGAGGATTTTAGGCCACGCTAGGGTCTGTTGGTCTCATGTGGTGTTCAGACGTTCCCTGCTCTGGGACAAGGGGAGGTGCATCAAAATGATCAGTGCTGGGTCAAGTGGTGGCCACTGCAAGAAGGGATTGACAGAGCTAGCAGCTGTAGAGTTAGAACAAGATTGGGGAGGAAACACAGGTACTCCTTTCCTCAAATAGCTGGTAGGATGTGGTGAGGAGGGATGCAAGCATTTTGTTTGGTCTGTGGGGTAGCGGGTGAGGTTGTTGAGTAACATATACCCAGCAGAAAGGACATCAGGCTGGGGAAATGGTTGCGTGCTAGTTTCTGTTTTATTGCCCCTATTTCGCACAGCTTAGATGGAGGCTATTCAGTCCATCAAGTCTGTGCCAGCTTGTCAGGCATTCTCATCCCTCTCCCCAGTTATTCCCTTATCAACTCCCCCAGATTCTACCGCTCACCCCACCCTAGGGGCAGATTACAGCAGCCTATTAACCTACAGACTCACATGTCACTGGGGATGTGGGAGGAACCTGGAGTATTCACTACGTGGGTCACAGGCAGAATAGAGACTCACACAGATGGCGCTGGGCAAGAGGGCACTTGGGTGGGGGAGGAGGGAGGTGAAATTCAGTGGGGGTACTGGGGAGATGGTGCACCAGGAAGGGCTGTCCGTGGGACGAGAAAGGGGAGAGGTTGGGTTTGGACCAGAGGTGAGGGTCTGAGAGCCGCAGTATCTAATATCCAGGGGTTCGGGGCAGCGGAATACGGAGAGTAAAAGGAAGGCCTGAAAATGGGAGGGGAGAAAGGAAAGGGTTACTTTGTCTGGCAGGAGTCGATGAGGGAACCTCAGGGAGGTGGGTAGGGTAGAAGCCTACCCAAAGTTTTCAATAGCTTCCTGTTGAGCCTCAGCCCCGTGGTTTCAGAGCGCTGCGGGGGGTGCGGGGGGTGGAAATGGGGTGGCTGAGGTCAGTGCAAACCTCTGGGGCTGCAGTGGTTGCTGCAGCTCCGAGATAAGTCCAGGGTCCAGCCTCACCCCTCCTTCCTAGTATCTCCTCTTTCTCTTTCTCCTTACCATCCCCTTCCTCTCTGTCTCCAGCTTCTCACCCCCTCCACCGTGCTCCCTCACCCTCCACCTCGCACCCCTCCCCACTCTACCTACTGCTCTTTACCCAACCCCCTTCGCTGCTCTGTCTGACCTCGTGTCTTTCCCTGCAGGTGTCCAACTGGTTTGGAAACAAGCGCATTCGATATAAGAAGAACATTGGTAAGTTCCAGGAGGAGGCTAACATTTACGCTGTTAAGACCGCCGTCAATGCGACTGCTGCCTCTCAGAACAGTCAAGCAAACTCGCCCACCACTCCCACCTCCGCAGGTAGGCTGCTAACTGAGCAACATCTCCTCTGCACTGATTGGCTCTGTCATTGGGGAGGGGTGGGGCAAAAATTAAAAGGACAACCCGATTGGTTTAAGGCAAGAAAGAATTCCTCCCGCAGTATCTTTAACCGTACCTGCCGGTCTGTGTGTGCTTTTCTGGTATTTCTGAGGTTTGATGTTTGTTTCCTTGCTGCAAGTATTTCCTGCTGTTTCTCTTGTGGGATGTGGCTTGCTGGTACTCTGGGGCTTGGTTCTGTGGCCTCTGGGATATGTTACTCTGCTACCTGTCTCACTTGCAATGCTATTCCCTTATTCCTGACCCCTGGGGGTGGTGCTGGGGTAGTTCTCTCTGCTTCTAACTGGCCCAGTGAATGCAGGAGGGACTGCACATTGTTGTCCCACCCCAGACAATGAGTTCCTGAAGCAGCTGAGTCATTGGTTGAGAGGTCTCCCCTTGCACCTCAACCTTTCGCTGAAATGCATGTTTGCCTCCCCACCCACCCTCACTCTACCTCAGGGGTTCTCAACCTTTGTTTATCCATGGACCCCTACCATTAACGGAGGGATCTGTGGACCCCAGGTTGGAAATCCCTGTTCTACACATTGTTTCCCCTTTATTCCCATTATCACTCTCCTCATTCCATCATTCTCCCTACCATTCCACCAAATATACTCTACCCCTTCACCCCCTTACTCTCCCCTTATTCTCCCAGACTGGTTCCCTCCCTCTCCATATCATTCCCTTCCCATTCCCACACTCATGCATTCTTGTTCATGCTCTATATCTCTCCCATTCTCCGTCGAGCTCACTCTGTATGATTTCTGTATATCTGCTCCTCTCGCTCCCTTGATCCCCGCTTTAGCCTCTCCTGCTCGCTTGCTCGCTCCCCCAGGTTCTCTCTCTTGCCCATGCACTCTCTGGCGCGCTCTCTGGCTGTCTCACAATCTCTTCCAGCCTGCGGTGAACAGAATCCCCACTGTGGACCTGCCAACGCTCAACACTGTACAGTGTGGCTTCACTGACCAGTGGCCAGTGGTTACTATTTAACCACAGGGCATCACACATCCATCTTGGCTTTGCTGAGTGTGCATGTGGTAGGGTGATGTTATGTAGTGATCCAGAGGTGGGGGTGGAATCCTAGATGGTTAATGTTATTTGCTTTAACATCCTGGCGAGTGAGCGGCACAGTGGGTAGAGCCACTGCCTCACAGCTCCAGAGATCCGGGTTCGATCCTGACCTCGAACACCGTCTGCACATTCTGTGACCGCGTGGGTTTCCCCCTGCTGCTCCGGTTTCTTCCCACATACCAAGGATAGATTAATTGGCCACTGTAGATTTGATGAGCGTGTAATTGGTTGGTAGTACTGGTGGTATGCAAATGTGTGGAGAATGAAGGAATTACTGTAAATGGGTGATTGATGGTCAGCATGGATTCAGTGGACTGAAGGGCCTGTTTCCATACTATATTGCTATAGGACTGTAAGGCAGACTATGCAGGTTCTGCTGGGAATTGATCTCTACTGGGACTGTTCAGTCCTGTTCCCAGGCCAACCAAATGTCCTCCCACCTGCTCCCCTGGTTCTTGTCCAGGATTTGTGTCCGGATATGAGCAGTGATTTTCCAGTTGGGAGATCTGTGTTCCAGTCATCTGTTTGCTGAGATCCCAAGGATTCTCAATAGAGCGGATGTGGGGAAAATCTGAAACTTCTCAATGTACAAGAACGTATACATGGTGTAACGAAAATCTTGCATACAGCAGCATCACGGGCACTTAATAGTTTAAAAGCAAGGTGTTACCCATTTCAGGGAAAAAATAGAGCGATCATTTTCTTTGAGAGTCCTCAGCAGCCTTCCCCAGAGGGTGGTAGAAACAATCTTTGAATATTTTTTATAACAGAGCTGGACAGATTCTTAATGAACCGAGAGGTGAAATGTTTGGTGTTAGGTGGGAACATCAAGCTGATGTTACAGTCTGATCGGCTGTGGATTAAATAATGATGAGTCAGGCTCGAGGGGCCCAGTGGCCTACCCCTGCTGCTATGGTCCTCAAAGGGCTGGAATGACCTTTCTTTCAGTCACACTTCTGACCATGGGTTGCCAGGGATCCAGGGTTCCCTCTGATGAAGAGGCCACCTCACGAGGACTGATTGAGCGGGTTGAGCCAGCATTTGATGGAGTTTAGAAGAACAAGAGGTGACTTGTTGATACACACTTGACTCTGGGGAGTCTGTAGTCGTCGGGTTATCTGGAGGATATACTGGCTTTGGAAAACGTGCTGAAAAAGTTTATTCAGGATTTGAGTGTATCAGCTCCAAGGAGAGGTTGCACGCACTTGGGTTGTTTTCTTTGGCGTGTTGGAGGATGAAAGGAGTTTATATAGTGGAAGGAATCTTTTCCCCCGGGTAGGAATGTCAATTACAGGAGGACATGCATTTGAGATGAGATGGGGTAGTTGAAAGGAGATATATCATGCAAGTTTTTTTAATCTAGAACCACTTCAGAATTTGGGGGTCGTTCACTTAAGAAGGAGTAATAATCAGAATCATGTTTATTATCACTTGCATATGTCGTGATCTTGGTTTTATGACAGCCATACAGTGCAATACATAAAAATAGGCTCTAAATTACAGCAGGAAAAGTTTGATTTTTAAAAATTTTAATAAGTACTTTTTGCTCTCTAAAGAGAGCAAAACTAGTGAGATGTTGTTCATGAGTTCATTGTCCGTTTAGGAACCTGGTGGTGGAAGAAGCTGTTCCTAAATTATTCCTTGATAATGTAATTATCAACAGAATGGTAAAGGTTTATTTTCAAGGTATTTAAAAAGGGTTGAGCAACAGAAAAAATGCTGGAGAAGCTCCGCAGGTCAGGCAGCATCAGTGGAGGAAAATAAGCAGTGAGCATTTGGAGCCAAGACCCTTCATCGAAACGTTGGCTGTTTATTCTCCTCCATGGATGCTGCCTGGCCTACAGAGACTTCCAGCATTTTGTGTGTGTTGCTCTGAATTTCCAGCATCTGCAGAATCTCTTGTGCCTATACCTTAAAAATAGTTGATGGTCTGTTGGTGCAGGGTGTTTTATTGCATTGTGAGGCTGACACACTACGCGGTTCTACGGTCCCATCAACGTCAGTTTGAATGCAACAGAGTATACTTTAGCTTAAAGAAGCTATGCTACCCCAAGATAAAATAACTTGTGCATTCACACATTTAATGAGTGGCAGCACTATTTCTGGTTTAATAGCTGGTTCTCAGCATTTCCCTGGTCTGGGGTCCACATTGGGGCTGCTGTGCTTGGAACTTGAACCTGCGGGAGGCTCTGGTCCAGTTGTCAGTCTTGCCTCCCAAAACCTCAGCCCGGTTTTCTGATTGACTGGGTGTCTACCTGCCGCTGCAGGAGGTGTAATCTGATTCTCACGATTGCAAGGACTTCACACCCCCCGTCTCACCCTACCATGACCTGGTTCCACCAACCTCAGACTCTCATTCTGCCTCCTGCCTTATGAACCCCGTTCCACTGATGTTTCTGCCAGTTAATTCCAGAAAATCCAGACAAACACTGAACACTGCATCACCGGTGGTTTGACAGTGCAAGAGATGGGAGTGAGGGGAGACCACTCAGCCCCTCAGGAGCTCCCAGCTCAAGGCCGCCCTGTGCTTCTCCCGCTCTCCTCCCCGCAGATTGCTTCAGCATGGGGGCTGGGGTGAGGTCCTTTTGCTCAGACCGGTGGTTGTTATCATTTTTTGAGCCACTACTACAGAATGAGTTTGGATCCTCGGCTAAAACTTACCCGTCTGTTCCGTTGGCTGCTCCAACTGCCTCTCCGGTTGAAATTCCACCAAAGTAACCAGCAATTGGTCAGTGTACAAATTGTGCCCTCACGGTAACAGTCCTTGTGTGACCCTGGCACGCTCCTGTGCACGTCTTCTTGCCCTTGACGTCATCAGTAAGCAGTACGTGCTCCAGAGACCCTGGGTTAATTGGCCAGTGTGGGATGACAGGTGGGAGCTGGGGGTGGGGGTGTTGGCCGTGAATGTGAGGGGATAAAATGGGAGCTGTGTAAGTGCATGATTGATGGTCAACAAGGACTGGGTGGCTCTGTGTGTATCGGTCTGCCTTTGCCTTTGTGTCCCTTGCGCCTGGAGCCACTTCTCCCTGTGTACACTTGTCCATGGTACCACAGTGACAGGATCCTCATTTCACTGAGAATTACTCTGGGATTGAACAGCTGGTGCTTTGCTCTTGTTGCAGAAGCTGGTGGGTAGGGAGGGGAAGGGGGTACTTACTGAAAATGGGGTTATTGCTGCAATATTCTGTCACTGGCTGCTCCAGCCCCGTGCCCTATGGAGACCTGCCGCTGACCTCGAGTGCTCTCGTTCTCTCCTTCTCCCCCTCTCCAGGTTCCTCTGGCTCGTTCAATCTGTCTGCTTCCGGAGACATGTTCATGGGGATGCAGGGGTTAAATGGAGACTCCTACCCAGGGGCACAGGTCAGTAACTCGCAGCCTCACCCCGTGAGCTCTCGCGAATCATGGGTGGGGCTGCTCCGCTGGGGTGGGGGAAGGAGTGTGGTCTGCAGCAGATGTCACCTGTGATTATCAGCCTCTCATGTTTGTCCCATCTCCCTCCCTCAGCACTACCTCGCTCTCGATCGCACCCCCATCCAACCCTTAGTCTGTCCTTCCTAATCACGATTGTCCTCCCCCATCTTCTATCATCCTTACTATCCCTGATCATACCTGTTCCTTCCATCTCTCTCCCTCCCACCCCAATTCCTTCCCTCCCCCTTGTGGCAACCCATCCACTCCCAGGTGTGAGCCTCCTGCAACCTTCTGCCAGAGCACCCTGGGGTGGAAGCTCTGAGGGTGAGACACGGAGGAGCGGAACCATTTCACCATGGTGCTGTCGCCCGAACCTTCTGCCCACTCTACCCACCAGATTCCCAGTCTGACTGCAAGACAGAGGGGAGGGAGCGGGCTGAATGGCCTGTGAAAAGAAGACGAGGCCCCATCTGATGCTGGGCTACTGAAGGGGTGGCAGTGGAGGTTTGTGGGGTTGGGAATGTGGGGGTGAAAAGGAGGGAGGACTCTTGGGGTGACACTCATGGTTTAGTCTTCCCTCCCTGCAGGTGGAGACCCTCCATCACTCCCTCAACCAGCCCTATGGGGAAGGACTGGCCGCCAACCAGATGTACAGCCCACGGGACGTGAGGGTAGGTCATAGGGATTTGGGGGAAGGGTGACGGAACGGTGGAGGGGAGGTCGGGTCGGTGATTGGGGGTGCAGCACAGAGGTGGATCCCTGAGTTTGGATGAGAGTCACCAGCACCTCCGTGTCTCGCCCACCCATAGCCTGGTGTGAGCTCAGTGGGGTGGGGGAGGGGGGTGCTGTTGGTGGAAGGTCTGGGTGTCAGGATGTACAGGGGTGTGAGGGACAGTGACTGGGTGATGTTGGATGAAGGAAGGTTATTTTAGGATGAACCGTTGGTTGGAGGAACAGTTGGAAGGAATAAGGAGGTGGGCAATGTGGAGAGAGGGAATTCCATCGATGAGGGAGTGAGAGAGCGACAAAGGTGGGGGGAACTCGAGAAATGGAAGGAGGAAACTTAGGAGATGAGGGGAAAAAATCGGAGAAGCTCTCTAAGTCCGGATATCTGGAGGGTTCCTGTTCTGACTGGGCTACCATCTCCCAGTTGGGTCACAGGACCAAAACCCTCAACTGCACAGAATAATCCCATAGGCCCTGATTTAAAGAATTCTGCTTCCTACAAGCCCATGGCTCCTCAATGTACACCCCACAGTTCACCGTCACCCTGGCGTGTCCAGAAGACAATAAGAAATAGGAGCATAATTAGGCCCTTCAACCCATCGAGTCTCCTCTGCCATTCCATTATGGCTGATCCCAGATCCCACTCGACCCCATACACCTGCCTTCTCACCATATCATTTGATACCGTGAATAATACCAAAAGATGCCTGACTAATGTCCTTGTGACCTACTGTGGATCTTGCTATTCCATTAGATCGCCCATAGGGCAACAGGGACATGGGCTACAGAGAGGTGCCTGGTGGGTGTGCAGGATACAGTGCGAGTTACAAGGCACCAGGTTTGGGATCACCCCCAGCCCTTACTCTGGGTTCCTGATGCCACTGGCATGAGCATTAGGTGATCTTGTTCTTGCCCTGAAGAATATTATTGCTAACACTGTGTGAGCTACTAGTGAGGCTACAGCTGGAGCATGGGTCCCTGCCCATTACGCCCATGAGAGCATTAGAGCTGGGACTGAGGAGAAAGGGAAAGGCTACTCCCTTTGAGCCAAAGAGATCGGCCCAAGGGGACACATTCAGAAGCCAGGAAATGGTGCAGAGTTCAGGGCAGATTTCCCATTGGGAGAGACCAACGTTTTCTTTGCAATGGATGGTTGGAAAAGGGTTGAGACCTCGGTAGGTGGTGGAGAAGATGGCATCCTGGGGGGAAGGGGTGGCTTGAAATGTAATCACCTTTGGGGCTTGGCTCAGGCCAAAGTGGGGCTTGTAGTTTGGTCAGGAGTGGGATTGGGATTTGGTAAGGGGTTGGCGTTTTGCTTTGCTCAGAGGTTGGATTTGCAGTTTAGTCAGCACTGGTTTTTAGGGTTTGGTCAGAGTTTGTGATTCGTAGTTTAGTTAGGGATTGGGTTTAGGGTTTGTCCCGGGGTTGGATTGGGGATTGGCCAGGAGTTTTGTTTTGGGGTTTGATGAGGGTTTAATTTGGGGTTTGGACAGGGGTTGGTTCTTGGGGAGCTCATGGTTTAATCAGCAGGTTGGGTTTAAGTTTTTATCAGGAGTTGGACTGGGGTTTGGTCAGGCATTGGGGGTGGATTGGAGTTTGCCATTGATGGGATTTGGTCAGGGGTTGGGGGTCACCATTAATTCAGTGGTAGTGTTTGGAGTTTGGTCCCGCAAGCTTTGTGACCTCCCCCTGTGCTACCCAGGTTGTAACTCTGCTTCCGTTCTGACTCCAGGCTAATGGAGGCTGGCAGGATGCAGCCACCCCATCCTCTGTAACCTCTCCCACAGAAGGGCCTGGAAGTGTGCACTCTGATACCTCCAACTGATCTCCGAGAAACCGGGCCTTTCCCTGATCTGATGGGCTTGTCTCCAGCATTGACCAATAAGAAAGAAGAGGACAGAGGAGAGGATGATTTCAGACATTGGGGTGACCTTGATACTAACCTATCTCCTTGTGTGTTTCACTGTAAAACCTTGGACCTCAGTGTACAGAGGGTGGCAGGTGTTGGAGGAATAACCCCTAAAGAGGGATGTCACTCCCAGGATGGGCCACTTCACCACCACCCCTCCCACATTCCATCCTGTCCTGTCCCTACAAATGGTTGCTCATGACACACGGACCGTTGGTGGGGTCAACCCATCCCTCTGTTGTCCAGGAAGGCAACCATTCCACTGGGATGTGCAGTTACTCATGAGGTGTGTGGTTCTGTGGGATATAAGTGTGGGGCTTTGCAGATCGGAGGCACGCATGGGTGCACCTCACCTTGGCCTTTGTCTTTTCTGTTGGGGGAGGAGTTTGAGGGAAGGCTTTCTGTTGACCTGGCCCAGGTAGGACAGAGTCAATTTATGGTTGTCCCACACACAGTTTGTGTGGTGTGGTTGAACCTCTCAGCTCAAGTCTCCCCCTCCCCACTGTCCCCCTCTCTCTCCCTCTTGTTTTTCTTCCCTCACACTCTCGTCCTCACTGTGATCTCTCCTCTTACTGTCCCGCCACCCTCTCACCTTACCCCCTACACTCTTCCTCTCTTCAATGTACTCTTTCCTCTTGCCCATTCACTTTTTTTTCTCCACCTCTATCTCTCACTATCCTCACTCTCCACTGTTCTTTTACTCTTCTCTCTGTCTTTCCACCATGCTCCCTTGCCTGTCCCCCACTCCTCTCTCCCTCAACCCCTCTCTACCCCGCTACATTTTCTCTACTTCTCCCTCAGGGTGTATGTATGTGTGTGTTTTTATGTGGTGAGTTTTCTGTGTGCATACGTAATTTTTCTATGCATGTATGTGGTCTGGGTTTATCTGTGTGTGTCTGATCTGTGTTTTTCTGTGTGTGTGTGTGTGCTGCGTGTTTTTTCTGCCTGTATGAGTGTGTGCTATTTTTCAGTGTGGTGAGTGCGTGGTGTGATTGACATCCTCTGTATGCTCTCCATCATGGACAGTGTGGCATTGGTAGATGCTGGGAGATCAGCTTACAGGGAAAATTAGAGTGGAAGAGAGAAAAAGATAATGTTGCTCTATGAGCCAACGAGAGCTTGATGGGCTGAATGGCTTCCTGTGTTGGTCCAGACCTGCGACCTGCCAGCTGAATGATAGAGCCCCCCCACCCTCAGTCACACTCACACAGGCCAGAGATCTGGGAGCACCCCATGACCCTGGGCCTAGTGTGGGGTACTCACCTGAAGGAGAGACCGGGGCACCAGTTGTGCCCTGGCTGTTGCTGCCTGTCCCTGTCCAACTCACATCTGCCCAGGTTTCCTGGAGCTGCAACTGCCAGAAACAGTCAAAAAGAAGGTTGTTTCCTCAACCTGTATTGTTCATTGACTGCTCTCCTTCCTTGAGACCTGAGAATCAACCAATTGTCTACATAATCTGTAAGATTGACAGGAATGGCAGCCAGTGGTAGAGGCGGAGTGGGTGGCGCAGGCAAGTATGTAGGGTTAGTGCAGAGGTCCCACTGACTCTACCCCCAATATATCCTCTGGGCCTCGATTTCTCCACAGGTCCTGCTTGCCATTGGCACATTCTTGGGTTTCCCCCAGCTGCTCCAGTTTCCTCCCAAATCCCAAAGAGTAGGTTTAATGGAACCTGAAAATTGCCCCCAAGAGTGTGGGTGAGGGGTGGAATTGATGTAAATGCAGGGAGATTACCTGGCAGGGGAAACTTTTGGGGTGGTGGGGCCCAGGTGCTAGGACTGCTTCATGAGCTGGCAGTTTGATACGTCTGTTGCATTGGAAGCAGGTGTAGAGTTCTTGGAGAGGCCAAGAGAAATAGAAGAGGGGCAGAAATCCCTCAAGTGCTTGCGTCAGCTAAGCATGCATCATCTTAACCCGTTCCCCTCCCTCCCAATACCCTGCTTCCATTGAGGTCAACGTTACCAGATCTTCCATATTTCAAGAGAATTATTCCTACCTTCCAAAGTGGACATCACTCCTCTCTCCAAAGCCCCCCACCCTCCTCCCATCTGCTTGGTGTCACTGGTACAGCAACCCCCATGGTTTATTGAGGGGAATCCTCAGCCAATCTCTCCTCCTCTGAGGTGAACACTTTATACGTTTTTGCGTTTGGTGGGGTCGGGCGGGAGGGTGGTTTTGCGTTGTCGCGGGTTTCGGGGGAAGCGGGAAGAAGACCTCCTTTTCTCCAGGTCTATCTCTCTCAGTGTTTTAATACTTTTTTTCTTTTTGTCTGCCACGCATTGATGACTAGGGTTTTACAGTGACGTTTTTAACACTGCGAACTAGTCGTGCTAACTCGCGGGCACAGTGTATATACTGTAGAAAGAAGTATTTGTACATGATTAGCCAATCAAAAAAAAATAAAAAACGGCTTTATTACCTCATGCAAGCTCATATAAACCAATAGAATTACTACATGTTTTACCAGTTTTAGAGTGCTCACATACTACCTCTGACATTCACACTAGAACATTTTTTTGTTTATTTTTCTTTTCTTTGTAAAGTGGTTTTTGAAGTCAGCACAAAATTGCAGTGTGTAATGATTTTAAGTTGAAGGCGCTGACAAAAAAAAAAGATAATTTTGTCACGGTTTTCACGCATCCTGGGATATAGGCAGCGGCAGGCTGATTGTTACCTATTAAAATCTGTGAATCAGAGACCAGTTTTTTTTTCAAATTTTTCAAATCTTACTTGGAGGGTTTCTGAGCTCAAAGGGGAGAGGGGATGAAGATCAAAATAAGAGATGGATTTGAGTTATTTTTTGTTTGATCTTTTGTGTATCTGTTTTGGGGGAAATTGTCATTCCCCACCCCCGCTTTCACTCCATCCTGATAAGTGGTGCTAGAAAAGGCTGTGGCCTAGGCTGAGTGAGTGTGTCAGCTCTTGGGCCTCAGGCAACTTGCCTGTTGCTTCTGCCCCTTCAGGTTCCATGTGTGGCCTCCTGCTGTGTTCTTCTTCCACCCTCACAGGAGGGTAGGGACCAAGTGGAATTGTCTTTCAGGTTACCAGAGCACCAGGGTTTCTAAACGCACCATGGCAACCACCAACATCCAGAGGCACTGGCTGCAGCCAACTATCTCTGGAAAGCCACTATTGGTGCAACTATGCGATTGTTCCATGGGGGAGGGGGAAAGTGTGCGTCCGCCATAACATTTCCTGTTGCCTTCTGCATGTCCATGGAGAATGTCCACTTTGAACGTGTGGCTCTTAATTTTTGGGTGGGCAGGAGAGGAGGGAATAAGTGCTGAAAGTTGTACATCATTGTACACCATTGAGATGGTTCCCAAGAAATACAGAAGGGGAAAAATGCCCAGAGATAGTTACCCACACTCAAGACTTAGTTCCCACACCCTTCCTAAATCTATCTGTTCCACAGCAACTCCAGTCCAAGCCAAGCAAATGGCAGAGGGAGTCGCCAGTGGCAAAATAGCCGACTGAAAATACTGGCCCTTACACAGTAATACTGGCCCTCCTGTGCCACCCTGGGACTCGTGCCTTTCTTCCCCAGCCTAAAGAAGGTAAACCTGCTGGGGTGGGGATGTGGAGTTGTGAGTTATGAGATTTCCCTTGCCAGTTCTTAAACACCATAAAATGGCACAGTGCCCCTGATTGGATGGGAAGAGGCCCAACTTTGAACATTGCCTCAACTCAGGGGCCCTATCAGGTTAGATTTGAAATTCTGAATGGTTTCTGATTTTGAATTTCTATTATGTTTAGTTGATACTTCTTTTCCAACTGTTTCAATGTATTCTCTGTTATGCTTTACAAATGTGCACATTTTTTTTGTTAAGTAAAAGAGCGAAAGGAAAAAAAATGGCTGTGATGGGGAATGGGCTGTGGTTTTGGGTTTTTTTTTCCGTTTGAATGGTCATTGGCAGAGAGACAGAAGGGGGTACCTGTGGTGCAAGACAGATCCTGGCATCAGGGGTAGAGAGGTCCGTGGCATTCGTCCACCCCTACTCTGCCCTCCCCAACCCCTAGCCAGACTATCAACACCCCCACCCCCTCGCTCTCCATAGGCCCTGTCCCCAACACCTGCCCCAGTCTCTGGCTTGTGGGCTGAGGACTGACGGTGTCAAGGAGCCTTGAGCAAGAGGTTTGCCAAAAGTAAGTTTGGCTTCGTTTTTGTTTTGAGATGACGTTTTGTAAAGGGGTTTGCCGAGACCAGGAATGTCTCCTCCAGTGTTATGCTGCCATTCTGTGCTGCTAAGTTACCATGATTGCTTTCAATAAACTTTATTGTTCCATGCAAACCTTCTTCCCGTGTCTTGTTAAGGAGTTTCTCTCCTTCCCGGATACCCAAGTGTGGGTTAACTTCCTGGGACACCGCATAGGGTTACAGTGAAAGATTTTCAGTCAGCTGCTCCTGTCCTAACCAGCGAGTGAAGGGAAGTCATCTCTGTAAACATAAAAGAAAGCCATTTGGCCATTTGAGTCAATGCCAGCTCTCAGGGCAATCCATTCCCTGCCATCCCTTTTGCCCCAAACACCCATAAGTTCCCACTCTTCTTCTCCCACCCAGACTTTACCCTACCTACTTTCCACAGCGGCCATTTAACCGACCAATTTACCGCATTGTGTCCTGTCCTGATCTTCAATGTCCCACGGCTCTTCCCACCTTCCTCTGCTGATGCCTGCTCTTCTCTCTCATTGCTTGCAATTCCCACTTGCTCTCACTTATCCCCTTTGTTGTCATCCATCCACCCTCTCATTGTCCCAATTCCCTCTCCATTCAAATCTCCCTTCTTTAACACTGTCTATATGTTGACCCTTGACACCTCTGCTTGTTCCCTCCCTCTGATCTGACTCCTGCTCTCCCCTCCCAACCTATCTTCCCACCCTTTCATCTGTCTCTATCCTCCTCCCTTCTGCCATTAGCCCTCACGCTGTCACTGTAACCTCTTGTCCAGAGCACGTTGATCTTCTCAGTAACCTCTCACAGTTCCCTAACGCTGTACCTTTCTCTCTACCTTGACCCACCCCCACCTGTGCTCCAATTGGAGGCTATGAGCCCTTTACTCCTGGGCCAGGTTATGTTGTTTGAGGTTGGGGACCTTTCGATGGCCATGGGTGTTGAGGGAGAGGGGAATCTTATTTCACCATACTTTTTCAGGTTTTGGTACAAGCAATATCCTTATCCAGGAATACTAATTCGAGTCCCACCAAGCTGGCTCAGACTTCAGCTCCAGAGACCTGGAAATGATCCCAATCATAGGTGCTGTCCGTGTGTGGAAATGACCCTGTGGGTTCTCTGCCCCCACCACCTCCATGCTCTAGTTTCTTCCCACATCTACAGGCTGGTGGGTTAATTGCTGAAAACTGCCCCCATAGTGAGTGGGTAAGAGGTAGAAAGGATTAGAGGTGGGGTTGACGATGAGGAGCCTGTACAAAATGTTGTAGGAACTCAGCAGGTCATGCAGCATCGATGGAAATGAGTGAACTTACTGCCCATTACACTGCTGGCATTTAGGGCAGCAATGAAGATCCTCAGTCTCTGGCAGTGTTCAGGGCTTCCTTCATCATGTCAGTAGCTCACTTTTCACTACCGTCAGTCATGCAAGTCCCAGGTGTAAACTCAGAAATACCATCGTACTCAGATGTGGAAGGATTCTTCATTGCTGTTTCCGTAACAGTTTTGTTTTACCAGTCAGGATTGTTAGCCTTGAGCTGAACCCCTGAACTTGGAGGGAATGTTTGGCTTCTATCCCTTGACCTGTTTGGCCTGAGCGACCGTATGAGAGCCAAAGCATAAAGCACCTGACTCCGGCCAACCTCTCGGGTTCATTGAGGCATACAAGCCTCCAAACCTCGACAAGGTTGTAGTCTTCTTGGAGAGGAAATGTACGTAATAGATGATAAATGGAAATGGGGTTGATGATGGGTGTGTGAGATGGAGGTAACATGACGGAGCGTCAGTTTGTCCTGCTCTGGGTTTCAGCATCTGGAGTCTCTGTGATGAGATGGAGGGTTAACAGGCAGCAGATGCAGGAGAAAACCACCACCTGCAAACCGTGCACCACTGTGACTTGAAAATAAATTGTTTCTCCATAATTGTCGCTGAGTCTAAATCCTGGAATTTGACCCCTGACAGTGGGATGCCTTCACCAGAAAGACTGTGTCTGCTCACCCCCGCCTTCTCAAGGGACAGTTAGGGATGGGTGGAAAAATGCTGGCCTTGCCGCTTCCATCCAGATTCTGACCATGGATAAAACTGTAGTTTAAAGCTCCGCATCCGGTACCAGCGCAGTGTTATGGCAGGGAAGGAGAGCCTTGAATGAAGCCAGGAGCCACTGCCCTTGTTGGAGGTGATGTGATCTTGCAGTGTTCAGGGATCAAGGTTAAACTCAGAACAGCTGGAAATTCCTGGCAATGAGCCAACAGCTCATAAATTTTGAGTGGATCGCGTTGCTCAGTGCCCTGCAGGTCCAGATAATTGGAAGCGACCCCAGGAGCAGAGAAGCCTTTGGCCTAGTCACCGGTGTGGGAACGAAGGCCCGGTTTCCATAGCAACTGAGCTGAGGGGGGGGGGGGCAGAGGCAGGGTGAAAATGGAAGACAAAATTGCACTGAGTGAAACAATGCAGGAGGTTGTGAGACAGCCAGTGAATTGGGGGATTAAATTGGCATGGGAGTCAGATAAAAAAAAATGAGGCAGCATCTTAGCTATGCTGAAACAAAAGCTTCATCCTCCAAACCCATGGGTCAACACTTGAGGAAGAGAAAGGAGCTTACTGATAGCTGAGAACTGTGGTAGCTTAAGCCATTGTTGGAGAAATGTTTATGCACTGGCTGCACCTTTTAGAACTTTCCTGTCTTTCTCCATCCCAGAGTCACTCTGTAGCATTGGAGGCGTGGGAGAGGAACTATTTCCCATTAGTAACCACAGGAAGCAGGACTACTGTCACAGCCTGAAGCCTTCTCTAGGGTAGTGTGGGTTTACTGTGGGTGCAGGGACTTACCCACAGATTCGGGTACAGTCATTTAGCTCAGGTTAAGCTAATGACAGGTTATCCAAATGGAGATATGAAAGTGGCAAATCCATCTTTGACTCTGATTTTCAAAAATGGTTCCAAACGCAGGCCTTGTCTGGAAATCTCCCTGCCTTTCCCTTGCTCTACCTTTAGGGCCCCATTTAGCATTTTCACTGTGACCTTGCAACCTGACCTTTGAGAGAGTAATGGTCAGAAGGGTAGGGGCTAATTCATTTCTTTTACTTTTAAAGCACAAAGTGCCAGTCTTTGAAAGAATATCTCTTGCACTGTTTTGAAATAATTTTTCTTCAAACCAGGGCTTGGGTCATGTTACTGCCCTACTTTTTAAATAAGTTTTTAAATTTCTAATATTCTTATTAGAGGTCAATTGTTCAGAGAATATGTTCCACTAACTCTGTTGTTACCCGTGTTAGACCCTGTAGGCTTTTGGCTGCTGAGAGTGGACAGGGAGGCAGAGCAGCACAGCTAGTAGAGCCACTACTTCATGGTGCCAGAGACCCAAGTTCAGTCCTGATCCATGCTCCAATCTCCTCCCACAATCAAAAATGTGGGAGTTGGTCATTCTGCATTGTCCGTTGTGTGCAGGTGAATGGGGTATCTAATTTTATTTTTTTGTTGGCACATGTACTGAGATGCAGGGGAAAGCCTTTTGTTCAGTGTATCATCCTGACAGATCATATGCAATTACACTGAGGCATTTAAAGAAAAGGGAATGGAGGTTACAGTGTTGTTGCTATGAGGGAGTTTGTGAGGATGTGGAGAGAATAGAGGAAATGGAATTAATGAACAGTAATGTAAATGGGTGGTTGATGGTCAGCATGGAACCAGTGGGCCGAAGGGCCTGTTTTCAAGCTGGATGACTTTCATGGTATGAAAAAGACGAAACCAGTTATGAATTCTTCTGGACGGACAGACTTCTTTCCGAGCACCAAGCCCTCACTAAACCATTCACATAAGGCAGTCATTGTAGAACAAGCCCCACCCCTGAGGTGTACTGACACCCCTGGGTGGAGGCTCAATGGCCAGTTGGGACTTGAGGCTTGACTCGGGTGGGTACATAACATCACAGCAGTGTGTGCTTGCAGTTCTGTTCCCGTTAGGATAAGGATAAAGTAGTGTTTGGAGGTGGTTCATCTGGCCAGTCCCACCAGGACACCACCTCGTCATCGGTGCCAGTTGGGATATGAAGGAGAACCCGAGGATGTTAGAAGCAGGAGCAGGCCACTCAGCCTCTCAACCCTGGTCCTCTGTGCAAGAATAATCATGGTTGATGTGCTCTAGGCCTTAACTCCTCCTTTGTGTCGATCGTTAGGAAGATCCTGCACTTATGAGAGGTCTGTGGTCACCTCAGCCTGGCGAGTAACCCTTGGGCCTGGCAATCAACCTCGGGCTGGTGGAGAGGCTTCATCCCTGAAGTTTAGGCCTTAACCAGGAATCCAAGGCCTGACCAGGCCTCCCTACTGGTCTTCTGATGTCCAGAAGGGTCCCAGACCCCCTTCACTGTTTCAAAATGCTCTTGACGATCAGAGACAGTCAACATACTCCTGTCATCTGACATGTCCCCCGTCTCCAGCTGCATTGTGCTGTGTTTGACTGCAGTCCTCGCAAAAGATAGAACGTAGAACAGATTTAGAATCAAGATTCCTTCTCACTGTCTTGTATAATATTGTTTTGCAGCAGTACAGAGAAAGATATAAAATTACAATAAAGTTATAAAAAGTAATTAGTGAAAAAGTAGAATAAGAGAGTGTTCATGGACTGATCTGAAGTCTGCAAAGAACACAGTGCCGAATTAAACTAAACCTGTTCTGCCTGAACATGGTCCATCCCTCCATTCCCTGCACATTAATGTGTTTGTCCAACAGCCTCATTAATGCCCCTTCCACCACCCCGGCAGCCCATTCCAGTCAACACCACTCTGTCATAGGCCATGCTCTGACACCCCTGATTGGTCTTGGCAAATTTTTGCCATTACCACCTTCTGGGCCGGGTCTTTACAAGACGGGTGACCCCAGCTGTTAGCAATATTCTAAAGAGATTGTCTGCATGGCATCAGTGGTTGCATAACTGGGACTTGTGACGTGCACCAGCAACTCAGTCATCCGCCACCTGCTCCAACAGCTTCATGTTTTCCTGATTGGGGTGCGAAACAGGTGCCACACCTTGCCCAGAGTGACCTGCAGGCGAGCAGAGGGAAGGACCACATCATACCTCTCTTGGTAGAAACTTACCTCCACCCCACCACCCTATGCCTTTTATAATCTAATAAAATTTTATCCAGCCAGACCTCTGTCGCTCCAGAGAAAACAGCTCCAGTTTGTCCAAACTCTCTTTATACTCTCTAATCCAGGCAGCTTCCTGGTGAACCCATTCTGCACTTTTCCCAAAGATCCCACACCCTTCGTGTAGTGGGACAACCAGAATTGCTTCCGATAGACCTCAGGCCTAGTGAGTGGGTATCTAGCAGTGTTCTCTCCCACAAAGTCCGTTCCTGTTGCTCATATATGACTGTCCCTTATGCTGGCATTTCTGATTGGTGGATATTGTTATATTAGTGGGTGGTCTCACTTTAAAACAGCAAGTACATATCGTGAGATTCTGCAGATGCTGGAAATCTTAAGCAACTCACACAAAATGCTGGAGGAACCTAGCAAGCCAGGCAGCATCTATGAAGGAAAGCAAACAGTCAATGTTTCGGCCTGAGACCCTTTATCGGGACCACATCTTGACCCGAAACATTAAGTTTCTTCCCCTTCATAGATGTTGCCTGTCTTGCTGAGCAATGCTTTGGTTTTGATTTTGTTTTAAATGTTTTAGTTAGTCATCTTTCTGGATCTGCTGTTCCCTAACAAGGCTAGCACTTATTGCCCCTCCCTACTTCATCCTGAGACGCTGAGGATGTATCAGTGTAGCCTCACTGCTTTTCTGGCCGTTCCAGAAGCCTGGTCCATGACTGCCTTCTGTCTCTCCTTCCCTCTTTGCTGAGGAGATATAGGACATTGCCCACATTTCACCTCCCTCTTGGTGCTCCCATGGGCGTGAACAATATTTCACAGGAAAGTCTGCGGTGTTTCGGCCCTGTTAAAGCACGAGGGATGGCGCTGGAAGCTGCAGAGGGTATACACTGCACCACAGATGTCAAGACCGCCGACACATCTTCTCTTTTGTTGTTGACACATTTTAGGACAGTCTCTTCCCTGAACTCACTGGCTTCCCTTGTCCTCTTACCACAGTAAGTACAGATGAGAAATATTCATTAAAGGCTGCTTGTATCTTGCGTGGCTCCACACACAGACAGCCACATTGATCATGGAAACCAATCAACCCCCCCAAAGACTCTGTCTACGCATCTCACTACATCAGTAAAGCAACCAGCACAATCAAAGACACCACCCACCCGGACATTCTCCTCCTCCCTCCCATTGGGAAGAAAATACAAAACCCTAAAACCACACACTACCTGGCTCACTCTACCTCGTTATGACCTTGCATCTTATTGTCTACCTACACTGCACTGTCTCTGCAACTGTAACACTTTATTCTGCATTTGTTATTGTCCCATCTCAATGCATTATGTAATGATGGACGGTATGCAATACAAGTCGTTCCTTGTGCCTTGGTGCAAGTGACAATAATAAGCTAAATCCAATTCTAATCCTTGAGGGGTAATTCGAGGGCATAGGTTTAAAAGCAAGAAGGTGAGATTTAAAAGGGCACCTGAGGGGCAACTTCTTCACACAGGAGGTAGTGGGGTATTGGAATTAATTGCCAGAGGAAGTGAGCAATTGCAATATTTCTAAGACAGTGGGATAAATACAGAGGTAGGGATGCCTGACGTTTATGGGGCAAACACGGGCGAATGAGACTAAATTAAACAGCACCTTGAATGGCAAGGACGGGTTTAGTCAAAGGACCAGTTTCTGATGCCACTATGACCATCTGATTGCCTGAACACACTTGGCTCCCCTCTAGCCCAATGCCTGTGGATCAGTCAGGAGATCCCACAAGCAGCAACTAACAAGGGAAGGAAACAAGTCATTCTCAATCCTGAGGAAATGCCGGGTAAGGAAAGTTCCTATAAATGTACTGTGTTAACACAGTCGCCACATCCCAGCACCCCTCCCCCTACCCTCACTCCATCATCCCCATCTATCATGTCCCAGAAAAGAGCTGAACATGACAATGAACTTCACAACTGTGTTGTGAGGAGCAGAGTCCCTTTTTACAGATCCCAGGGTTGCCATTACATTTATGAGCAGTAAATATTTCCCAGTCAAAGAGAGTAAAGCGGCTGTCTGCTGAAGTCATTAATATGTCATTGGACATGCCTGGCCTCCTTTCTGTTTATTGGGAATCTCTTCAAAAGGACAGCGTAGGGCTCTATATAAAAGAGTTCACATAAATCTCACTTTTACATTCTTCCCGTGGTCTGGGAGCGGAGGCCCAGATGGAGAGGAGGTGGCGAAGGTTCACGCTCAGAACCCAGCGAGAGTCAGAGGTCATTCCCGCTCGACACGGGAGCAAAAATACTGCAGCCGCTGAAGGTCTGAGATAAAGACTGAGACCTGGAGAAGGCAAAGGGGGGAAATGCGGGTGGTTTGCCCTATGAGGAGAGGTTTGGTCTGTGTCCGGAGTCAAAGAACAAATCAACTAGTCACAGGCAAGAAAACCAGTCAACTAATGGGTCACAAGATGTGCCTGCTCTACCCAAACACCACTTTGGCAAGTTCACTGGGTCACCCTCACTACCCAACCACCGTCTGCCTAAACAGGGCTTCAGTGGTATTTTTGGAGTGCAACACTGACAGGGGCGCCACACTGTGGCAGTGCCATGCTGGCAAGTCTGGCATTGTGGGAGTGCCACACTGTGGTGGTGACTCACTGCAAGTGGCACACTGTGGGAGTGCCACGCTGTCAACGATGCCAAAGAATTGGGGTGCCTCACCATGGAGTGTGCTAAGCTATGCCCCAGGCCTTCCTATGAGTGGACTCTCCTGTCTGAAGCATCCCTCAAGAAGTAGGGACCTCAGAGGCGGCCTAGGCAGTGTTTAGCCATCGACATTCCAAACAGGTGCCTGTCGCCAGTCTGCTGACTGATGTTCCCCCACCCCCTGTCCTGCTGCAGGATCCTTGCATCTCCTTCAGAATACCCAGTGGTGGTTCAGCAAGCGCTTGGTGGGAAGGAGCTCTGCATCTGCTGACTGCTCAGAGCCCTTCTGCCCCACACTGGGGAGCACCATTTGTGGGATGGATTGAACCCTCGACTCCGAGGTGTGAGCCCCACAGCCAGAACTGTGGGACAGGTTTGCCCAAGGCCCTGTGGAGATGACGGAGGCCCTGACTTCCTGCTGTGACTGGGTGGAGACTGGGAATGAAACAAACCTCCGCACCAGGCAGGAACCAATGACCAGGCACGATGACTAAACTTTAGCACGGAAGTTAATTCCCCTGCTTCAGGAAGACCAAGGTTGCCATCTCCTGGTTGCAATACTCCTTAGCCACGGGGCGTATGTCAAAAACACAAGTGGTAGGTCCCCTGCCGATGGAGAATAGAATAAACACACCATTTTATATCTGCACCATCCATATTGCAATAGTCCAACACGGTCTTCATCCCAAGCCTACAAGGAGGCTGTTTGGCCCACTGAGTCTATGCAATCACATTCCACACATTTGTCCTGTATACTTGCCCCACATTTCCAGATCCCCATGCCCCCCCCCCCCCAAGACTCTTCAGCTGATGGGAGCAGTTTAGTGTACTGCTAATTTAGTGAGCTGCACATCATTTTGGGAGGAGACCGGAGCACCAGGGAAGGGAGATGGAAACCCGCACAGTCACGGAAAGAACTCTGCATAGAAGACAACAGAGATCAGGATTGAATCTGGTTTCCCAGGTCCCAGTAGCAGTAGCACTGACTGATCTAACACACAAAATGCTGGAGGAATTCAGCAGGCTAGGCAACATCTATGGAAAAGAACATACAGTTGATGTTTCAGACCAAGACATTTTCCATGTAAAAAATCAACCTTTCAAATGGTCTTATGCTCTAAATCTCCTTTAAACTTTCCCCCTCTCACTTTGAACTTATGCCCTCTAGCACACATATTGAAATTGGAGTTGGTTTTGGTTTATTAACTATAAAAGCTATATGAAGGAAAAAGATTAAATACAAGGGTAAACTAGCCAGTAATATAAAGCAAGATACTAAAAGTTTTTCAGTTATATGAAGAGTAAAAGGGAGCTGAGAGTTGATATTGGACCACTGGAAATGATGTTGGTGAGGTAGTTGAGAGACAAAGAAATGGCAGATGAACTTAATGGGTACTTTGTATCCGTCTTCACTGTGGAGTATGTGAAGAGCAAGAGGATAAGACGTGAGAGAATAGAACCAATCAAGTGTGACAGTGGAAAAGTGTTTATGGAACCAGAGGAGATAGCAGAGGTATTTAATGAATACTTTGCTTCAGTATTCACTACGGAAAAGGATCTTGGCGATTGTAGAGATGACTTGCAGCGGACTGAAAAGCTTGAGCATGCAGATATTAAGGAAGAGGATGTGATGGAGCTTTTGGACAACATCAAGTTGGATAAGTCACCGGGACCGGATGGGATGTACCCCAGGCTACTGTGGAAAGCAAGGGAGGAGATTGCTGAGCCTCTGGCAATGATCTTTGCATCATCAATCAGGACGGGAGAGGTTCTGGAGGATTGGAGGGTTGTGGATGTAGTTCCCTTATTGAAGAAAGGGAGTAGGGATAGCCCAGGAAATTATAGGCCAGCGAGTCTTACTTCAGTAGTTGGTAAGTTAATAACTTTGAAGTAGGTACAGAGGAGGTGTCAGGAGTAAGTTTTTTACACAGAGCGCGGTGAGTGCGTGGAATGGGCTGCCGGTGGTGGTGGTGGAGGCGGAAACGATAGGGTCTTTTAAAAGACTCCTGGATGGCTACATGGAGCTTAGAAAAACAGAGGGCTATGGGTAAAACCTAGGTAGTTCTGAGGTAGGGACATGTTTGACACAGCATTGTGGGCTGAAGGGCCTGTATTGTGCTGTAGGGTTTCTATGCTTCTACTCACAAACACTCACACCCACAGAAACAAAAAGAAACAAGTGCACAGAGAGCTACGCAGTCTGTCATTGGTGGCAATGGAGACATGTCACCTCACACATCACAGCTCTAGGAAGGTGAGCTTAATCCTGACCCTGGGTGCTGTCTGTGTGGAGTTTGCATGCCCTCCGTATAAGCACGTGTATTTGATGGGAATGCAAGAAGGAAGGGGATACCGGTAAATAATTAGAGGAATGGGATTGTTCTTATAGTCAACATGGACTCAATGAGTCAAGCGGCCCTCTGTGTTTTAATTAATATAACAGTCATATACGTATATAGAAAGAAACACACACACACAAGAAAAATCCTGGTCCCTATTCCTTCAAGCTGGCCCTCTCAAGATCAGGAATGCCATTGTCACAGCCCACATGTACATGGAGTCGAGAGGCCAGGTTCAAACTGGTTGCGAGGTCTCGAGGGATTTTGTGAGTGAGGTGGAATGTCTGACTGGTGCAAATCCATGAATAGAATGTCCAAGTAGTGAGGTTCTGAGGTCTGGTTGGTGAGGTTCTACGATTGGAATGTCAGGGCAGTAGGGTTCAGAGGACAGAATGTCGGAGTGGTGAGATTCTAAGTTGGGATGTCCATTGGGTGAGGTTTGAGGGATGTGTTGATCTGGGAAATGAAGTGAGGTGAACCTTTGACATGCAGCACACCCCAGACCCCAGCTTTTCAGTCATCAATGTAGTCAGTCTTTCACTGTGTAATAAACACTCAAAATAAATTTTTAAAATATAAAGTTACTTAAACCTTTCAAAAAATAATTTTTAAATCAACTAGAAACACTTTAAAGCATAATTAACAAATTTTAAAAATCAAAGCAAGCAGAAAGAATTTTTAAAGAAGTAATGCTTTATTGTTCAATTGCTCTGCTGCTCTCATGCTTCAGAGCCGTGTGGTTCCTTTCCTGTTTACCCCGTGTACCTCGGACTTAAGATACGACACTGAGTCATGTCATCTGCAGAAATTCTCTGATGACTCAGCAATAGTTGGGTGTATAAAGGGGGGATGGGAGGACGAATACAGGGCCCTGGTGGAGGACTTTGTCAAATGGAGCAAGCTGAATCATTTGCAGCTGAATATCAGTAAGACAAAAGAGATGGTGACAGACTTTAGGAAGATGATAAGCCTGCACGGCTCCCTGTTACTAGGGTTAGGAGGTGGATTAAGAACCACAAGTACTTGGGGGTGCACCTGGATGACAGACTTGAGTGGAGCACCAACACAGAGGCTGTGTACAAGAAGGACCAGAGACGCCTCTAATTCCTGAGGAGACTGAGGTCCTTTGGAGTACGTAGGCCTCCCCTTCACATGTTCTGCCAGTTTGTTGTCGCCAGTACAATCTTCTGTGTGCTGGGGCAACAATGTCAACACGGGTGATGCCAACAGGCTCAATAAACTGATTAGAAAGGCTGGCTCTGTTATAGGAGTCAAACTGGACACACTGGAGGCTGTGGTAGACAATGAATCCCATGGAAAATCCTGGCAATTCTGAACAATGTTTCTCATCCTTGGCTGAGCAGAGGAACAATTTTAGCCATAGACTAAGACAACTGTGCGCTATATGAGGTCATTCTTACCCTCGGACATTAGGCTCTATAATGAATCACCCTATAGCTGGGGGAGTGGTGACCCCCCCCCCCCCCCCGTTAGAATGTTTGAGGTAACTGTTTTTTACTCTTTCTTACTTCTCTTGTAATATTTGTATATTTGTGCACTTGTAATGCTATCGTGACACTATAATTTCCTTTAGAATCAATAAAGTATCTCCCTATCCATGCAATCCATCACCGGGGTCAGCAATACTTTCAAAAATACAGAATTGAACATACAGCTGAATCCTCCTGATTAGACTTACCCCAAAAAGCTGCTAATCTACCCCTGGATTCCATGAAATCTAGTGTCATTGATCAATTGTTGCCTGGGAGTGGGGGTGGGGGTGGGAAGGCAAGTATATGGAGTGGTGAAGTTGTCATGGGATGCTACTTAGAACATAAGACCAGATGAAATAGGAGCAGGAGTCGGCCATCTGGCCTGTTGAACCTGCTCCGCCATTCAATAAGATGATGGCTGATCTGACCATGGACTCATCTCCACCTTCCTGCCTTTTCCCCATTGCTGTTTAGGGGAACACGGCAACTGGAGCTGGCAGCTCAAGCACTGCATCCTCAGGGGCGTCTGTTCCTAAATACACACTGCAACTGAGCTGTATGTAATTGACTAACCAATCCTCAAATGACCAGCTATGTCATTATTATGAACAAAAGGAATAGGAGAAGGAAGACGGTTGGCTTATCATGTCTGCTGCACAACAGATTGTGACAGCTTGTTCACCTTAGCTTCACTTCCCTGCACTATTCCCACCTTCCTTCATTCTCTTAAAATGGCAAAAACGTAACGACCTGGTTCTGGAATATATTCAGCCACTGTATTTCAATACCCTCTGGGATAGAAAGTTCCTTCTCTTCTCCATCCAGAATGTTCAACACCTTATCTTGACACTGTGACCTCAGGCTCACTCTGGCAGGAGTATCAAAATGCAATTCGAACCTATCAAACGTCAGAAGAAAGTTGTGGAGCACCATCATTCCAGGTGCATCCTTCCCCAGGTTAGAGAGACTAGACCATCATTCCAGGTGCAGCCTTCCCCAGGTTAGAGAGACTAGACCATCATTCCAGATGCGGCCTTCCCCAGGTTAGAGAGACTAGACCATCATTCCAGGTGCGTCCTTCCCCAGGTTAGAGAGACTAGACCATCATTCCAGGTGCGTCCTTCCCCAGGTTAGAGAGACTAGACCATCATTCCAGGTGTGTCCTTCCCCAGGTTAGAGAGACTAGACCACATTCTGTCACACCAGGACCCAGTTCAGTTGCAATACCCTCTCAAAGGGCAGCACACTAGTGTAGTGGCTAGCATAGTTCTGTACAGTGCCAGCTGTAAGACCAGGGCTCGAGTTCCACTCTCTGTATAGAGTTTGTATGTTCTCCCCGTGGATCTCCTCGGGATGTTCCGGTTTCCTCCCTGTTAGGGCTGGTGAGTTGCGGGTATGCAATAGATAGGTGAGTTGTTGGTGACGGAGAAGTGTCAAAACTTGTGTGTTCCTTAGTATAATCCTTGCTGATTGATTCGATGCAAATGACGCATCTCACTCTACGTGAGACAAATAAAGCTAATATTTAAAGTCCTCCCCATTTTTCTTGCCTGTGAATATGCAGAGGAGAACCAGGTCCCTCCGAAAAGCAATCTCTTCCAATTTCTTGCCATTTAAGTAATGTTCTCTTTCCCTTTTTTTTCCACTGAAGTGGATGACCTCACATTTTCCATGCTATGTTCCATCTTTGGTGTTATGGTCTTATTCCAGTTCCTCATCTCTTCACTCAAGCTGTCTACAACTGCCTGAAGCCCAGATGTATCCTTCTTACAGCCTATGTTGTTTCACCAGCAAGCTCAGATATACTACACTTGGTCCCCAAATGTAAATAGTTGAAATGATCATGTACAGCAGGGGTTCCAGCATCAAACCTTGCAATGCACTACCAAACCAAAGATACCCCATTTATTCTGACCCTCTGTTTTCCGCTTATTATCCAGTGCTCTATTCATCTCAGTATATTTCCCCTAATATCACATGCTTTAATTTTATTCAACAATCTGTGATATGACAGCTTATTGAAGTCCTCCTGGAAGTACCATATCTTTGTAATATATATGTGTGACTAAACACATTGATGAAGGTTGTGACTAAACACGTTGATGAAGGTAGAGCAGTAGATGTAGCAAGACATTTGATAAAGTACCCCATGCAAGGCTTATTGAGAAAGTAAGGAGGCATGGGATCCAAGGGGACCTTTCTTTGTGGATCCAGAACTGGCTTGCCCACAGAAGGCAAAGAGTGATTGTAGATGGGTCATACTCTGCATGGAGGTCTGTGACCAGTGGTGTGCCTCAGGGATCTGTTCTGGGACCACTTCTCTTCTTGATTTTTATAAATGACCTGAATGAGGAAGTGGAGGGTTGGGTTAGTAAATTTGCTGATGACACAAAGGTTGGGGGTGTTGTGGATAGTGTGGAGGGCTTTCAGAGGTTATAATGGGACATTGATAGGATGCAAAACTGAGCTGAGAAGTGGCAGATGGAGTTCAACCCAGATAAGTGTGAGGTGGTTCATTTTGGTAGGTCAAATATGATGGCAGACTATAGTATTTATGGTAAGACTCTTGGAAGTGTGGAGGATCAGAGGGATCTTGGGGTCCGAGTCCTTAGAACATTAAAAGCTGCTGTGCAGGTTGTCTCTGTGGTTAAGAAGACATACGGTTCATTGGCCTTCATCAACTGTGGGATTGAGTTTGAGAGCCAAGAGGTAATGTTGTAGCTACACAGGACCCTGTTCAGACCCCACTTGGAGTACTGTGCTCAGTTCTGGTCGCCTCACTACAGGAAGGATGTGGAAACCATAGAAAGGGTACAGAGGAGATTTACAAGGATGTAGCCTGTATTGGGGAGCATGTCTTATGAGAATAGATTGAGTGAACTCGGCCTTTTCTCCTTGGAGCAGTGGAGGATGAGAGGTGACCTGATAGAGGTGTATAAGACGATGAGAGGCATTGATCATGTGGATAGTCAGAGGCTTTTTCCCAGGGCTGAAATGGCTATCACGGGAGGTCACAGTTTTAAGGTACTTGGAAGTAGGTACAGAGGAGATGTCAGGGTTAAGTTTTTTTTACGTAGAGACTGGTGAGTGCGTGGAATAGGCTGCCAGTAATGGTGGTGGAGGTGGATACGAAAGGGTCTTTTAAGAGACTCCTGGATAGGTATATGGAGCTTAGGAAAATAGAGAGCTATGGGTAACCCTAGGTAATTTCTAAAGTAAGTACATGTTCGGCTCAGCATTGTGGGCCGAAGGGCCTGTATTGTGCTGTAGGTTTTCTATGTTTCTGTTCTCCTGATGACATCCTCAAAACACACCATTAGGATTGTCAAGAAGGAGGAAACGCTAGTAGAGATTTAGGGCTCTAACAGAGGGATCAAACCAGAAAGAGGGCTAGCTAGAATCTTCGATAAGAAAACTGGTAATGTGTAATAGAGAATCAGCAGTTAGTTGAGGAGATTAGAGAGCAGAATTTCATCCCTGATATTCTGTTACTTGGGATGGAATTCTTAGCGTCTTCATGTTTGAACCATTCCATCTCATTTGTTGGATACTCCATCCTTAGAATCTCCCGACATGAATATTCCATCCTTAAAATCAGAATCAGAACCAGGCTAAATATCACCGGCATATGTTGTGAAATTTGTTAATGTTGTGGTAGCAGTACAATGCAATATGTTATAATATAGAGAAAAAATTATCATAAATTACAATATATGTGTATATATATATATATAGACTAGTTAAGTTAATACAAAAATTTGAAATAAAAAGAAGTGAGGTAGTGTTCATGGTTTCAATGTCCATTCAGAAAACTGATGACAGAGGGGAAGAAGCTGGTCCCGATTCAGAGAGTATGGGGCTTCTGGCTCCTGCACTTCCTTCCTGATGGTAACAATGCAAAGAGGGCATGTCCTGGGCGGTGGGGGACCATAATGATTGGCACTGCCTTTCTGAGGCACTGCTCCTTGAAGATGTCCTGGATACTACAGAGGCTCGTGCCCATGATGGAGCTGACCTGTTTTACAACTCCTTGCAGCTTACTCTGATCCTGTGCAGTAACCCCCACCACAACCCCCCCCCCCTATACCAGATGAAAATGCAGCCAGTTAGAATGCTCTCCATGGTACGTCTGTAGAACCTTGCTACCCAGACATTTGATCCTTAGAGTCTTACTGTGCCCATAGTCCATCCTCAGAACCTTACTGGCTGGAAATTCTGTCCTTCGACCCTCACCCCCTGACATCCCGCCATTAGGTTGATTTGTTCAGGTATTATATCGGAGGATGCTCACACTCAGATCGTTGTACCTTGAGAGTTTTAACCGTGGAGACTCCTTAGAAATCTGCATAGTCTTCAGACCCATATTTCAGTCTCTCGAGGAGATATTTAAAACCACAGTTCACTTCTCAGGCTTTTAAACACAATGAAAGCATCCAGGATTAATGGAAAATTAGCCATCTGGATTGGAAATGAGACTATTACTAGGACGAGGAAGGTGATGATAAATGGGAAAAATGCAGATGTAGTCTCACTATTGTCTCCTCAAACAACGTGACTCCAGATGATGGAGATGCCTTATTGATCTCAGTGAGGGGTGGGGATTTGAGTTTGGGAGAGAAACAGAATCAAATAAAGTGGTTAATTTTTCCACTGACATGTCTGAAGTGTTACAGTGAGAAAGAGAGAGAAGACCCCAGGAGATAAACTCAGGAACCTCATCGAGAATGATCTGCAAATGGAGAAATCGACTCAGAGGGGAAAGGAAATTCCAGGATGTAAAGCTGAACTGGAGTCCTGGACAACCTGGACCAGATCAGGATAGCAAATTTCCTGCCATGAAGGGCAGGAGGGAACCAGCTGGGTCCGAATTGCACCCGGGTTCTGCAGTCATTGAGGTACATCCCCACCTGAACCCACCCCCCACACATTGCCAGAGTTTCATTCATCAATGGCCCTCCCGTTATCTTCTACTATCTATATATACCATTATCTACAAACTCACTGGATCCCTCTAAACTTCACTCATCTGAAATCCCTCTCCGATAATAACCTGCCCTTCGATCCCATGTATCAAAGTGCACGACCTCACACTTTACCCACCCACTCACTCAACCCATTGAAACTGGTACATGGATATGAAAGGTTTTGAGCCCAAGCTGAGGCAGCTT
Organism: Hemitrygon akajei; assembly: GCF_048418815.1. Taxonomy (NCBI): domain Eukaryota; kingdom Metazoa; phylum Chordata; class Chondrichthyes; order Myliobatiformes; family Dasyatidae; genus Hemitrygon; species Hemitrygon akajei. The sequence goes on along the minus strand of NC_133125.1, from coordinate 173,464,879 downwards.
TGTCGGCTGGGTCAAGTTCGGACTGAAACACACAGTGAAATGTGTCATTTGCCTTAAAAACCAACAAACCTACGGATGTGCTGGGGGCAACCGGCAAGTGTTGCCACACATTCTGGTATCAGTATAACATGCCCTCAATGTTCAGCTGGGCTGGAGGGTCACTTTCCATGAAGCACGTCTCTCCCACCAAACCTAACGTCATTGGCAGATTTACACGGTGTTTTCCCCTTCCTGCAGGTCAAAAACATAAACAGCAAGCCCAACAGCCGGAAAGTCAAGGGCAGCAGTCACAGGGAAACGCCACCCTGTATATCGCTACACGATTTGAACGCCAGAACTCTCTGGCCAACAGCACCTCCACCGGAAGGCTTGCTCTGATCTCTCGCAGTTCCCGGGGGCACACTCCAAATCAGTCACCAAGTGCTGCTGGACGGTCATCGGTGTGCTGCAGTGAGCTCGAAACTTCCTGGGCTCCCAGCACAGCGGGACAGCCGTAAGGGACATTCCAGGTGGCAGGTGGACTTTCTTTGGGATTGCATCGTACAGCCAATGCAGGGGATCTATGTGGATGGGCCACTGTCCAGCAGCCTTCCGCAATCCACAACCATACATGGAGGGGCTGGGGCGGCGGGGAAGCCCCTCAAACATTCAAATAGTGTATTAGTGTATCATGCGGGGGGGGGGGTCTAGGATTCAAAAAAGTTGTTAACTTTACTGAAAGTGTTGATCATATGTAAAATGTTTGGATTGTCTTTATTCTTTTGCATTTTTATTATGAAGTTTATTTTTAATATAACAGGACTGCAGCGGCTTATCGTCACCTTTTACATCCAATATTGTAATACTTCGCAGTTGAAGTGATTTTTGTGTGCCACTGGTAGGGTAGCAGTTTGCTCGGGGAGTCGGAGTTCGGAGTTCAGTCTGGTTTCCCCCTGGAATACATGTTTTTCCCTTGGATATTCCGGTTTCTTCCCACAGTCCAAAGACTTACCGGGTAGGTTAACAGGCCATTGTAAATTGTCTGGTGATTAAGTCGGGGGTTGCTGGGCGGCCTAGCTCAATGTGCCAGAAGTGTCTATTATGTACTGTATCTTTAAATAAAATAAATATTTAAAAAATTAAAATGTGCAAACTTTGATCAGACAACTTCTCGGCGTTATAACACCAGCTATTTTTGAATGTATAACGCCAGCTTGGCCGAATGCAGCAATACACAAAAAAAAAGCAGTCGGCAAATAAAAACAACCCATACCTTTAATGGGAGAGGCGGACTTCCCCTTTAAGTGGGAGGCGGGCTCTCTTGTGAAGTTGCCAGCCCTTTGAGCGACACCATCACAATCTGTCAGTCTCATTACAGTTAAATAAGATTCGATCGGTCCTCCCTCTCCGCGCTGTAAGTGCCGACAAGTGGCTGATTAAAACCATTTAGATTTATATTCGGAGGGCGAGCGCCAGGGAGGATACCCTGTTCTAATTTGGCTCCTATGAATATGTAATTAATCTAATTTCCATCTCTATTATCATTTAAAATCCTATAATCACCACACTTTACTGGTGTAATTGGTTTTTAATTAGCTGCTTTAATTGTCGTAATTGCTCTAATTGTCAAGGCTCTCGGCTGCTGGTTGGCACTAAGTGCTGGGTAATTCATTCCACCTCCTGGCTGCCTGTCTGCAGTCTTGTTGTCTCTCCCTGCCCCCTCCTTCCTTCCCTCTCTCCCTCCCTCTCTTGCTACAGGCGGAGCCGGGGCTCGGCGCAGCTTCCTCGGGCGTCCCTCCCGCCCGTTCTGCAGGTTACAGGCGTGTGGACATACAGACAGATAAACACACATGCACACACAAACGCACAAAATACACATACGCACAACGCAGAGGCAGAGAGAGACACACGTATACACACAGAAACTGACAAACACAGACATACACAGACACAAACAGCATGAAAAACTCATATTTACACTTACAAAGATAGACACACACATACACACACAGTGAATGAAGTATACAGAGACATATGAATCCGCAGGTGCATGAAAATACACAAACATAGAAACACAGACAAGACACACGAACGGGTACACAAACACAGAGCACAGAAAGCATTGAAACAGGCCGTTCAGCCCACAGTTCGTACCGAGCTAGTTATATCAGCAAACTACAGTAACCCCTTCAGTCCACAGACACACGTTCACACAGGCACAGCTCACTACGCACTGAAACCTAGGTACACAGACACATACGCGAACGTTTCAATAGACATATGCACGAATACAACGACACACATACACAAACACACTGTGTTTGTACAAGAAGCCACAGGTAGGTGCACACAGATTACAAAAGGACAGCCATACACGTGTGCACCCGTAGGCACATACTCACGTTCACGTGGAGATGGAATGTCTATTTGCAAAGCCTCTTTATAAGTTGCACACTGTTCAGCCCTGGCCTCCAGAGCGGTCTGTGTGGAGTTTGCATGTTCTCCCAGCGACCACATGGATTTCCACCGGATGCTTTGGTTTCTTCCTCTGTCCAAAAGACACACAGACTGTTGGGTTAATTGGCCGCTGTAGGTTACCCCTAGTACACGTGTTTAACGTTCAAAGTAAGTTTATTATCAAAGTACATACATGTCACCTTAAACAACCCGTGGATTCACAGTAAATATAACAGAATCAATGATCCCAACAGGACGGATGAGGAAAAAAATAAAAGATAACAATAATAACAGAGAAATAAGCAATCAATTTCAAGAACATGAGATGAAGAGTCTTGATGGGACAAGTGAAGCTGAGTGAAGTTATTCCCTCTGGTTCACGAGCCTGATGGTTGTAAGGGTATTAACTATTCCTGAACCTGGTGTTGTGGACCCTGGGGCTCCTGTACTTGCTACCCAATGGCAGCATGGCTGGATAATGGGAGTCCTTAACGAGGGATGCACACCGTGTAGATGTGCTCCATGGTGGGGAGGCTTCACTTGTGATGGACTGGGCCGTATCCACAACTTTCTGTAGGTTTTTCTGTCCAAGGGCATTGGTGTCTCCATACCGGGCCATGATGCAACCAGTCAATATACTCTCCACCATACATGTTTTCATGACCTTTGGAGCCTTGAACCTTAGTCTCAGCCTGTAGGCAGGCAGCTAACCCATCAAATTTCACCAAGTGTGCTCTAGGCATGGAGCCGTAAGCATTCCTAATCATAGTGATGGAAGTGTAGGGAGAATTGGTTATAGGCAAACAACTGGGAGAAATGGACTGACAGGATTGTTTTGTGATCAGGCATTGACACAATGGGCCGAACAGCCTCCACTATACCATAAGGAAATGACAGTTGTATCCATAGCCATACACAGGCAAACAATGAGACACAGATTAAAGAACAACACATGCCCCACACTGATTTATTTGCTTAGTGGGACAGCGTGGAGTAGTCTCTGCCAGTCCTTCGCGTTTTGCCACCCAGCAACCCCAACATGCCCAACTAACCCTAACCTAATCACAGGACAATTTACAATGACCAACTAACTGACCCACATATATTAGAAAGGTGGACAGTCAGAAAGGCACGTTGCACTGAAGCCATCAACTACAGACACACATAGTGACATTGCACAAGTACAGAGTCATGCACAGAGGGAGACAGACACACGTACAAATGCATCCCTGAATATACAGAGGCACATCACACACAAGCACTGACAAGCACACAATAATCATTGAATGATTACAGATTTAACTTTATAAACAGATATTTACATATTTATAAGCAAAGATGAATTACAGACATATGCATGCGGATACAGAGGTAAATCGCAAGATCCAAGCATAAGACATAGGAGCAAAATTAGGCCATTCAGCCCATCGAGAACACCACCATTGCTGATTTATTACCCCTCTATATTCCATTCTCCAGCCTCCTCCTTGTAAACCTTGATGCCTCGACTAATCAAGAATCTAACAAACTCTGCTTTAAATATACCCAACAACTAGACCTCCACAGCTGTCTGTGGCAATGAATTTCCCAAATTCACAACAACGTGACAAAAGAAATTCCTTATTATCTCTGTCCTAAATGAACGTCCCTCTATTCCAGGGATTCCCAATCTGATTCCCAAGAACCGCTTGCTTAATGGTATTGGTACATGGCATAAACAGGGTTGGGAACTGAGCTCTGTTCTGAGGCTGAGCCCTCTGGTCCTAGACTCTCCCACTATAGGAAACATCCTCTCCACATTCAGTGTATCTAGGCCTTTCAATGTTTGATAGGTTTCAATAAGATCTCCCTTCATTCTTCTAAACTCCAACAAACACAGGCCTAGAGCCATCAGATGCTCCTCATATGCTAACCCTTTCATTCCCAAGATCATTCTCATGAACCTTCTCTGGACCCACTCCAATGCAGTAGATGTTTTCATAGATGAGGGGCACAAAACTGCCCACAATACCCCAAATGCCTCAGCATTACACCCTTGCTTTTGTATTCTGATCCTCCAGCAATGAATGCTAACGTTGCATTTGCCTTCCTCACCACCGACTCAATCTGCAAGTTCTCCTTTGGGGAATCCTGCACGAGGATTCCCAAGTCCCTTTGCACCTCTGAGTTTTGAATGTTTTCCCCATTCGGAAAATAGTCTACGTCTTTATTCCTTCTGCCAAAGTTCATGACCATACATTTCCTACCCTACATTCCATCCCATCTGCTACTTCTTTGCACATTCTCCCCATCTGCTTAAGTCCATCTGCACTCCCTGCTTCCTCAACACTACCTGACCCTCCACCTCTCTTCGCATCATCTGCACACTTGGCCACAAAGCCATCTGTTCCATCATCCAAATTATTGACATATAGCATAAAAAGAGACAGCCCCAAAACCAGCCTGTGAGGAACACCACTATTCGCTGCAGCCAGCCATAAAAGGCCCCCTTTATTCCCACTCTTTGCCTCTGGCCAGTTAGCCAATTTTCTACTATTAACATGTGCAGAGTACACAGGCACACACGAACACGCAGGTGTGGACATGCACAAACATAAACAACAGTTACGTTACAACCGCAGTGCTGAGACCCCCGGGGAATCATATCTCCCTCGGCCACTGCAAAATCCAAAAACAATATGACCTAAAAAAAAGATATCAGCTAAAAATATATATATTTTGAAAACAATAAATTCACCACATCTGCAGCCTATTGACTTCATACTCCGGAAATAATATTTCTTCAGTCACAGGAAACAGGTGATCATTATATTTGCAAAAGTCTACCTCACTGTAAACATGCAGATGCAGAACACAGTGTGTTGGGAAGATGTGTCTGACGGTGTGGTATGGGTGCACTTGGTGCTGCATTGGCCACACTAGGGACGTCTCAATCCACTTTTTGCCTGATCAGTGTTCGATAAACTTATTATTTCCATATAAACTCTCCAAGTGATCTCCCCATTCAGCTTTTCCTTGCAACGGCAGAAGGATCTAAGACTGTGCCCAGTCCCCGTCGAACCTGTGTGAAGAGCCCACCGGGGTCAACGCGTCCCTGGAAGGGTCAGGCCAGAACAAGTTGCCATGTCAGATTCCTTCTCTCGGAGCTGTGGTGCCTTCAGTCTTCCAGCGGCTTCACCATTGCCGTTAGAGACAATTCTGAAGCCTGCTTTGTAATCCATTAAGTGCTCAGCTGCAGTGGTGTGATTTGAACATTATCCTGGCTCCTGGTTTACTGACCTACTTGGTCTTCTTCTCTGACCGATCTCTGAGCTAGCACATTCTCACAGTTACAGAGCTGACCAGCATATAACCAGGCCCTTCGGCCCACCACATCTATGCTGACTGTCATATCTATCTATTCTCAATGCAACTTGTTGCATTAATTCAATATCCCTCCATGTCCTGACCCTTCAAGGACCTGTCAAGGAGTCTCTTAAACGTTACTACTGTTCTTGCCTCCACCCCTCTTCCTCTGTTTACTCAAGAAACAAGCTACCCTTTACGTGAAAAATATTTTCCTCCAATCTGCATTAATCCTCTTTCCTTTAATTTTTGCCCTATATTTTTAGATAACTGTACCATGGGGAACAAACACTAGCTATTTATGCCCTCATAATTTTATACACTTCTGTCATGTCATCTCTCAGCCTGCTATGCTTGGAATAAACAAACCAAGTAGGTCCTACCTCAAATAACTCAAGCTCTCCAATCCTTGTAACCTCCTTATGAGCCTTTTTCACACCATTACCAGTGTAAGCACGTCCTTCCTATAGTGTGATGACCATCATAGACTCATGGAAATGGACCCTTTGGACTACCTCACCCTGCCCCTGATGTCTCTATATCTCCACCAATCCCTTTTGCCTGTAATACACCCATCTCTCTCTCTATGCCTTCTCTGTTCCTGTCCATATACCCTTGGGAGACCTCCATCCACTCTTCATTGATGAGTCCTCTGGTGACCAATGTTAACGTCGAACCCACAGGCATGGGGGGGGGGGGGGAGCGACACGTGGCACAGTTGGTAGAGACGCTCCCTCAGAGTGCCAGTGACCCAGGTTCGATCCTGACCTCAGCTGCTGTCAGCATAGAGTCCTCACCTTCCCTCTGTGAACACATCGGGCTCCCTCGGGTGCTCCCACATCCCAAGCACGAGTGGATTGGCAGGTTAGTAGGATATTAAATTGTCCCCAGGGTGTAGTTGAGAGATGGAACCTGCAATGAGTTGAATGGATGTGAGGGAGGATAAATAACTGAGGCTACAGTAGCAGAGCAGTCAGCATGACACTATTACAGTTTAGATCATTCCCGAGTTCGGAGCTGAATTTCAGCACCGTTCAGTGGAATGCGTGGGTTTTGCCCAGATCCTGAGAGGCATAAATAGCTCTGGTTTCCTCCCACAGTCCAGACTTACCAGGTAGGTTAATTGATCATGGTAAAATGGTCCCATGATTTGGTTAGGGTTAATCAGGGTTGCGGGTTGCTGGAATGGTCTGGCTTGAGGGGCCAGAAAGGCCGTCTCCATGCTTTATTGTTAAATATAATAAGAGAATGAATAGGATCTGTGAGCTGGTATAGAGAGAATGGCCCAAATGGCCTCCAATATTATTTTATTTGACTTCTTATCTTTTATTTTATTGAGATACACATGAAATAGGCCTTCCTGGCCCCCCTGAGCCATGCCACCCTAGCCTGATCAAAGGACAATTTACAATGACCAACTAACCTACAAACCAGTACATCTTTGGACTGTGGGAGGAAACCATTCATACATACATTACAACAATCAGATCTACTTTGCATGACCAAATGACCACAACCTGTAACTTTGAGGAAGGAGACCAGAGCAGCTGGAAGAAGCAATACACACACACACACACACACACACACACACACACACACACACACACACACACACACACACACACACACACACACACACACACACACACACACACACACACACACACACACACACACACACACACACACACCAAACTTCCTGCCAGAGGATGGCCAGAATTGGACTTAGAATTCCGATGGCCCCAGCTGTAATAGTGTCACAATTACATATTTGCACATTTCTGTTGCACAGTCTTGTGGTTTTCAATTCCATCCCAAACATTCCTTCTCCATGAACAGCAGCAGTGGGCCAAATATTCCCGGAGTCAGTGGAGAGGCTGCTTCAGCCACTTATGCAGGAAGTCTGCACATTCCCAATGCCTGGCCAAGAACTTCCTAATACCATTTTAAGCATTCCTTTTCCACTAACAGCAGCCATGGGCTAGAGATTCCCAGGAGTCAGTGTGGAGGTTACATTTCTTCCAGGACACTGAGTTATTGGGAAATGTTGAATAGGTTAGGAGTTCATTTCCCGAAGTGCAGAACAATGAGGGGAGATCTTATAGAGGTACAGTATACAAATTTTGAGAGGTATAGATAGGGTGAATACATACATGCACGTTTTTTCCCTCCAGGTTGGTTCAGACTAGAACAAGACATCACCTCAGGACTCTGGTATTGCACATGTGAATGGTGTGTCCCACTCAATGGAGTCAACTACAGTAATGTCGTCATTACAGATTCAAGTTTATTATCATAGGAATAGAAGCACAGAATGTAAATGTCATGAAAATTAGCCATTACAGCAGCAAAAAAGTCAATTACATACAGGAAAAACATAAATTAACATAAATTTTAATTAACATAAATTATACATACCTTAAAAAACATACACAAAATAAGCAAACCGAGTTCAAGTTCAAGTTTAATTATCATTCAAATATACAAGAATATAAGCAAACAAAACAGCATTCCTCTGGGGCCAAGGTCCAAAATGCATTACCAACAGCACACAGCACAGTGCAAATAGCACACATGGTTACAATTTCAGAAACACATACCATCACAAAGAAAAAGATATGCAGCACAAGTCTCTGAGTGGCAAAACTGTAGACTTTCTTGGTCCAGCTTGTCCTTCCACTGAGTGAACACTGGAGAGCAGCACCTAGCAAACACCAGGAGAGCAGCACCAAGTGAATATCAGAGAGCAGCACCTAGCGAACACCAGGAGAGCAGCACTGAGCGAATACCAGAGAGCAGCACCTAGCAAACACCAGGAGAGCAGCACTGAGCGAATACCAGAGAGCAGCACCTAGCAAACACCAGGAGAGCAGCACTGAGCGAATACCAGAGAGCAGCACTGAGCGAATACCAGAGAGCAGCACTGAGTGAATATCAGAGAGCAGCACCAATGTCCAACAGGGTCTTGCGGTCCCAATAAAAACATCTTAAAAACATCATCTTTGTTTGATCACACACTGTCCTGGCACAATGGTACGCAACAAGTCCAGCCAACAAAACAACAATGATAAGCAGTAAGTTTCGCTCCATAGCTATCGAGCAAATTGGTGGTGGGATATCTGCAATACTTGATGTTCTTAGTATCCAGTGGTGATTTGAAAATTGTAAAAAAAAAGATGTACAGGATGAACGAATGCACCTTTGACTGGACCCCAAAAGGCCACTGTGTCTGAGCACACCACCGTCCTACCAGGACTACAGAATAATGACTCTAGTACAAATCGAGAGAGAGAGAGAGAAAATGGAACAGCTTGAGGTAGTGTTAGGGGAAGAAGCTACTACTGAACCTTGAGAGCCTTCACACTCCTGTACCTCCTGCCTGATGTTAGCATCGAGAATAGTGCATGACTTGTGATGGTGGGGGTCACTGATGATGGATGTTGCCTTCCTGAGATACCATCAGTGTCCTCGCTGGAGGGGAGAGCCACTGCTCTCTGTAGCCTCTTGTGCTCCTGTGTACATTGGAGTTTGAATTCCAGGCCATGATCCAACCATCCAGACTGTTTGCCACTGCCCATCTATAGACATTCAGTCGTGAGGATGTTGGCTGGGGGAGGACATTGACATTGAACTCCTTGTCTTTCCAGGGAATTTAGATAGATAGATAGATAGATAGATAGATAGATAGATACTTTATTCATCCCCATGGGGAAATTCAACTTTTTTTCCAATGTCCCATACACTTGTTGTAGCAAAACTAATTACATACAATACTTAACTCAGTAAAGCGTCGGCAAGATGCTTCTCAGATCAGTTCTACCTAGAGTTAGTTTAGTATTGGATATTTAACAGTTAATAAACCCAACGCCTGAAGCTCCACCCCCATCTCAACTCCCTACTTTCTCACTGCTGCCCTCTGGTGAGAACACAGTGAATAACAAGGAACTAGCCCTTAATACAGCTCAGCTCCCAATAATGTTCAACCAAGACCTTCAGCATTCCTTTGATGGGGTCTTTCCTGTGCATTATCCAGTCCTTTCTGTGTCTTTAACTGATTACCGCATTTCCTAAGCAGAATGGTACCTCAGAGCTACAATCCACTTCACAAAGACAACCAAGACATCCAGAAAATATAAAACATTCTTATTCATTCAGCTTCAGCACAATTAACCAAAATGAGACAAGAGTTACAGAACAAGACTTCTTTTAAAATAAATAATGTGATATATTTAACTTTTAAATCAAGCTATACCTCTATCTCGCCTGAACTCTCTGCCTTGCCTGAAGAGAATCAACCCATCCCCATTCTTACTCCTTTACATGTGCTTCTGGTTGCTCTAATGCTTCCATTTAAGATCCATAGAGGAAGGCAGGAGAGCCTGGGTAACAGAGGAGCAGAGGCCTATGTGACTATCAGAGCTCTCCCGACAGGCATTTAGCTTCACAGGCCTGTGCTATTGGCTCCATACATTGACAGCTCCTTTTGCAAGTGGAAATTCTCTCAGTTCAAAATATTGTTTCCCACAAGTGAATTTCCACCAAATGTCTTGGTTTGAAATGTTACTTCTTATTTCAAAATATCATAAGATTTGTGAAATACAGAACCTTCAAGCCAATGAAGCCTGAAGGCACACACTCAACAATCCAGGAACAGCTTCTTTCCCCTCTACCATCCGACTTCTGAATGGACACTGAACCCATGAACACTACCTCACTACTTCTTTTTTCTCTTTTTGCACGACTTAGTTAATTTAACTTTTTAATATACGAGGGGTGATTGATAAATTTGTGGCCTAAGGTAGAAGGAGTCAATTTTAGAAAACCTAGTACATTTATTTTTCAACATAGTCTGCACCTACACTTACACATTTAGTCTAGCAGTCGTGGAGCATACGGATCTTTGACCTCCAGAAAGTGTCCACAGATGGGTGATTGATAAGTTCCTGGGCTAAGGTAGAAGGAGATGAGTTATACAGCTCTTGTTACGTGCACATGCAGTTCAATTCCTTGAGTGATTATGCAAAAATTTTGAAGTTAATAACTCATCTCCTTCTACCTTAGGCCACAAACTTATCAATCACCCCCTGATGCGTTATTAACTTGAAACTTTCTGCATAATCACTTAAGGAGTTGAACTGCCTGCGCGTGTAACGAGAGCTGTATAACTCATCTCCTTCTACCTTACGCCATGAACTTATCAATCACCCCTCGTATATACTTACATTCATTTACAAATATTATTATTATGAATTGGAATCTACTGCTGCTTCATAACAACAAGCTTCATGACACCAGTTTCTTCAGTGCCTTTCATTGGATGTATTTACCGCAGAGGCTGAAAGGTTTGTTGATTAGTAAGGGCATCAAATGTTACGGGGAGAAGGCAGGAGAATAGAGTTGAGAGGGACAATCGATCAGCCATGATGGAATGGCAGAGCAGACAGTGAGCCGAATTCTGCTCCTATGTCCTCCCACATCCCAATGATTCAAAGGATTCAGAGTAGGCTTAGGTTCATCCAAACCTGCTCTTGGTTTAGGTGGACTCTCGAGGTTCCATTTTACTACATTAAAAACAAAGAAAACCTACAGAATACAGGCCCTTTGGCCCACAAAGTTGTGCCGAACATGACCCTACCTTAGAAATTACTAGGCTTACCCATAGCCCTCTATTTTTCTAAGCTCCATGTACCTATCCAAACGTCTCTTAAAAGACCCTATTGTGTCCACCTCCACCACCGTTGCCGGCAGCCCATTCCACGCACTCACCACTCTGACATCTAACCCTTGACATCTCCTCTGTACCTACTCCCCAGCCCCTTAAACCTGTGTCCTCTTCTGGCAACCATTTCAGCCCTGGGAAAAAGCCTCTGACTATCCACACGATCAACGCCTCTCATCATCTTATACACCTCTGTCAGGTCACCTCTCATCCTCCGTAGCTCCAAGGAGAAAAGACCAAGTTCACTCAACCTATTCTCATAAGGCATGCTCCCCAATTCAGGCAACATCTTTGTAACTCTCTTCTGCACCCTTTCTATGGCTTCCACGTCCTTCCTGTAGTGAGGCGACCAGAACTGAGTACAGTACTCCAAGTGGGGTCTGACCAGAGTCCTATATAGCTGCAACATTACCTCGCGGCTCTTAAATTCAATCCCATGATTGATGAAGGCCAATACACCGTACGCCTTCCTAGCCACAGAGTCAACCTGCGCAGCTGCTTTGAGTGTCCTATGGACTCGGACCCCAAGATCCCTCTGATCCTCCACACTGCCAAGAGTCTTACCATCGTCCTGGATCATCCTGGGACCTATGCTCGGATGCTGTTTGTGGATTTCAGTTCGGCGTTTAACACCATCGTCCCTCATACCCTCTGCTCCAAATTGTCTCACCTTACTGTGCCACCTGACCTCTGCGATTGGATTTACAGCTTCCTGACCAACAGAAATCAGCAGGTAAGGATGGGACAGGTCACCTCGGATATTCGAATCACCAACACCGGCGCCCCCCAGGGGTGTGTCCTCTCTCCACTGCTGTTCTCCCTCTACACCAATGACTGCACCTCCTCCAACCCCTATGTGAATCTTTTGAAGTTTGCAGACGACACTACCGTCATCGGACTCATCCAGAATAGTGATGAGTCTGTATATCGACAGCAGGTGGACCAACTGGCGCTCTGGTGCAGTCGGAACAATCTGGAGCTGAACACGCTCAAGACAAAGGAGATGATAGTGGATTTCAGGAGACATCCCCCTGCTATGTCTCCCCTCACAGTCCTCAGCAGCCCTGTGTCCACCGTGGAGAACCTCAGGTTCCAGGGAACCACCATCTCTCAGGATCTGAAGTGGGAGCAGAACATCAGCTCCATCCTGAAGAAGGCCCAGCAGCGGATGTATTTCCTGCGGCTCTTGAGGAAATACGGTCTGCCTCAGGAATTGCTGCTGCAGTTCTACACTGCAGTCATTGAGTCTGTCCTGTGCACCTCCATCATTGTGTGGTTTGGAGCCGCCACCAAGCAGGGTAGAACCAGACTACAGCGCACAGTGAGGACTGCCGAGCGCATCATTGGAGTCTCCCTGCCCTCTATTGTGGACCTGTACTCTTCCAGGTTGAAGAAGAGGGCGGGGAACATCATAAAGGACTCCTCCCATCCTGCGCACGGACTGTTTGATCTGCTTCCGTCTGGTAGGCGCTTCAGATCCCTCCAGACTAAGACTAATAGGCACTGGAGAAGTTTTTTCCCTACTGCGGTCACTTTGCTGAACAGTTAACTGCCGGTTAACTGTCGGCTAACAATTACTTGGATTGCACTACCTGTATGTATAATCTATATTTTCATTTATATTTATCATTATTATTGTTATGAGCAGAGAGACAACATCTGCCGGAAGTAAATTCCTTGTATGTGCATAGGTACTTGGCGATTAAAGTCTGATTCTGATTCTGATTCTGATAAATCCTATATTCTGCCATCGTATTTGACCTACCAAAATGAACCACTTCACACTTATCTGGGTTGAACGCCATCTGCCACTTCTCAGCCCAGTTTTGCATCCTATTGTAAGCATTACGTTAACCCATTACCTTCCGTATCCAGGATGCACACCAGCCCCTGAGGACCCCCTGGTCCTTGAAGACCTCCAATGTACCAACAGACACTGTGCTCTCTCACTCTCTCCAGAGACACTGGGGCATGGACATATCTTAGGAGATGACGAGAAATGAGACAAGGTCTCTGTTGGTCATGGTCAACCGTGGATGTGGCATCTTAGCTGTCGAGATACGTAAGCCAGGGCAGTACAATGTGGAGGGCAAGCTGTTGCCCGTGTAGCAAGCTCCCCCTCTCCACACATCTGATGAACCCAATGGAACAGCAGAGAACGATACAGTTTGGCTCCAGCAGCATCACGGGAGTTGTCAGTCAGCATAGAGCTCAGCATAGGACTGCCTTAGGGACTCCAGCTCCAGATTATTCCCTGGGTTTACTCCCAAAGCCTTCCCCATAAGTGGGTGTGGCCACAAGGCAGCGGAGGTTTGAGATCCGAGTTTTCCTTCTCCTGGGTGAACTGCCAACCACAGCTAACAAGCCCCATCTGCCCGAAGCCACTGGCTTTAAGACGCCAGTAGCCCATCTTTACCCCTTCTCCTGTCAGTAGAAATGGCTCCACCGTCTAAGTAGCTAAGCCACATGTGAAGGTGAGGAGCTGGACATGGTTGTCAGAGGCTATTGGGTCGTACACCAGTGGGATCATTTAATAGGCAGTGGGAGCTTGTCCCCGGCTACAATAACCTTGAGGAGCCATATATCCAAGGAAGAGAGGCAGGAAGTGCAGTCCCTATTCCGGGAGAGTGTGGTGGGACAGTGTAGAAGGACCTTCGCTCTTTGTTCAGCCTGTGCTGTAAATGCTCTGAGAGTCGGTGATGAGGCAGTGTGAAAGGAACTTCAGTCTGTGTCTAACTCATGCCTCACCCTGCCCCAGGCGAGTGTAATGGGCCTGTATAGAGCAGGGGTTGCCAAACCGTGGTCCATGGACCCCTTGGTTAATGGTAAAGGCTCCAAGGCATAAAAAAAGTGGTTGTGAACCCCTGGTGTAGAGGGAATTTATGACCATGTGAGTTTCCCCTGAGTGTTCCGGTTTCCTCCCACATCCCAAAGATGTACAGCCAGGAGACAGCGAGTTGTGGGCAGGCTACATCGGCGTCAGAAACAGGATGGCACTCGAGGGCCACCGGTAAATCCTCACTGATTTGACTTGACGCAAACAATGTATTTCGCTGTATGCTACAATGTGAAAAATAAAGTTAATCTTATCTTCTTGTATCTTACCATATACTGTTCTTTATTTCTAAACCATGTTGTCTCTATCCAGGGAGAGTGTGACAGGAAAGTGCAGAAGGAACTGCACTCTGAGTTTAACCCATTCCTTTCCCTGCCCTGGGAGTGTGTGACGGGACAGCCTGGGGTGAGCTTCACTCTGCATCTAACCGGTGCTGTCCCTGCCCTGGGAGTGTGTGATGGGATAGTGTTGAAGGATCCTTCTTGTGCTGGGTGTTTTGGCCAGATGGGCATTTTGTTCCCCTGCTTACTGCCCTCAGCTGAAACACTTGCTAATTCATTGGCTCAGAGGGTTCCCTTTGTGGGCTGTATCGCTGACCGCCGCGTAGAACTGTAACACTGAAAGCAGGAAGTGAAGCATCTAAAAATACAGTCCTGGATGAGTGCAGTGTGGTGCAGTTGAACTGAGGCGAATGGCTGAGAGACTGACTGAGAGCTTGTGCTGTGGCGTCTGCACGCAGACCTACACTGAGCCCGTGACCCTGGACTGCGGACACAACTTCTGCAGACCCTGCGTCTTGGGGCTGTGGGCCGGGCAGGAGGGCACCGTGCCGTGCCCTCAGTGCGGCCAGACATTCCCCAGGAGGGAGCTGAAGACCAACCAGCTGCTGGCCACCTTGGTGACCAGCCTGGGCGTCCTGCGACTGGACCCCGAACCTGCGCTGACCGGGCAGAGGTGCCCTTCCCACTGGGCACAGCTGATGCTCTTCTGCCCCAAGGATCTTGCGCTGGTGTGCCCCAGCTGCCTGGCACAGGAACCGGATGGAAGGAAATCCTTAATGCCTCCAGAGGAAGCCTACACATTCTGCCAGGTAAGGAGACTTGGATCTCAGAGGTAACTTGCCAAAGCTTTGGGGTATCTCCACCACCAGGAGCTTGTGATTTTGTGTGTTATCAGGGACGTGGGGTCATTGGCAAGACTAACATTTGATCCACGTCCCTGACTGTGCCTGAGAAGGTGGGGGGAGCGGGGTAATATAAAGGGACTGATCGGACTTCGCAAACCGCCGCAGCCCTCTAGCGAAGGGGCTGCCACTGTACCGTTCGGGAGGGAGATCCAGACCTGAGAGCCCAGTGTTGCTGATCTATTCCCGAAGCGGTGCGGTATGTGATTTGATGAAGTGCAGATGGTGGTGTACCCACTGTGGCTGCTGCCATGGAGACAGGGGTGTGGGGCTTGCTGTCTGTTACCACTGAACTGCTGGAAAGTGCCCACGTTTGCCAATGACACAAAAGGAGGTGAGAGGGCACGCAGAGCTGAGGACATTTGGACTCTGCATCAGGGTACAGATGGGGTTGAGAGAGCAGATGGGGAAAGACCGGGGCCCTGCCCTTTGACAAGAGGAATCCATATTCATATTGGGATCTTATTCATCATAGAAACAAACAGAGAAGTGGTGCCGTTTGCACGAAGAACCAACTCAACCTAAAGCTGTGCCAGGGAAAAGCTCACAAGTGTCGCCACACACTCGGGCACCAACAGAGCATTGAAACCTGAGGCATTCGGATGGAATGGCTTTTAAAATTAAGAGTCGATGGGGGGCATGCCTAATTTCTCTAGCCTCATGAGGAAGTATAGGATGGTGAGTTTGCTTGGCTATGACGCCTACGTGGTTGGACCAGGACAGGCTATTGGAAGGTGAAGCTCTCAGTCCCCTCAACCTCAGCATTGTCGATGTAGACAGGAGCTCGAGCACACTCTAAAATCAATGGCCAGCTCTTCTTCAATCCTGCTTGCCTTGATAGAAGCAGAACAGAGTGCTCAGCATGAGAACAGGCGAGAATGTGAGAGCCACTGCCTCTTAGAAAGCAAACAAGGAGGCTGAATTTTAGAAGAGAGATCTTATCCGCGTAGGTTCAGCCTTGACCACCATGTGACGTCAGTAGTGAGCAGGGTGTAGGTTGATCAGCCACTGCTAATCATGGGAGGGAGGAGAATCAGGGTGACGGTTGGGTGGGGCACCTTTAGGGGAAGTATGTTGCAGGGGTGGTTGGAATTGCCCTTCTGGGAGCTGGCAAGGACAGGATGGGGTGAATGGCCTCTTGCTTCAGAGCAGGTGCATGAGACAGTGAGGAATGGGAGGAGAGATCAGTGGGACTGGGCAACGTGCAAGACTTGAGGCAGCTGGAGGGAAGGCAAGAAACCAGGACTGGTCTGCTGTGGTGGAACTGGAAGACCAACAGGAAATACATGACAAGCAATGCCTAGCACAGGAAATCCTTCAACTCATGACTATATTTTACCATTGAGGAGTTATTGAAAAGGCGATGCCTCAAGAAGATTAAGGACCCCACCATTCAGGGCATGCCCTTCTCTCACTGCTACCATCAGGGAGGAGATACAGGAGTTTGAAGACACACACTCAACTTTTTAGGAACAGCTTCTCTCCCTCTGCTATCAGACTTCCGAACGTCTGTCAACCCGTGAACACTACGTTATTGTTTTGCAAATCACAAACACAAGAGATTCTGCAGATGCTGGAAATCACACTTTCTGCACTACTTTTTAAAAAAATATTTCTTATTGTAACTTTAGGCACTCAGAATGCTGGAAGAAGCAGCTGGTCAGGCAGTGTCAATGCAAAGGAACAAAGAGTCAACGTTTTGGGCCGAGGCTGTTCATCAGGACTCCTGCCTCAAGAGTTTCAGACCAGAACAACGACTCTCTATTCCTTTCCATTGACGTGTTATCAGGGATGTGGGGTCATTGGCAAGACTAGTATTTGATCCACGTCACTGACTGTGCCTGAGAAGGTGGGGGGATAAAAAGGGACTGATTGGACTTCGCAAACCGCCGCAGCCCTCTAGCGAAGGGGCTGCCACTGTACCGTTCGGGAGGGAGATCCAGACCTGAGAACCCAGTGTTGCTGATCTATTCCCGAAGCGGTGCGGTATGTGATTTGATGAAGTGCAGATGGTGGTGTACCCACTGTGGCTGCTGCCATGGAGACAGGGGTGTGGGGCTTGCTGTCTGTTACCACTGACCTGCGGTAAAGTGCCCACGTTTGCCAACGACACGAAAAGAGGTGAGAGGGCACGCAGAGCTGAGGACATTTGGACTCTGCATCAGGGTACAGATGGGGTTGAGAGAGCAGATGGGGAAAGACCGGGGCCCTGCCCTTTGACAAGAGGAATCCATATTCATATTGGGATCTTATTCATCATAGAAACAAACAGAGAAGTGGTGCCGTTTGCACGAAGAACCAACACAATCTAAAGCTGTGCTAGGGAAAAGCTCACAAGTGTGGCCACACACTCGGGCACCAACAGAGCATAGAAACCTGAGGCATTCGGATGGAATGGCTTTTAAAATTAAGAGTCGATGGGGGGCATGCCTAATTTCTCTAACCACATGAGGAAGTATACCCACAATGTTCAGCAGAACAGCAGCAACACACTCGGGCACCAACAGAGCATACCCACAATGTTCAGCAGAACAGCAGCAACAAAGGAAGCCCATTTCCTCCCTCCCATCCACCCAGTGTCCTCAAACCCCAAGACAGACCACCTGTGGGTCTCCAGCCTCTGTTCTGCTCATGGTCACATGGGTATCTAAAGGCAGCTTATTTCTAAAAGGAGAGATTATTGCAAATACATGAAGTGCAGAGGGATCCGGGTGATTGTGTACACAGGTTGAAAAGAGGTGTGGTCAGAAGGGCTGATGGCACATTGGTCTATATTGCAGGGGGGGTTGGCGGTTAGAGATAGGTTTTAACAGGGCATCGGTGAGGCTACAGCTGGAGTACTGTGCACAGTTTCAGTCCCCTTATTTAAGCAGTTGTGGGAGACTGTCCAAAAGAGTTTCAGTCCACTGATTCCTGGGGTGAGAGAATTGCCCTGTCACTAGTGGCCAACAATATCAGACCTGTATTCTTTGGAGCTTTATCAGATGAAGAGCGAACTTATTCAATTGCATAATATCCAAATGGAGTTTGAGAAGGAAGGAGGCTGGATGTGTCCACGCTGGAAGCGGTTCAAATGGGGTTGGGGGGCTGGGAAATAAGGTTCGGGGATTTTCATTTAAAGCTGAGGTGAAGGTAGTGAATCTCTGGAGCTGTCTGCCCCAGTGGCGTGTGGAAGGTAAACCTTTGTGAGAGTTTAAGAAGAAAAGAGATGAGTATTGGAAAGATCAGGGAATTGTGAGCTAAGGAGAAATGGCACAAAGGAGATGAGGAAGAGGCAGGTGAACGAAGATAATTTTGCTACATTACTTGGAATTGATATTGGTTTATTATTGCCACATGGGAATCATGTTTAATATCACTGTTGGTGAAATTCGTTAACTTTGTGGCAACAATACCATGTGATACAAACATAGAAAAACAGCGTAATTACAGTAAGTATATGTATATTGAAGAGTTAAATTAAATAAGTAGTGCGAAAATGGAAATGGAAGTGAGCAAACACGAGGAAATCTGCAGATGCTGGAAATTCAAACAACAACACACACAAAATGCTTCATCAGGACTGACGAAGGGTCTCGGCCCGAAACGTTGACAGCGCTTCTCCCTATAGATGCTGCCTGGCCTGCTGTGTTCCACCAGCTTTTTGTGTGTGTTGCGTTATGGAAGTGAGTAGTGAGGTAGTGTTCGTGGTTTCAGTGTTCATTTAGAAAACAGATGGCAGCGGGGAAGGAACTGTTCCTGAATAGCTGAGTGTGTGCCTTCAGGCTTCATAGCCTCCTTCCTGACAGTAACGATGAGAAGAGGCCATGTCCTGGGTGGTGAATTGAACTGAATTGATTGTGAGGGGACACGTGCACAGAGAGACAGTGAAAAACTTGTCTTGCGTACTGCTCATACCGATCAGATCATTACACGGCGTATTGAGATAGTACAAGCTAAAACAATAGCGGAATGCAGAATAAAGTGTAACAGTGACAGCGGAAATGCAATCCAGGTAGACAATAAGGTGCAAGGTAGATTGTGAGGTCAAGACTCCAACCTATCGTACTAGGGAAATATTTAATAGTCTTTTAAGAGTGGGAAGAAGTTGTCCTTAGGCATGGTGGTATGTG
Organism: Hemitrygon akajei; assembly: GCF_048418815.1. Taxonomy (NCBI): domain Eukaryota; kingdom Metazoa; phylum Chordata; class Chondrichthyes; order Myliobatiformes; family Dasyatidae; genus Hemitrygon; species Hemitrygon akajei. The sequence continues at coordinate 173,445,248 of NC_133125.1, read as the reverse complement.
CTTTCATGCTTTTGTGTTTTCTGCCCAGTGGAAGAGGAGAAAAGTGAAAATGTTGGTGAGGCCCTTGACTACGCTAGCCACCTTACCAAGGCAGTGAGAAGTATAGACAGAGTCCATGGAGAGGAGGCTGATTTCTGAGGCTGATTTTTGTTTAGAGCTGTGTCTACAACTCTCAACAGATTCTTGAAGTCGTGTACAAAGCAGTTGCTATACCAAACCTGATGCGTTCAAATGGAATGGTTTTTACTGTGAGTCAATTAAAATTAAGAGTCAATGGGGGGCATGCCTAATTTCTCTAGCCTCATGAGGAAGTATAGGATGGTGAGTTTCCTTGGCTGTGACGCCTACATGGTTGGACCAGGACAGGCTATTGGAAGGTGAAGCTCTCAGTCCCCTCAACCTCAGCATTGTCGATGTAGACAGGAGCTCGAGCACACTCTAAAATCAATGGCCAGCTCTTCTTCAATCCTGCTTGCCTTGATAGAAGCAGAACAGAATGCTCAGCATGAGAACAGGCGAGAATGTGAGAGCCACTGCCTCTTAGAAAGCAAACAAGGAGGCTGAATTTTAGAAGAGAGATCTTATCCGCGTAGGTTCAGCCTTGACCACCATGTGACGTCAGTAGTGAGCAGGGTGTAGGTTGATCAGCCACTGCTAATCATGGGAGAGAGGAGAATCAGGGTGACGGTTGGGTGGGGCACCTTTAGGGGAAGTATGTTGCAGGGGTGGTTGGAATTGCCCTTCTGGGAGCTGGCAAGGACAGGATGGGGTGAATGGCCTCTTGCTTCAGAGCAGGTGCATGAGACAGTGAGGAATGGGAGGAGAGATCCGTGGGACTGGGCAACGTGCAAGACTTGAGGCAGCTGGAGGGAAGGCAAGAAACCAGGACTGGTCTGCTGTGGTGGAACTGGAAGACCAACAGGAAATACATGACAAGCAATGCCTAGCACAGGAAATCCTTCAACTCATGACTATATTTTACCATTGAGGAGTTATTGAAAAGGCGATGCCTCAAGAAGATTAAGGACCCCACCATTCTGGGCATGCCCTTCTCTCACTGCTACCATCAGGGAGGAGATACAGGAGTTTGAAGACACACACTCAACTTTTTAGGAACAGCTTCTCTCCCTCTGCTATCAGATTTCCGAACGTCTGTCAACCCGTGAACACTACGTTATTGTTTTGCAAATCACAAACACAAGAGATTCTGCAGATGCTGGAAATCACACTTTCTGCACTACTTTTTAAAAAAATATTTCTTATTGTAACTTTAGGCACTCAGAATGCTGGAAGAAGCAGCTGGTCAGGCAGTGTCAATGCAAAGGAACAAAGAGTCAATGCTTTGGGCCGAGGCCCTTCATCAGGACTCCTGCCTCAAGAATTTCTGACCAGAACAACGACTCTCTATTCCTTTCCATTGATATTGCCTCACCTGCAGAGTTTTTCCAGCATTCTGTGTGTGTTAATCGGTAGTTCCAGCATCTGCAGAATCTCTTGTGTTTATAGCAGTCTTTTTACGTCTCGCTCTGTACTGCTGCTGTAAATTTTCACGATATACTGTCTACCTGATTCTGATCTGTACCACAATTAGTCAAAGCTCCATAGGGGCACTGAACATGAAAGTGGCCCCTTTGGCCTATTGAGTCTTTGTTGAGCATTAAGCATCTGCTTTATGTTAATCCCATTTCATTCTCCCCAAATTCCCATTAACTGACCCCCAAACTAGCTAGATGCCAGGGGACAATTTACAGCGGCCAATCAACCTACTGACTCACATCTCAGAGGAAACCGGAGTAACTGGGGGAAATCCAGGTGGTCACAGGGAGAACGTGCAGGCTTCACATCCAGGGGTTGGGATCGAACCAGCGTTGCCAGGACCCTGAGGCACTGGCTCCACCAATTGTACCACCCTGCTTGCCAAGCAAGAGGCCCTGCTCCCTGTGACAGTGTAGCCTGGTATGTAACACCCTCACTGAGTCGTGGACCCCATTCCTCAATTCACAGGCTGGGTCAGGTACCAGCACAGTGTCTAGGGAGTCCTGTGCCTACACCTGGGCTAACTGCCCCTCGGACTCAGTCTGCGAGTGGAGCGAGGTTTCCTCTTGCCAATTGTGGCTCACTCATCTCATCACGTCAACCAGCATTCTCTTTATGGACGCTGTCTCAATGCTTCTTGATGCCTCAGTGAAGAGGCCAGCCTATTCAAATACCCCATCCACCATGGACATACCCCCTTTCTCCCATCGGCAGAAGTTTGAAAGCTTGTTCTACCTCAACGCACAGTGTAATGATTTGATCTATATGAACAGAATGCATGATGAGTTTTTCTCTGTATCTTGGTATGTGTGACAATAGTAACCCGATACTACTACCACCAATACTACTGCCCAGTGCCCAGCAGGTGGGGTAAGTTTTCCAGATGTGTTCCAGTGTCCAAAACTCAGACTCCAACTCACGTCCTCCGGCTGCGGACACTTCTGGTCGATATTACACAAGAGTATTGCATTCATTTCTGCTTGCCCCATTATAGAAACGGATTGTGGGCTTTGGAGAGGGTGCAGAAGAGATTTGCCAGGATGCTTCCTGGACAACAGGTTGGACAAAGTGTTGCTATTTTTCTCTGAAATGGGAATCAGGTTTCCCATTAACACTGACATGTCATGAGGTTTGTTGTTTTGCAGCTGCAGTACATGAAATACTGTAAGTTACATTAATAAATACAATGCAAAAACAGCAAAATTGTCAGGTGCTCTTCATGGGTTCATGAACTGTTCATAAATCTGATGGCAGAGCAGAAGAAGCTAAGCCTACAATGTTGAGTGTGTGCTTTCAGATTCCTGTACTTCCTTCTTGATAGTAAAATGAGAAGAAAGCATTTCGCAGGTGGTGAGTGACCTTAATGATGGACGTTGCTGTTTTGAGACATCGCCTTTTGAAGATGTCCTCGATAGCAGGGAGTGTCGTACTCACAATGGAGCTGGCTCAGTCTACAACTCTCTGCAGCTTTGAAGCCCGAGGGGAGAACCAGTTAGATGTGTATAAGATTATGTGAGGCTTTTATGGGGTCCAATGTCAAATTCTGGAGGCTAAGGGGGGAATAATTAAAGAAGTTATGCAGCACAAGTTTTCTTTGTATGCAACTTTATATCAATCAGGTTCGGGAGGATGCAGACTACTGCATTCAAACCTGGATGTTCTATGAAAGCTCGAATGAGGAAGCTTGGACTAGAGGTCACGAGAATAAGAAGATGTGGGACAAACTCGGGTTGCTTTCTCTGGTGTGCCAGTGGCTAAGGGGAGGCCCGATGGAGAACTATAAGATTATCAGAGGCATAGATAGAGTGGGCAGCCGGTATCCAAGGTCAACATGTCTAACACTACGGGACATGCGTTTAAGGCGAGTGTGCTAGATAGAGATATGTGGGACAAGGATTTTTATGTAGGGTGAGTGTTGCCTTGGACGTGCTGCCAGTGATGGTGGTGGAGGCAGATGCTACAGAGATATTTAAGGGGTCTTACAAAGATGCATGAATGTGCAAAAATGAAGGAATATGGACAGTATGTAGCCACAAGGGATTGGCTTAGTTTGGTGTCTAATTACTAATTTAATTAGTTCAGCTCATCACCATTCACTACAGAGCCTTTCCTGTGCTGTACAGTTCTATGTTCTAGATGGGACCACCATGCTTTCCGTCAGCTCCCCACACACTCGTTACAAAACACCGCCTGTTCTGTTAACAAGTTATTTAAACTCAATAACTACAATGTTCTTTTGTTACAAATCGAGCTTCACAATATCTGTGATAGCTTACAAATTTAGAACAAAGGCTTTTACATGGAGAAGAGCACAGCCCCTCCAGACACGTGGTCACAGACCTATCAAAGACTACTTCACTACGTCAAAAATAAATGAATATTTTTAATCCTGTGGTATTTCAGTTGAACATTAAGCCATACTTCTGCTCTTACTTTTGCAAATTGCCTTTCTTACAGGGCCCACACTGTAGACACTCAAACTCTGCTGAAACTTCAGATTGCATTCCACAGTAACACACACACACACAATGCTGAGAAACTCAGCAGGTTAGGTGGTGTCTATGGAGAGGAATAGTCAATGTTTCAGGCCGACGCTCTGCATCAGGACTGAAGACCCTCTGCGATCTTGGAATTTTCAGTCATGTGCTCCTTCGCCAATCACCTTCCAGCTTGAATTTTCACTGCCTCCCCCCCCCCCCCCCCCCCAATTCCGGCTTCTTCCTCTCTTCCAGTCTTTATGAAGGGTCTCGGCCTGGTCATAGATGCTACCTGACCTGCTGAGTCCCTCCGGCATTTTCTGTGTGTTATTCTGGATCTCCTGCTCTGCAGAAGCTGTTGTGTTTAAGCTTACAATCTCAGGTAGGACTGTGGAGTTGTGGAGTGATTACAACACCTACGACCGTCGTACCCACAGGGCGCTGGCTGGCTCCTTTCGCACAGCATCTCACCTGTTGTCTCCTGGCTCCTTGCAAACTTCTGAAAGAAGAGTACACTTAAGTTATGAGACCATTGACAGTAACACCAGTTCTTGCTGGTTTCCTAATTAACTAGGAACAGGCGCAGACGAGGAGCCGAGGCCTGGGGCAGATCACCCATTGAAATACAGAGAAGCGGGGACAAGCCTGAGGGACTGACTAGCCTTTTCTTGCACCTTGCATATTGGTTTGCCATTGCGAGTAGAATCAACGAGGTGAGAAAAATAAATATAGCAGCAGAGAAATAAATACTTGAAATGAAATCGCTGCAGTATACGGCAAGGGTTATTGTGGAGTACTTTTCATGAGCTCAGGATCTCAGAGCTCGTGATTTTTTTGTGTAGTCACCCTGTGATACAGTAGACACGGTAGGTATATCGTGCACCCTTGCACGATGCCTTTCTGATTTATGAAAGACTATTTGATGTAGCATTTTCCAGGAACACCTACCTTCCATAAATTAGGGAATCGCAGAAGGCCTATCGAGAATGCTGGAAGCACTCAGCAGCTCAGGAGTGTCTATGGTGAGGAAAACAGGATCCAGATCTCGCCAGCCTAATGGAGACTGTAATGCTATTAAAATGCTAGCAATCTTTTATCAGAGTTTGATTCCTGCCGCTGTCTGTATGCAGTCATGGGGAGTTTGTATGTTCTCCCCATGGCTGCAGGGGTTTCCTCCTGGTGCTCCAGCCTCCCTAACGTTTGGTTAGTGTTAGTGAGCTGCGGGCATGCTACGTTGGTGCCATTGAAGCTTGCAGGCTCACCCCAGTACAATACTCAGACTATGTTGGTCATTGACATAGAACAATGCATTTTACAGAATGTCTCAATGTACATCTAACACAGGGGTGGGCAAACTTTTTGACTTGTGGGCCACAAAGGGTTCTAAAATTTGACAGGGGGGCCGGACCAGGAGCAGATGGACGGAGTGTTTTGGTAATACACCTCATAAGAGAAAATAAAATATCATGGGATATGTAGAAAACATGTGCTTTAATTTCAATTGAAAATGAACAAATGCATTACAACAAAATATCTGTCTTTGAAGTCCCATGGTATTTAGCTATTTATTGAAATGACTTTTAAAACACTGAAAATTAAATGAATAAAATACAGCTTTTTTTAATAGTAACAGTTATTATTTTAAAGCACTGAAAATTCTGTTATCCTTCAAGATATTATCATCATCACTCTCCTCCTGACTGTCTTTATTTCAAAAACGGTAGGAGATGCAGGTCTACTTGTCCTGCTCCTTCTTATTCAATTGTCCCCTGTGTCAAAACTCAACAACGACCAGCGCAAGGACAGAACAGTGACAGCGCGCCAGTATGCGGAACGCGTTATTTGATCTGGAGCGCATTTTTTATTTTGAGAACGTACGTGCACCTGCGCACTACTCATGTCCATCACTTAACAGAAATGACAAGTAACATGTAAGGCTTATTGAAAAAAATATTTTCAAATGCATTTTTTACATAACACAACGAAGAAACTTATTTTTAATTTCAGTGGGAACAGTTTTGTTGATCTCCCTTTTTAGCCAGCGCATCAAAGTCTGGATTTAGTTTTGTTGTGGCGATTCTCAGGATGGATCTGAGGTGTTAACAAGGTTTATTAATATAATTTCATCAAGTTCTGCGGGCCGGATTAAAAGGCTTAACGGGCCGCATATGACCCGCGGGCCGTAGTTTGCCCATGCCTGATCTAACATGTAAAGCTCACCTTTGAATATTTAATCTTTTTGACCTTCTTCTCCATATAATAGTTGTAGCTCATTCTTGCCCGTGTTCAGACCTACAGATTTCAGAGCCCAGAGCTCTGACAGGGGTGAGGATGAATGTACAGGGAGTTTTTAAACCACATCCAAAAGGGGTGACTACAACATGGCCTCCCATTACACCGATTGCTTGACTTTTCTCTTGGCAGAAGTTCAAAGTAAATTTGTTAACATGGTGCACATCTGTCAGCTTGAGATTTGTTTCCTTGCAGTAATACTCTGTAAATCCAAGAACAATAAATAATCAGTGAAAGAACGCACCCAGCAGGGTGGAAGAACAACCAATGTGCAAAAGACAACAAACTGTGCGAATACAAAAGAGAGAAAATAATAATAATAAATAATTAAACAATAAACATGGAGCACATGAGATGAAGTTACTTCCCCCTTGCATCTTTTATCCTCTCCTGCCCTTCTCTCAAAGTGGAATATGTACAAGTACACACACGACGTTGATAAACTTGTCTTCATCGGCATCACAGACACATATAACTATCATTCCAAAGAAAAATGAATTAAACACAATTTTTAAAAGGAGGAACAAAACTAGAATTTTAAAAATCCCCATATTAGTGCAATGTGATCAAAGTCAGCGTGCTGCTAAATTATGGTGATTATGGTTTATTCAGTTGGTTCAAGAACCAAATTGATGAAGGTTCTGATCCTGCTGGTGACCCTGTTGGCACCATCCCTCTCCTCTCCGCCACTGCCCCCCCACCCCGCCAACAGAACGTTAATTCCACTCTCAACACTGCCCCAGTCCAGGAAAAGTAGACAGCTGTTGTGTGTCCTGCTGGGTGAATCAGACATTTGCTGATGTCAGTTGGAGGAAGCTTTTGGGTAGCATTTCCTGTTCTCAGTTCCTTTTCCAGCAGTTGTGGTTGCCAGAGATGGTTCAGATGGCGGGTGGATTCTGATCCCACTCTACACACACTGTATGTTGAGCAGTGTACCACAGGCTGAATTTCAAAAGTTTCAATAGGGACATTTAATGTCAGAGAAATATTTACAATATACTGTACATCCTGAAATGCTTTTTCTTCGCAACCATCCACGAAAACGGAGGAGTGCCCCCAGAGAACGAACGACAGTTAAATGTTAAAACCCCAGCTCCCCTTCCTTCCACATGTAAGTGGCAGCAAACAGCAATCCCCCCTCCCCCTGCCGGCAGAGAAACGAGCATTGGCACCCGCCACTGAGCACTCTAGCGTGAGCAAAGCAACAGCAAAGACACAGATTTGCAGTTACCCCAAAGACTACTTGTTCACCCAGCATTTGACATACCACAGGCTCTCTCGCTCTCTCCCCCTAATAAGGGATGAAAAGGTGCCTCTGTTTCACAGTGACAGGGGAGACAGAACAAACAACAGTCTGGTTTACGATGTTAAAAGTCCGTTGCGTCGCTTTTTTCGAGCTCTGTGCCCAAAGATCTCGGGTGTGTGGGCACAAAGCCAGAGATCTTCCTGCAGAGTCATCAACCTCCGATGCCCCCCCTCTCCAGAGCCACGGAATTTCAAAGGTGAGCAAAGCGCTTAGGCTGAGCCCTTGGTATGCTGAACAACGGCCATTTGTGAAATCCTGACAGCGGGTCCCATTCCCACAAAGGACCGTAGTCAGCGTGTAACTCCAGGTCAGGATCTCCAAAAAAACCCTGAAAGGGAAAAATAAAGATACTAAAAATGGAAATAGAGCTGTTTCCAAAGATGCAAAGGAGTGCCGTTAGGCGCCATTAATCCTCTGAAGCTCCTCCCTGAGGGTATTTTAGCAGGTGAGTGAATGGGGCATCGGGTAGTGTCACTGCCTCACGGTTCCAGTGATCCCATATCGATCCTGACCGCTGGCGCTTTCTGTGTGGAGTTTGCATGTTCTACCTGTGGCCACATGAGCTTTCCCCTGGGTGCTCCAGTTCCCTCCCACATCCTAAAGACATGCTGGTTGGTGAATTGAGGACACAAGAGATGCTGGAAATCTTGTGCAATGCACTCAAAATGCTGGAGCAACTCATTGAGTTGACTCCCAGTGACTGCTTATTCCCCTCTATAGTTGCTGCTTGACCCACTAGTTGCTGGGTTAATTGGTCACTGCAAGCTGCCGCTAGTTTGTGGGTGGGTGGAAGGGAAATCAGGGAACAGTTGATGGGGAAATAGCCTGGCAGGATATAAGTAGGGGAATGGGTTTTTCCCGAGATCCAGCATAGACTCAATGGGCCGAATGGTTTCCTTAGTAGTTGCAAAGGTTGTGTAAGTTGCTCCAAGGGTGTTGAGAGGATCAGGAACACTTACAGGAAGCTAAGGGGAGAATGCAACTGATAGGACTGATCAGAGTCAGCAGCGAGTCAATGGGCTGAATGGCCCCATTTGGGACAGTCTGCCTGCTGAACACCTCTCTCCCTGTGTTAGGACATGAAAGGACCTCCCGATTTTCAGAGCAGGGATCTCCCTGGACATTCATTCCAGCAACAGGTTAGGCTGCACCTGCAGTATTGCATTCAATTTTGGTCGCCCCATTACAGGGCGCATGTGGAGGCTTTGGAGAGGGTGCAGAGGAGATTTACCCGGATGCTGCCTGGATTGGATAGAATAAGGTACAAGAAGAGGTGGAACAAGCTTGTGCTGTTTTCTCTGGAGTGGTGGACACTGAGGGGGAATCCTGACCGGGGTTTATAAGATTTTGAGAAGCATAGATAGACAGTTGATAGCTATCCCCCAGCATCCAAATATCTAATACGAGAGGGCATTCATTTAAGGTGAGGGAGGGGGCACGTTCAAAGGAAATGTGCGGGACAAGTATTTTTTTACACAGGATAATGGTAGAAGCATATAAGCAAGAGGCACATGAATGTGCATTAGATGGAGTGATATGGACGTTGTGTGGGAGGAAGGGATTGGTCCAGTTAGGTAGTTAATAATTAGATTGCCACAATATCATGGGCCAGGCAGCTTATTCCTGTTCTAACCATTGCTCTCGGTTCTTACCAAACCGACCTTCCTGGAAAGAAGAGTCAGCTCTCACTCCTCCCTAACACAGGAGCCGCTGACCTCTTTCCAGCACTGGCCATGCTTTGGTCTGGAGATCCAGCTGGGTCCCCAGGAATCTCACTCTGTCTAGGCCAGCTTTCCTACAGCACCACTGACGACACTGTGATGGGCTAAGTTAGGGCCGTGGCGAAGTTTTAAAAACAAAATTCACAGAAAACCCGAGGATGGGAAATGAAAAACAGGCTTCTGATGAACGTTCACGTTCATTGCTTCTCTCTCTGCAGATGCTGACTGACCTCCTGAGTGATTAAGGTATCAACACAAGAAATTCTGTAGATGCTGGAAACCTAGAGCAACACACACAAAATCAGCAGGTCAGGCAGCATCTACGGAGAGGAATAAACACTCGACCCTTCCGTCTGAAACCCTTCATCAGGACACAAGATTATTTTCTTTATATTTTATCTAGAGATATGGCACTGTAATGGGTCCTCTGGCCCACCCAATTACACCCATGTCGCCGTTATCTGCTGAACTGTACTTCACTGTACTGCTAAACTCACTTTGCAGGGGAGGGAGGAAACACAGCAATGCCTAAAAGCTCAGAGATAAGCAGAGGATGTGACAAATATATCTGAAAAGAAATATCGCACAGAGGGGAAGGTGTGGAGGCAGTGTGGGGGAGAACAAAGTGCAGAGCTTGAGGTCAGTGCATATTCAGCCTGTTTCTTGCTGGGTGACACCACGATAAGGGCAAGAGGGTGCTTGGTAATCAGAGTAGATGCGTTGGGCTGTAGGGCCTCTCTAAGTCTAATGAGAGGCCATTTGGCCCGCAGTGGATGCCCCGGCTCAAATCCAATTGGCCCCACTGCCCTACAGTTCTGTTACTGCTAATTTTTCTGTAAGTTACCTACTCTCTTTTAAACGCATCTCACATTCTGCCCACCGCCACCGCCTATCCCATCCCACCTGGTGTGTTCCAACTCTGGCTGACCGTTCTATATGAAGCAATGTTCCTCTGTTTGCTCTCTGGCTTCGGTATCAGACAGCACTGAAACCAGCCCTTCGGCCCACCCAGTCGCTACTGACCCATTTACATGAGTATGGCCCATCTGAATCTTGGTGTAAAAGAAGTAGAGGTACAGGATTATACAGGTGTACAAACTGATAACAGGCGAAGATAGACTGACAGTCAGCACTTCTGTCACAGGGTAGCTGAGCGAAGGGCGCTGAGTAGGCTACGGTCAATTATGGATAACTCTGAACATCCTCTACATAGCACCATCCAGAGACAGAGAAGCAGTTTCAGCGACAGGTTACTATCGATGCAATGCTCCTCAGACAGGATGAAGAGGTCAATACTCCCCAATGCCATTAGGCTTTACAATTCTACCGCCAGGACTTAAGAACTTTTTAAAAGCTATTATTAATGCTTTTTGAGATAGTGATTTAGATGCATATCATATTTTTACTGAGTTAAGTATTGTATGTAATTAGTTTTGCTACAACAAGTGTATGGGACATTGGAAAAAAGTTGAATTTCCCCATGGGGATGAATAAAGTATCTATCTATCTATCTATCTAATTGTTAATACGAGGGAGCATCATTTGAAGGTGATTGGAGGAGAGTGTAAGGCAGATGTCAAGAGGTAAGTTTTCCTATACACAGAGTTGTGGGTGTGTGGAATACCCTGCCAGGAGAGGTGTTTGCAGCAGATCCATTAAAGGCATTTAAGAGACTTGTAGATAGGTACATAGATGATAGAAAAATGGAGGGCTATGTGGGAGGGAAGAGTTGGAGTAGGTTAAAATGGTAGTACAACATTGTGGATCGAAGGGCCAGTACTGTGGTTTATTTCCATGTTCTACCCCTTACCGACACACAAGATAAAATTTGCCAAAGAAAATTAACTATCCACTTCATTGTTCTCCTTCCCCACGTTTGTTCTGGGGTGGTTTGCAGTTTTTCAGACTCAGACTAAATTAATCCAGAATCCCCCACCCACAGGGTCAGTCAGCAAAACACAACAATTTCAAGTTGTTTTTTCTTCTGAAAAGGACTAAAGAGAGCGCGGCTAATTTCTTTCAAAGGGCCAGCACAGAGACCAAATGGCCTCCTCCTGTCTGGCAGGATCCGGCGTGACTGGATTTTCCGGGGCCGTGGTGGCAGTTCGAATCGGAACTGCTGAGGACTCCGGTAAAAGCCTGCACCGGAGCAGATGTTTCACACCCTCTGGAGGTAGCCCCGCTGGCAGTTTCCCGATTTTCCGACTCGGACATCCGGAACTGATGGAACGGCTTCCTGCGTCCCCGATGGTTACTCCAGGAAGGTGCCTGCTGATTCCACAGCGGGCTGGAATGTCTTTATAGGATATATTCTAATTCACTTACTTTAAAAACTTTTTAACAACTTCATTAATCTGAATTGTTCTAATTGCTTGCAACATCAGAATGTGGGCAAAAGTGCCATGTATTCTGTGATGTTAATAAGACCATAAGATATAGGAGCAGAATCAGGCCATTCAGCCCATTGGGTCTGCTTCCCCATTCCATCATGGCCGAATTATCCCTCTCAACGTCATTGTCCCACCTTTGACGCCCTGACTAGTCAGCAATCTCTCAAGCTCCGCTTTAAATGTGCCTAATGACTTGGCCTCCACAGCCGTCAATGGCAATGATTTCCACTGATTCACCAGTGAAAGAAATGCAGGGCCCAGGTGAGAGACTTTGGGGTACAACACCGAAAGTGTCAGCACAGGTAGACAGAGGGGTGGATCAGCGATTTGGATTGGTTGCCTTGATTGGACAGGGCACTGAAGAGTTGGGTGTCATGTTACAGGTGTGTAGGAGGTTTGGCAAAACCACATCTGGAATATTGCTTGCAGTTCTGGTTACCATGCTATAAGAAGGATATACTTAAGTTAGAGAGGGTGCCAGGTCACCATAACAGAAAGGATGTGATTAACTCCAAAGTTCAAAGTAAATCCATTATCAAAGTACATACTGTATATGTCACCATACACACTCTGAGCTTTGTTTCTTGTGGGCATGCACAGTAAATCCAAGAAACACAATAGAATCAATGAAAGACTGCACTGTAGGGACAGACAACAAGTGTGCAAATACAGAAGAGGAAAAAAAATTCAAAATTACGCAGTAGGTTAGAGAGAGTGCTGGAAAGATTCACAAGCATGTTACTGGGACTCAGGGGATTGAGTTATGAGCACATAAAAGCCAAAGAGAGGGCATATAATAGAGCAAAAAATTAACAGGGAGTGAGAGGATTGGGAAGCTTTTACAAACCAACTAAAAAGGTTATTAAGAAGGTAAAGATGGAATACGAAGGTAAGCTAACCAATAATCTTAAAGGGGGATACCAAAAGTTTCTTCAGATTCATAAAGTGTAAAAGAGAGTGTTTATCAAACCTCTGGAAAGTTAGTAACGGGGGACAAAGAAATGGTGGACGAACTGAAGTATTTTGCATCTGTCTTCACTGTGAAAGACACTGTGCCAGAAGTTTGAGAGTGTCGGGGGGCAGAAGTGCCTGACATTGCCGTTACTAGGGAGAAGCCTCTCTGGAAACTGAAATTTCTGAAGGTAGATAAATCACTTGGACCAGATGGTGTACACTCCAGAGTTCCGAAGGAGGTGGCTAAAGAGCATTAGTAATGATCTTTCATGAATCACCAGGTTCTGGAATAGTTCCAGAGGAATGGAAAACTTCAAATCCCACTCCATTCTTCAAGAAGGGAGAAAGACAGAAGAAAGGAAACTACAGTTAGTCTGACCTCAGTGGTTGGGAAGATGTTGGAGTCAATTACTACGGATGAGATCTCAAGGTACTTGGAGGGACATGATAAAATAGGCTGTGGTCAGCATGGGTTCCTCCAGGAAAAATCTTTCCTGACAAATCCGTTGGAATTTTTTGAAGAAGTAACAAGCAGGATGGACAAAGGAGAATTGGTTGATTTGTACTTGGATATTCAGAAGGCCTTTGACAAGTTGCCACTCGTGAGGCTGCTTAACAAGTTAAGAGTCCATGGTATTGCAGGAAAGATACTATCATGGATAAAGCAGTGGCTGATTGGCAGGAGGAAAAGAGTAGGAATAAAGGGCTCCTTTTCTGGTTGGCTGCTGGTGACTTCCACAGGGTACGGTGTTGGGACCACTCCTTTTTGCATTAAATGTCAAAGATAGTTGATGGAATTGATGGCCTTTTGGCAAAGGTTGCAGACAATATGAAGTTAAGTGGAAGAGCAGGTGGTTTTGAGAAAGTAGAGAGGCTACATAATAACAAATGATTAGGCGAATAGGCAAAGCAATGGCAGATGGAATACGGTGCTGGGAAGTGTATGGTCATGCACTTTGGTAGAAGAAATAAAAAAGTAGACAATTTTCTAAATGGAGAGAAAATTGAAAATCTGAGTTTGCAGATTGAATCTATGGTGAGGAAGGCAAATGCAATGTTAGCATTCATTTCAAGAGGCTAGAATATAAATGTAACATTGTAATGTTGAGGGTTTATAAAGCACTTGGAGTGTTGTGAGCAGCTTGGGACTCTTTATCTAAGAAAAGAAGTGTTGACATTGCAGAGGGTTCAAAGGAGGTTTATGAAAATGATTCCACGATTGAAAGGCTTTTCATATTGTGGTAAACTATGTATACCTGTCTGGACACGCCCCTCTGCTGACTGCTCCTGTGGCTCCTCCCACAAACCCCTGTATAAAGGCGATTGGGGCACTGCTCCTCCCTCAGTCTTCAACATGGTTGTGCTCCCCTTTTTGCTGTTAATAAAAGCCTGTCGTTCACTTCCAGTCTCCTAGAGTTATTGATGGTGCATCACATATGAAGTGTTTGATAGCTCTGGGCCTGTACACACTGGAATTCAGAAGAATGAGGGGCAACCTCATCGAAACCTATCGAATTTTGAAAGCCTTCAAAAGAGTGGATATGAAGAGGATGTTTCCTATGGTGGAAGAGTCTAACCAGAGGACACATCCTCAGAATAGAGGGATGTCCATTTAGAATGGATATTATGAGGAATTTCCTTTAGCCAGAGAGTGGTGAATGTGTGGAATTCATTGCCACAGGTTGCTGTGGAGGCCAAGTCATTGAATATATTTAAGAGGTTAATAGATTCTTGATTAGTCGGGGAATGAAGAGATATGGGATGAAGGCAGGAGATTGGGGCTGAGAGGGAAATGCATCAGCTATGATGAAATGGCGGAACAGATTCGATGGGCTGCATTCTGCTCCTATATCTTATGGTTTTATGGGTGAACTGGATGGGCTGCGCCTGTTTATCATGAAGCAAAGGAGGCTGAAGGATGACCTTATGGAGGTTTGTAAAATCACCAAGGCAATGATAAATTGACTGGTTACAGTCTAGGATCCAAATTGAAGGATGTCCCTTTAGAACAGAGATGAGGAGGAATTTCTTTAACCAGAGGCTGGTGAATATGTGGAATTCATTGCCTCAGATGGCTGTAGAGGGTCAATCATTGGGTTTATTTAAAGTGGAGGTTGATAGTTCTTGATTAGTAAGGGTGTCAAAAGTTATGGGGAGAAGGCAGGAGAATGGACTTGTGAAGGATTGTAAATCAGCCATGATGGAATGGTGCAGCAAACTCAATCAGCTGAAATTCTGCTCCTGTGTCTTATGGGCTTGTGGTCAATGATATTCAGTCACTCTTAGATTGTTTCATGATTTTGACAGCCAGCTGAGTTTGTGGGCCCACTGTCAACGATTTCAGTGATATCAAATTGTTTGGTATCCCTGCATTCAGAAATGCTGTTGGTTTGCCATCATCATTTCCCAAATTTCATTTGGATTGATCAGTTTCACTGGAAAATATATTATACTGTAGGCATTACATATTAAAAATGGAGTGAATTTATAGCATAATAGGATACTGATATCCAATAGTCTGGAAGATCTACCAACCCAGCATCACACAATCTGAGGGTGATAATTTGTTTTAGGTTTACTGGACCAGAAACGCTGCTGAGTCCTCTTTTTAACAAATAACTGTTTTGTTAGATGCGATTCAGAGGAGGTTCACTGGATGGTCCTGTGACCGGAGGTTTTTTCCGATGAAGAGAGCTAAACAGTTGAGAATCTGCTCACTGGAGAGGTGATAGCAACATGGAAGATTGTTGGGAGCTGGACACAGTAGATGCCTGGAGGGTATTTCCTCTCCAGAGCCAGAGGGCACAGTCCCAGAATAACAGAGGATAAAGGGTGGTGAATTGCTTCTCTCTGGGTGTTTGGAGTCTTTGGAACTCCTCAGCATGGAGAGATTTGGGAGCAGAGACCCCTATTCCCCTGGCAGAGATAGAGTGGTTTCTTGTCCGGAGGAACTGAGGGTGGTGGTGAGAGGGCAGAGGAGTGGACTTGCAGAACATCAGGTCCCACTGGAAGCTAGCGCATATTCGAGAGGTCTAAATGGCCTCCTGTTCCCAGACCTGGTGGTCCTAAGGGACTGGTTTCACTGAACTGTTCGGCGTACATGGGGGGTGGATTGGGTTGGAGTGCGTGGGTAGGTCCCAGCAAGTATGGACAGCTCAGTAGGATATCGCAGGCTGCTTGTCTGTGAGCTGATTGACTTGGACTCTCTCCCATCCCCCAGCTGTGCGGGTAAGAACTAGACTGAGGTGGAGGAATGGGGGAAATGGTCAGACAGTGGAGGATTTTACTGAAGCAGATGATAAGAGTAAGCCACTTCCTCTCTGCGTGGCGGACTGTGAGAGCAGAGGCACGTATCTCTTGGTGTCTCCAGAAACCTCAGAGTGAGTTACTGCTTTGCTACTGATATACAGTCACTGCTAGAAGCACTCTGGAGGGACATTGTTCCTACAGGTTCCCGTGCATCCCATCGGAGGGAAAGTGGACCAGATCCACCTCACCTCCCCCACCCCACCAATCTTTGCCTTCATTCAAAAATAAACCTCATTCTTTAAAGACAAATATATACAAGTTCAAAGAGCACAGTGTATTTATAGCACAGTCTATACACTCACAGTGTATTGATTCAGCACAGGCTGAGTACGTTTCATGAACTGTAAAGAGCACCATCGCTGCTCGCACAGCCTCCTGGGATCATACTAACCAAATGTCTGAGAGGTTTCTACCTGAGATCCGGCCCTCAGTGTTCAGAGGCAGAGACTGTGGTCCTTCCCCCCACCCACTGTGCCTTTGCTTTGCATTAGTCGCACTGAGCTACAGTGCTTCCCTCGGTATGCAGCCCAAAGTCTGGAACGTGCTAGTTAGCAGCATTCCCTCATGGACATCTCACTGTGCTGGGAGCCCAACAGGTTTCGGGCAGGCCAAAAGACACCCTTCACTGAGGTGATGGCTTCCTGATGTCTGTCCCGGTTTGTGCTGTTACGTACCCCGTAACTGGGTCACTTACCAGCAAAGATAGAGAGGTCCGCTGAAGTCTGATGGTACTATTTTTAACTGTATTTATTGATAAAAATACACAAAAATAATATCAATGCAAACATACAGATAATATACGTCATCAATACTAAATCTAAAAGTGCGGGTATAATAATACTCAATAAGAAATAGCTCTATCGTTGTCTAGGGGATAATGTATTGTCCGATGGAAATATAAAAGTCACTCAAGTTCATTCAAGCTGCAGCTTTTGGTTGGAGAGAGAGACGGATTAAAACTTGCCTATTCCTTTTATGATGTCAATCCTTCGAGAGTCGTTGGGGGCTGATTTCTCCTTGGTTGTTAGCTAAAGCCGTTCTTCTGTGGCAAGACCCACCAATTCCGAGGCAAATGGAAAAGGACGCACGTGGCTTTCCACCGGCTTTCGCTATTACGTTGTTACAGGATTTCTAGCGTTTCTTCTGGTGCGTCTGAGGGGCTGTTCTTACAGACCCTCTTTTATCCTGACTCGCAGGGTCGTAGATGTCAATCAGGTTGGGGTGATGCAATCTCTCCCTCAACCAGCCCACTTTGCCTGAGGGCGTTCACGTAGCATAGTATCTCAATCCACAAATTTGTCTCCAAGAGACAATGGCCATGTCCCGTAGCTTTACATCGCCGGGGAACGAGACATTCCGCACGTCTCTCTCTCATTTCCTGAGCCCCCTGACCCAACCCAATAGTGATCTTGCGATTCTCACAAAGGAGGGGGCTGCAGGCATAACAATATAGATAATTGCATTACTTCAGTTCATCAAAAGAAAACAATAACAGGGTGCAGAATACTGTGTTAAAGTCACAGAGAAAGTACAATGTGCAAACAGGGGAATGCACAGCAAAATGTAATTGGGTCCTTCGCACATGGTGGAGAAATTACAGTCTGAAATAAGGGAATGTAAGGGGTTGAAACAAATATTTAACTTCTGCCTTCATAGAAGAAGAAATAAAAATAATGCTGGGAATAGTGGAAAATTACAGGGTTGAACTTGGTCAACACGCAGTTATGAATGGGACATTAAGCTTGACAAACCTGTTTCACTGTTTTGGGATAGTGACTGGCAGAATAGATAAGGGGGAACCAGTTGGCATGGGTTTTTTGGAGTTTCAGAAAGTTTTCAGTTAAGTACTGTACCGCGCAAGATATTATTGAGCAGCCTGTGAGATGGAGTTAAGTACTGGGATGTATTGACGACTGGTTAATGGACAGAAAACAGAGGAGCCAGATACATTGGACGGGAGAAAGTAGGGAGTGGTGGGCAGTGGATTTGGTTCATGATCAGCATCGATGACAGGATTAGAGGGCCAAGTGTACTATCTCCAGGTTTGCTGATAATTTGAGGCCAGGTGGCAGTGAGAAGGATGCAGAAGTGTTTCGGTGGGATATGGACAGGTTAAGTGAATGGGCAAGGACCTGACGTAGGGAACGCAATGTGAAGAAGTGCGAGTGCATGCATTTTCGTAAAAGCAAAATGGAATATTTTTTAACTGGTGATGTGGTGGCGTTCAGCAAACCAGGGGTGCTCCCATTCAGTCTTTCAAGGTCAATATTCAGTTACAAAAAGTTAATTATACTTTTTTAAAGGAATTAAGTAAATCAGGCTGAAATTGCAAGAGGATTTGAACACTGCAATGTTCAGAGACCAGTGAGAGTGCACCAGGTGTGGTGTGAGAAGGGCTGAGATCCCTATCGAAGGAAGGATGGAGGGAGGGAGGGTTTGCCCTTTGAGGAAACTGAGCCTACACTTCCTTGCAACACACACAAAATGCTGGAGGAACTCAGCAGGTCAGGCAGCATCTGTGGAAAAGAGTAAACGGGCGACGTTCCAGTCCTGATGAAGGGTCTCGGCCTTGGAAGTCAACTGTTTACTATTTTCCATAGATGTTTCCTGACCTGCTGAGTTCCTCCAGCATTTTGTGTGTGTTGCTTTGGATTTCCAGTATCTGCACACTTCCTTGTCTTCGTGCCACACTTTCTTGCATTCAGCAGGAGAGGAAATAACAGTGAAACTTAGAAAATTCTCAGGATGAAGCAAGGAAGCTGGCTCCCCTGGCTGAGCAGTCAAGGACCAAAGCTCACAGAATATAAATGGCTGGGCTTCCAGTATAGAGGTAACGTAAATACCTTCATACAGAGGGCAGAGGGACTTTAGGAATTCACTATTAGGGAGCGAAAGGAGGTTCAGTCACCAAATGCGTTCATAAGAGACATTTTCTGGAGATTAAGAGAATCAGGGGACATGGGGAATGGTGCACAATGTCAGCCATGATCACACTGAATGGCATAACAATGTTTGAGGGGCAGAATGGCCTACTCCTGCTCCTGTCCTTTGTGTTCTTTTGCAAAATATTGAGGTGTAAAAATGGTTTTAAATGTTGAAGAGGTTTCAATGGGCCCAGGCAGAACTCCTCCATCCCATTCCAGGGATCGATGGATTGTTGCTCAGGGCATAGGGTTGATGTGAAGCAAAGAAAGGCTGGTGAAACTGGGGTCCTGGCCAGATCTGCTCTGGCTGGTTCATGGAGCATGATCTTCTCTCGGTCCCTGTGAGATCGTGGGAACCCAGGTCCTTGGCCGGCCCTTGCCTTGAGATGGAATCCCACCATGCCCACGTACTGACCAGGCGATGTGCTTTCTCGAAGGCAAAGCTGGAGAACTCGGCTGCTTTCCTGGAGAAAAGACTGTTGGAGTACCGGACGGCGGAGTGCAGCCAGGGGACCCGGATCTCTGAGACGCTGGTGAGAACATTACCTGTCATGGGGGAGTGGAGCTCGGGATATCCTATCACCCAGTGTTCAGGGACACCACCAATCTCTGCATCCCTCCCCCAAGTCACCTGTGATTTCTGCCCAGCCACTCACCCTGCCGGCCCCGTGATCCTTGAAATGGATCTCCCCATCCCCACTCATTGCCCTGCAGTGGATCCCATCCACCCATTGGTTCTAATTCCCTACACCGGATCCCACACGCTCTCCGTCCTGTTCGCTGTCTTACACGCGATCAGACAGACCCACCCCTGTGACCCCAGTGAAATAATTGGATCCCAGCTTCTCACCCTGCCTCTGATCCGTAAACTGGATCTGCCCTCTCCAATCCGCATTGGATCCTATATATCTGTCCCAATCATCTCATCCCCCATCCCCGATCTCTGTCCCACTCTGGAGCTCCCCCACCCAAACTCCTGCTCACTTCCCTACACTATAATAGTGCACCCACACAATCCCCCCGACCCCGACCTAACTCTCGCGGACCGCCGACTGACCTCCCTTCATATGATCCCTGCCGGGTCTCCCGCGAACCGCCACGACCGAGGGCGTTTCGGCAGTGCTGGCAAATACCTGCCCCAGAAGCAGCGAGCACTGGATGCTGAGGTCAGCGTCTCCTCCACCTTCTGCCAGAGGGGCGCCCGTGGTGCCTCCTCTCGCGGCCGCACAACCCCGATCTTAGCGGCCTGGATCTGAGGGGAGTGTTTGGTTTCTATCCCGTGGGAAGGGATCGTCACTGGGGGATTGGCTTGGGATCCCTGTGGAGTATATCACCTTAGTGATGGACCGCGGGAAGCTGGCGAGGGAAGGGTGAGGGTGGTTGGGTGGGATGTGCTCAGCAGGCTGCTGGAGACTCCGAGCGAAGGAGGGACGCATTCAGCGGGAAAACATTTGCAAAATATTGGGTGAAGGTTTCACTTCTGTAGCATCGCCGGCCCTTTAATCCGCAGAATTTTTCCGCACCGTGGTTCTGTGGCAGGTCCGGCAGCCTTTCTTATTTTAGTGCACAGCACGATCCCACGGCGTGCTAACAAGCGATGGTGTCGATCAAGGCTTGAAGTTCCGTCTCCAGTTCTCCGCCGCCTGCCGGTGCACGGGTTCACGGGGAGAGTTAGAACGGCTCTGGGAGACATGCGGAATGGAGTATCAGCCGTGCGAGAGGGGAGGAGGTGTGATGGAAGGTCATTTGTGGTACTGAGACCTTTCTACTGAAACGGGGGTAGTTACTCCAGCCCGAAGACTGGGACCAGTGCGTTCAGACAGGATTCGAGAATTAGTTCCCGGGCGGGGAGTCTTAGACTCAGCTCGAGGTTATGGACCAGAACCCAGACTGGGACCCTGCTCTCAGCCGGGGCTTGGGAGTCTTTTCTGGTACTGGGACCCTTGCACTCTGCTTGGGGTTTCAGGATAAGTCCGGGTCTGTGATCTCTACAATCAACTCCTGCTTCTGCTGCCACCTGGCGGTGGAGCAATATTTGACAGCGTTTAGTCAGACAGTCTCTGAAAAGATAAGAGAGATTCCTATCAGATTCCCTGCCCCTTCTCCAGCCCTGCATAACTTTCACCGATCAACTTCCCTGCTCTTTACTTCACCCCTCCCCCTCCCAGTTTCACCTATCACCTTGTGTTTCTTCCTCGACCACCCCCCCCCCCCCCCCCACCTTTTAACTCTCTCTGTCTCCTCATCTTTTCTTCTCCAGTTCTGTTGAAGGGTTTTGGCCTGAAATGTCGACCTCATCTACAAAAGCATCTCTTTTTCATAGATGATGCCTGGCCTGCTGAGCTCCTCCAGCCTTTTGTGTGTGTTATGTCTATTAATTCGTCCTGCCTCTTTCCCACTCAGGAATTGGCGAAGAACCTCCAAGAGAACATCGAGGCACAATTTTCCAAGATGCACCAATTCCTGTGGGAGCAGGAGACGAGTCTGAGTGAGCGGCTGACCAAGGAGTCCCAGGAACTGGTTCAGACTCTGGAGGGGAACCTCACGCTGGTCTCCAAGAGGACCACCTCCATCGAGAAGCTCATTGCAGAGATACGCTCGCTGATCCACACTGAGGACCAAGATAGGCTCCTGACGGTGAGACACAATTCATCCAGGGAGATCCCGAGGGGTGGTTTCCACCCTGAGGTCCATGAACCCTCTTGCCTAATGGTATTGGTCCATGGCATAAAAAAGGTTGGATTCCCTGATCCAGAGGGAATGGCTAACATGTGTGTTGAGGGGGGAGGAGATTGAATGAAATTAATTAGGGTCTTCAAATGGGAATCATAGATTACACCACTTAGGAACCAGCCCTTTGGCCCATCTAATATGTGTTAACCAACAAGCACCCATTCATGCCAATTACACTTTTCCTTCAGATTCTTATCCTCACCTACAAAATGCCGACAATTTGTTGCAACCACTTAACCTGCTGACCCAAACCAGAATCAATGCTGAAATCTGGATAATTATAACTGACATGCGTCATAAAATTTGTTCTTTTGTGGCAGCAGTATAGTGCAAGACGTAGAAATTACTGTAAGTTACAAAACTAGATAAGTAAAAAGTGCAAAAGGGAAAGAGCCAAAATGATGGAGGGGAAGAAGCTGCTCCTAAGTCATTGAATATGAGTCTTCAGGCTCCTGTTCTTCCTCCTCTATGATAATAATGAGAAGAGGGCATGTACAGGTGAATGAGTGTCCTTAGTGATAGATGCCATATATGTTTTGGAAGTGGGAAGAAAGCAGAGCACCCAGGGAAAATGGTTGGAAGTTTATAAACTTGTGCATGATGTAAATAGGGCAGATAGACAGAGCATATTTTTTGCTCCAGTGCAAAGGGGATAATCTAAAATGAGAGGAGGAAGGTTTAAGAGGGATCAGTGGGGCAAATTTTCAACATGAGAGTGTGGGTGTCTGGAATGAGCTGACAGTAGCCATGGTGGGAGCAAATACGAAACAGATGTTTAATGGGCTTTCATGAAAGGAGTGGATTAACAGTTTATGCCCCTCAGTATGCAGAAGCTGGAGGAATATGCACTGGCATGCAGAAGAAATTGAGCACCATGTTCAGGCCGGACATCGTGGGCTGAAGGGCCTGTTCCTGTTCTAGAACCATACGGTCACATAGAGAAACAAGCAAACTACACACAGACAGTGGCTGAACCCAGATCAGGACTGAACCTAGATCACTGGAGCTGTTAGGCAGCAGCTTTACCCACTGTACCCTTTTTCTTCTTCCATGGCCTTCTGTCCTCTCCTGACAGAGGTGTAAGTAATAGGAGGTGTTTGAGAGTTGGCGCTGGGCCTCAGCAATGTAGAGGTCAGAACACCAAACTACTACAGCAGCCCCCTTATCTGCAGTTTGATGGTGAGGTTATGATTAGTGCAGAGGGAGTGGAGAGCACAGCATTTGGAAGGGGTGAGTTTGGAATTGGAGAGAGGAGTGTTGAAGTTGAGACAGTTGATGTCCCGTTGGCAGTTGTCAATGAAAAGGTCCAGAGGAGGCAGAGACCAGGGCGGGGTGTCCAGGAGGAGGAGGCAGTTTGAAAGTGGGAGAAGAGGTCATCGGTGCAGGATGGAGAGTCCTTGTCAAAGAAATAAGCTCGGAGGTGGAGGTGGCAGCAGAAGAGCTCAGCGTCCTGGCAGGCGCGCGAGTGCAGGGGGACAAAGGTGAGGCCCACTTCTCTCAATTGTCATCCCCTTTTCTTAATTCCTCCATCTCTGCTGTATCTGCTCTCAGGATGAGGCTTTTCCTTCTATAATGAAGGAGATGTCCTCCTTCTTCAAAGGGAAAGGGGCTTCCCTTCCTCCACCATCAACACTGCCTTCAACTGCCCTCTTCCATTTCACACACACCTGCTCTTACCCTTCTGTGACCCTACCAGGGATAAGGTTGTCTTGTCCTCACCTACCACCCCACCAGCCTTTGCGTCCAGCATATAATTCTCCACAACTTCTGCCATCTCCAATGGGATCCCACCACTACCTCTTTCCCTCCTACCCGCCACTCTCTGCTTTCTGCCTGGATCACTCCCTAAGCGACTGCCTTGTCCATTCGCTCCTCCCCACTGATCTTCCTCTTGGCACTTATCCTTGCACGTGGAACAAGTACTACAGCTGTTCCTACACCTCCTCCATTCAGAGCCCCAAATAGTCCTTCCATGCGAGGTGACACTTCACCTGTGAGTCTGATGGGCTCATATACTGTGTCCAGTGTTCCTGGTGTAGCCTCCTGTATATCATTGAAACCTGGCATAGATTGGGAAACAGCTTCACCAAGCACCTACGTTCTGTGTGCCGGAAAAAGCCGGATCTCTCACTGGTCACCCATTTTAATTTCACTTCCCATTCCCATTCCAATATGTCTATCCATGGCTTCCTATAGTGGCATGACAAGGCCATTCTCAGGTTGGAACAGCAATGCTTATATTCCATTTGGTTAGCCTCCAACCTGTTAACATGAACATAGATTTCTCAAACTTCTGGTGATGCCCCTGCCCCTTCATCAGTACCCATCCCCTGTTCCCTCTCTCTCCTTATCTCCTTGCCTGCCCATCACCTCCCTCTGGAACTCCTTCCCCCTTTTCTTTCACCCAATGCCTTAATAAGAACATAAGAGATAGGAGCAGGAGTAGGCCATCCTGCCCATCGAACCTGCCCCGCCATTCAATAAGATCATGGCTGATCTGTCCATAAACTCAGCTCCATCTCCTTCTCGCCTCTCCTATAGGATTTCCCCTTCTCCAGCCCCGAATCTCTTTCACCAATCAACTTCCCAGCTCTTTGCTTCACTCCTCCCCCACCCCTCCCGATTTCATCTATCACCTGTGTTTTTCCCTCCCCTCCCTGCGCCTTTTAACTCGACTCCTCATCCTTTTCTTCTCCAGTCCTTCTGAAGGGCCTCAGTCTGAAGCATCGACTGTACTTTTTTCCATCAGTGCTATAGGCCTGACCTGCTGAATTCCTGCAGCGTTTTCTGTGTCTTGTTGCTCGGATTTCCAGCATCTGCAGATTTTCTCTTGTTTGTTATCTATAAGTCCATCACTTCTCAGTGCTATTTCCCTGCACCAACCTCACAATATTTCAAAATCTATCAAGATGTTTATAGAATGTGTTCAGTGACTGAGACTGTTGGTAGAAATTTCCGAATGATCTCCACTCACTATGTCAAGACATTTCTTCTTGACTGTCCTGAACGTCTGACACCCCATCCCCCGCATTACTTTGAGACTGTGAACTCTGGCTTTACATACCCCAACTAGCAGAAACACTCTCCCTACATCTGCCTGAAAAGCCCTGCAAGGGCTTTGTAGATTTCAAAGCTTGAAGTAAATTTATTTTCAAAGTACATATATGTCTCCATATACAGCCCTGAGATTCATTTTCTTGTGGGCATACTCAATAAATCCATAATAGATTAATAACCATAACAGAATCAATGGAAGTCCACACCGACATAGGCATTCAACCAGTGTGTAAAAGTTAACAAACTGTGCAAATACAAAAAGATATAATTTTTTAAAATCATAAATAAATAAGCAGTAAATATCGAGAACATGAGACGAAGAGTCCCTGAAAGTGAACCCATTGGTTGTGGGAGCATTTCAATTGAAGTTGAGTGAATGTCAAGAACCTGATGGTTGAGGGGTAATAACTGCTCCTGATCCCGCTTTGGCGTGAGTCCTGAGGCTGCTTTCCCTTCTTCCTGACGGTAACGGTGAGAAGAGAGCAGGAAGCAAGTAGAGGAGAAAGAGTTCACTGCAAACCTTTCGAGTGAGTATGGTCCTAGTCTGCTTTAATTTCGCCACAGAGGACCATTCCCTGCCCCAGTCATCAATCTGCTGAACATTTGCCACCATTCTACTCATCAGAGCGAAACCCTTCCTCTCCTGTGGAGGTCAGATCTGCTCTGAACTTAAGACATTGGAGCAGAATTATGCTACTCGTTCCATCTAACCTGCCGTTCCATTTGATGAAGGTCAGTTGATTGTCCTTCTCAACGCCATTCTCCTGCCTTCTACCCATAACCTTTGATGCCCTTACTAATTCAGTACCTATCCACCTCTGCTTTAAATATACCCATTGTTGCGTACCAGCAGCAAAAGACGACAAATTGAATCTGGTTTTGATGTTAAAACCACTATGTTTATTAGCATCTACTCAAAATATAGAATATCAAACGAAATAAACAGAAGTTAACAGTGTTCTACGTATATGTGTGTATGCGGCTCCCAAACAGTCAAGTTTAGGAACAATTATTTAAGTCTTAAGATTCAGGCGGCCAAGTAGAAAGGTTCAGTAATCCACGGAATGAATGATGGGAGAGAGTTGTAAATCCACATTAAAATGTAGAGAGAAGGCAATGACGGAAAATGCCACGGATTCCACGCTGGGGTATCAGTCGAGTCGTTCCGAAATCCACTTAGAAATATCACAAAGTGACGGTCACTTTCACACTAGTGGTTACCACAGCACACCCGATTCCAGGCAAGGGTTAACGAAAGTGGTCGCCACAGAATACTCCGACGGAATCCACATATGGATCACACGAAGTGACAGTCACACATCCAGTCTATTATTCAACCCAATCTTTTGGGCGTGGGAAAGTAACAGACTTTACCCATTTACAAGTGCTGGAGGCACTGGCGGTCCGAAACCTCCTTTCTCTCTCCTTTCTTACTCCGAGTCTCAGCGGACCGACGCAGTATTGTCATCATAGTCCCGCCTCATCCTGGCGTCTTTTAAAGTGACAGTCCACAGTGAACGAAACCCTGGTCACGTAACACCATTGACGCGTCTCCCATTCGGATTTGCCACTCCTGGCTAAAGAAATTCCTCTTCATTTCTGTTCTAATGGGCCGTCCTTAAATTCTGAGGCTGTGCCCTTTTTCCTACTATTGGGAACATGCTGTCCACCTCCACTCTAGGCCTTTCGATATTCGGTAGGTTGCAAAGCGAGTGCGGGCCTCATTGGACACTCAGGGTGCGGTCTCACCAGCACCCTGTCTAGCTTGAGCAAGGAATCTCTCCTCTTGCTTTCAAGGTTGTTAGAAAGAGGTGGATGGTGTTGAAGAGTCTAAAGTTTCCTCAGGGATATGTACACAACGCTGGAAGAACTCAGCAGGTCAGGCAGCATCCGTGAGAAAAGAGTAGCCAACGTTTCGGGCCGAGACCCTTCATCAGGAATGGTGAGGGGGGGAAGAGAGGGCCGAAGCCCAGTAATGGAGATAGGGAAGGGGGAAGAGCTGGGGCTGGGGGGAAGCCCAGTAATGGAGATAGGGGAGGGGGAAGAGCTAGAGGCGCCAGGTGGAAAACCAATCAGAGGAAAGATAAAGGGGGAGGGGAGGGGATAAGCATGAAAGAACTGTAGAGATAAAGCAGAAAGTTGAAAGGGGAGAGAGGTACTGGGATAGGGGGAGGTGGAGGGAAATGACCGGAAATTGGAGAATTCAATGTTCATACCTCCAGGCTGGAGGCTACCCAGACGGTAGATGGTTGGTTTTCCACCTGGCGCCTGTCGCCCTTCCCCCTCCCCTATCTCCATTACTGGGCTTCGGCCCTCTCTTCCGCCCCCCCCATTCCTAATGAAGGGTCTCGGCCCGAAACGTTGGCTACTCTTTCCTCACGGATGCTGCCTGACCTGCTGAGTTCTTCCAGCGTTGTGTACGTATTCTTTGATCCACAACATCTGCAGTTGTATTTTTGTGTTCCTCAGGGATATGACGGTAGGCTCATCGGCTGCTTTTAAACTCCCCACAACCCCCACCCCCAAGTGCAGGTAGGTGCTAAATGATTGAAAGATGATGTTCATGTCAGAGAGAGTAAATGTTTGTAGAAGAGTAAGGGAATCGCGTACCAACTCCTTACGGGCTGCGGTGTGTTTGTATGGGTGTGCGGGGAAGGGCGGGTGGGGGTGGGGGTGGGGGTGACTCGGCGCTAAAGGTGAACACTTGGATCATTAATTGTGCTTGGTTTTGATTTATTTAGGAAATCAAGAACATCATTCAAAGGTGAGTTTCCTCGCCGTCGCTGTGCTTCCAAATCAAAGTGGAGCTGTTTGGCCCAATCAGCGAGGCGACCGTGACACCGTGATAGGCAGGAAGTGTGTGTGTGTGTGTGTGTGTGTGTGTGTGTGTGTGTGTGTGTGTGTGTGTGTGTGTGTGTGTGTGTGTGTGTGTGTGTGTGTGTGTGTGTGTGTGTGTGTGTGTGTGTGTGTGTGTGTGTGTGTTTGTGTGTATTAAATGTGTTTGAACATATGAAAGAATGACAGCGTTTGCACGGGAGCATACGGGGGGGGGGCAGAGTCTATATGCACAGGTGGCAGCGTGCTAAAGGTTGAGAGCGGATTTAACTCACTGAGTGATTGTGTGAGTGCAGTTTTACGTCAGAGTGTGTGCCCTCATCATCACGTACACAGACACTCACACTTATACCATACTATAACAAAATATTACCCAGAAACGTGTCAAGCCACAAACTAATATAACATCTGCAGACGCATATTTTGGCAGTTTCACATGTATATACATGTTATTCACTCATTTTCACGCACACGTGCATCATGTACATTCACATTTTGTCATTCACCCACCGCACAAAACACGATCAGACACGCGTGCACCAACACTGTCTCGTATACATGACTTTTATTTAATCCTCTTCTGTCGACTTGTTCAACCATGTCCCTTCCCAAACACACATACGGTCAAACGCACACTCACAGTCGTGCTCTTCCACGTGTACACAATCTTGCACACTCACGCATGTGCTCTCCCATGTGGTTACTGACACTTACCGGTAACAATAGCACGTGCACAGTCGCCCACATGCAACACACATAATCTCAGTCACACTCACACATACGTAATGCTTCGCGTGCGCACTTACGCTCGCACCCTCAAATGCAGAACCTTTGTTGCACACGTATCCACCCACGTGTGCACGATCACAACTAGCTCTGCGCGCGCGACCGTGCCTCTCACGGCGACCGCTGCCGTTTCAGGAGCGATCTGCACCGGGAGCCGGTGCTCCAGCCGCCCGAGATGAACGTCGGTGAGTTCCATGGCCCGTTGCAGTACGCGGCGTGGAAACAGATGCTAAACGTCGTCAGCCCAGGTGAGGTCCCGACACCCCTCCCGTTTCCTGAGACCGACGCACTCACCTGGACCGATATTCTCTCCATCCGGATACCCCACACCTCAGCACTACCCCAAGATATTCTCCCCTCCTATCTTTCGCCGCATCCTCCAGCTCCCCGTCCCGTGGCACCTCGTTGGAGACTCACAACTCCCCGGGATCCTGTTCACGTCATCGAAATCTCGGATTCCACCGCGTCTCCTGGCCGAACAATATTCTAAAATTCTCTCGCCCCCTCACTCCGAAATCCTGTTCATCGGCACCCCTCACCTGTTCTGCCTCCAATACTCAAACCCTGTCCTCCGGCATCCCACTGTTTCTCCCGGTGAATCTCTCGCCACCCTTTCCTACCTCGCCCTACCCTTACTGCCACCAACTTCCCCTACCACAGCAAACCCTTAGGAGACACTTTCCCAATTCTCTCCGATACCGCTCATACCACATCTACCGCCCCTCCGCCGACCCACTACTTAGCCATCGCCCTATTCCTACCCTACCCTGCCACCACTCCGTCCGGAAATCCCAGATATTCCCCACTCACACTCCGCTGGGTATTACCCATTACCGACCCAACCACTCTCCCATGACCGTCTTCCTCCGACGGACCCTATACCGCATCTCAGCTGTCCGCCTGTATTGTCCCCGGTAGGACACATTGCAGATCGCCTGCCCGTCACTCCTCGGAACTCCTTCACTGTGAAAGCTCAGGATCCCCAGTCTTACTCCCACCATTCCCATCCTCCCCCCTCCCATTGCCAGAGTTCCCTGCCGCTTACTTCACATCTCCCTTCCTCCTCTTGCCCCTCTTTCCCCTTGCATCGTTCTCCTTGCCCCCACAACTCCGCCCTTTGCTCCACCCCCCACCCCCCCTCCCCAGTCGCTCCCTCTCCCTCGTTGACCTTCCCCTTCTCGCCCACCCAGTTCCGGAGTCGCTGATTCTGGACCCGGAGACGGCGAGCCCCTCTCTCATCCTGTCCAAGGACCACACCATGGTGAAGAGGCGGATCAAGCTGCGGCAGGTGCCCGAGAGCTACCGGAGGTTCACCTTCTGCGCCGCCGCGCTAACCACGGAGGGTTTTGCCTCGGGGACCCACTACTGGGAGGTGGACGTGGAAGCTTCGTCCGCCTGGATCGTCGGCGCCGCCAAAGAGACGGCGGAGCGCACCGAGGACGTGCTGTTGACACCCGATAACGGCTTCTGGACGGTCAGGCTGTGGAACGACAGGGTGCACTGCCCCCGGGACGGGCTGGCATCGGCCCACTCGTGCGCCAACGCCAAGCCCGAGCGGATCGGGATCTTCCTGGACTACGAAAAGGGGCAGCTCTCCTTCTACGACGCCGGCGACATGTCGCATCTCTGTACCTTCTTTGAACGCTTCTCAGAGAGGCTCTACCCCTTTGTCTTCCCTCTCTCCGGCCTGGAAACGGCCGACACTGAGGTGCTCCGGCTTTTCCACCTGCGGTTGTGAGCTGCCATCCCGAGGAATAATGATTCTCCGGCCCGGGTAGTGAGGATGGGAGAGGGTAGGGGTTTGCTGTCCCGCGGAGTAACCTTTCTCTGGGATGCGTATGCAAAACCGATTGGCACAACCAGTTTAGGGTGGGGGGGGGGGGGGGAGTCGTGGGGGACGGAGGTTTAGCCGGAGGGGATTATGAATGGGGAAGCGGGTGTAAACAAACTTCAGGTAGTAAAGGGTCATCTGAGTGAGTGACAAAAGGAACATGGGGCGGAATATACTATAGTCAACCACATTGGCAGAGAAGCAGAACATTTTTAATGGACCAAATGCATTTGTGTCCAGATGAATTTCAAAGGGGAAATCGCCTATTCGTCCAGATAGCAAGGAGATTGGAGTGTGTGGTCACGGTGCCTTACTGGAGTTACCCACATTCTTGGAGATCTCATCTCCAGAGAGGGAACGCAGCGAAGAGACCGGATCCGGGGATGGTGGGTTTGCTGAATGAGATTGTGTAGCTGCAGACTCTATAGGGATAAAGATTAAAGATGAGATTTACTTGTCGCAACTACATCGACACATGCAGTGAAATGCGTCGTTTGCGGCAACTCACATCAGAGACGATTGTTTTCAGGGCCGGCAGAAAATGTCACTAACAGAGCATGTATCTAACCCTGACCCGTACGTCTTAGCGACGTGCGAGTAAACCGGAGTACTTGGAGGAAACCTGCGCGCTCACAGACAAACGGCTGCGGGAATTGAAACCCGATCTGACGGAGGGGGCTGTAAAGCGTTGTGCTAACCGTTCGGGTCAACGAGAGGACACCACATGGAAACGTATAAAATCCGTACAGAGTTCAACAGGCTGGGTAGGGAGGACAATTTCCCTGTCTGAGAAATCTAAAAAGAAGGGTCACGGTCTGAGACAATGGAAAGACTACTCCTCTCCATCTCCGTTGGACTCATTCTCAGCTTCTTGTAACGTCTACTGGGACATTTCTCCCTCCAAACATAGGCATGGCCACGGCAGAGTTCTTTGCCGATTAATTCACATACTAGTTCAAATTCGCAGGATCACCACTGCTTTCCAACACGCTCCCTGTTGTCACTCACCCCAACCTGCTGGTCTCCTCTTAACCCCTACCATTCTCCGTGTTTTTTCCCCCCATTTGGACCCTGTCTGCTCCTCAAGGTACAAAACGCAGTCAATAGAGTCACACGCAGCGCATATAGTCAAGTACGTACAGTCTCAAAATAATATTAGCTCAGGTCCCTGAATTGCTTGGCCTGCCGATAAACAGGTTGATACAAAGCACAAGGTGCATGTTCGTGTAAGACAGCATAATGTTGCAGGCATTATTATAATAAAACTATTTTCATATTTCACCTTCTGATGTTAATGTAATTACTCTTCGAAATTAGACTTTATTCCCAAGACACAGTAAAACAGTCTAGGGGACATTGTCTACACTGACTGAACAAATTAATCGTGACGGACGCTTATCAACTGAATGTAACTTCCAGATTATTAACCGAGATTTTTTTGCAGCCATATTTTATTCATGATATTTACGGTAAATGGAATCGCTGCAAGCCCTTCATTTATTCTCTTACAAGGTGTCAGCACAACTAATGTTTCATCGTTGAGAAAGGTATTGGTGACATGCTGTGGTGAAATTGAAGTTGTTACACGCCAATTGGGACATTGTTCGTAGCTCTCCTTTCGAACACGCCGGGCTCCGTTCACTCTCGGCATTAAAATGCGAAGCTGCAAAGATGAACTTTATTACTTCCTGTCGCCTTTGTTCCCCAAACGCCTTAAAGCCGCCCGATTTTCTCTCTCTCCTCCCTCCGACCCCCTATCCACATGTTGTGAATAGGATCTCATTTTCCATGCTGAGCAACAACGGGATCGTCACAAGACGGTGCTGCCATGCATTCGTGACGGGATGAAACCGGCAAAGGTCAAGAAGAGCGGCTGCGCATCTACCGACTGTGTCAGAAGGAGAGCAAGGAATGAAAAGCTGTTATGGAATTAAATGGAAGGCAAGAACAAATTCAGTTGAATGAAATTGGCCAAGAGTTACACGTGTACTTAGGACGTTGGTTTTAACCTTGAAGTGAGGTAATAAAGCAAAGTGTTCTGAATATAGAACCATACTGAGAAGCCGGAAGAAAACAGGATAATTGGAGAAGGAGGATAAGCTTAAGATTTGTAGATTCAAAAGAGGTGAGTAATATAAAGCCAAAGCAGGGTCGAGTTCTTTCGTTCAAAGCATTATCAGGGGAGAGCGCGAACGCAGTCCCCCACTACCACAAATTGTGCAGTCGAGTATCCCGCATTTGGGGATATCGCAGGCGTCAGCACACCCGGAGTGCAATGGGATAGCCTCGTCCTGGAACCTCGGCCTTCTTGATCACCGACGGTTCCCTGCCAGGTAAGTATGTTTGATCACAGCTCCACGTGACAATCCAATCTGAAACGTTACTCTTTAAACTAAAGGTGACGCTACGTTTTGGAGATCCATTTCCTATAATTTTGCATTATCTTTTGAATAACACAAAAACGTAGAAGTTCATTCTTATTTTCTGTTCTTCTTGAACAGCTGCTGTAATTTCTTTGCGATAATTTGCTGGAAATGCTCATTTGTATATTTGCCATACATGGAAGAAGCACCACGATTCGCTGTAAGTTGCTATTCTGAAATTGACCACGAGGTGTCAGCACAGATGCATAAAGGACAGAGGCTGAGGGCTCAAAAATTATACAGTAACCCTTTAGATCAGAGGTGACAGTAGGTGATAGATTACAAATCAGGATTTACAATGACATAATTTATTTCAATAAGGTGAGTCTGACAATGTCTCCACAAAGTTACCGTTCTGCATCTCTGAATGTTCAAACACCTATTCTCGGACAAAGCAATGCAGAAGAATGATCTCAAACCTTTTGGGGACAATAGAACCCACTTGCACCCAAAATTGATATGCCAACTCCCTGACTGCATAAATATCCCAACAGGTCGACTATGCCTGTGACCATGTTGGATGCGCTAGGTAAAGTGACAATACCAGTCTGGGCTGCAGGCATCCTTGAACTTGATCAGAATGGTGCTAAAGAATATTTACTGGGTTTGATACAGGCCAATTATCATAAGCATTAGGTTTGTCTGAGGTTGATGTAAGCACCTTATGATCAAAAAGTATCTGGTGCCTTCCCTGCGTACAATACAATTAAACTATTCTCCGGCTTCCGGCCGGGTAAAGGTATCGATTATAAGCAAAGTTTCGTTGACACACTGTGCCATAGTCATCAGGGATGATCCCTGGGCCTCTGTTTTTCAATATTTCTATTGATTTCTTTCAAAAAAGAATACAGAGTACAGGAGGATGTATAAATATATGTGAATCACACTTATAGTCTCATTACCCCATATTCATGTAAATTAAATTGAATCGTAATATTGAAAAGTAATAATTTTATTATACAAAAAATCTAAACCCACTACCAAGAAAAGCTGTTTGGTTAAGAAAGAAAAAGGAACAAAAATCCTTATCATATAGTAAAACATATTATTAGCCAACATCTGTACTTGATAACAAATCAAAGATTTTGAAAATAATTCAAAAAAGATCCCCACAATGTTAGAAAGTTTTGTGATTCAGAAATTGAACAACAAATCTTCTCTAAAGTTAAGCATGGCATAACATCGCTTAGCCATTGAGCATGAGTAGGCGGAGCAACACCCTTCCACCCAAGCAACAATGCCCTCCCAGCTATAGGAGAAATAAAAGCCAAAATGTGCAAATCAGGTGTCTCCAAGATAATATCTTTACCCCCAGCAATACCGAATAAGGCAGTCAAAGGGTTTGGTTTAAAATTTACTTTAAAAAGTACAGAAAAAGTTTGAAATACTTCCTTCCAGTATTTTTCTAGACTTGAGCATGTCCAGAACATATGAATTAATGCAGCCTCTCCATTGTTACATCTGTCACAATAGGGAGATATATCCAAATAAAATTGAGACAGCTTATCTTTAGTAATGTGGGCCCTATGGACCACTTTAAGTTGTTGGAGTGACGGGCACACTATGATGAAGTATTAACCAATTTAAAAACTTCATTCCAAGTTTCCTCAGAAACTGAAGTCCATAAATTTTGTTCCCAGAGATTTTTAATTTTGTCTGAAGGACCGTTTCTCACTCCCAACAACATACTATAAACATTAGATATTGATCCATAACGAAAAAGATTTAAATTTAAAATTACATCTAAGAAATTCTTATCAGGACTTTTAGGAGATGTATGTACCTGTAATTGAGACTGCAGAAAGTCTCTGATTTGTACATATCGAAAAAAGTGGGTTTTTGGTCAGCTATATTTAGTTGACAACTACTCAAATGAGAAGAGACTTCCTCCAACAAATACATCCTGGAAGCATTTAGTACACAGTCTATCCCAATCTTTAACAATTACATCAGTCATAGAGGGTTTAGGTAACAGTTGCTGACTGAATAGCATTCAGGATTTACAATGGCATAATTTATTTCAATATGGTGAGTCTGACAATGTCACCACTAAGTTAAACTTCGGCATCTCTCAATGTACAAATAACTTTCCTCGGACAAAGCAATGCATAAGAATGCTCCCAAACTTTCTGGGGACAATAGATCCCACCTGCACCCAAAATCGATATGCCAACTCTCTGAGTGCGTAAATATCCCAACAGTCAACAGGTCAACTATGCCTGTGACCATGTTGGATGCGCTTGGCAAAGTGACAATACCAGTCTGGTCTGCAGGCATCCTTGAACTTGGTCAGAACGGTGCTAAACAATATTTACTGGGTTTGATCCAGACCAGTTAGCACAAGCATTAGGTTTGTCTGAGGTAGATGAATGCACCGTATGGTTAAAAAGGAACTAGTCCCTGCCCGGCGTACAATACAATTAAACTCTTCTCGGGCTTCCAGCCGGGTAAAAGTATCGATTACATCCGACGTTTCGTTGACACACTCTGCCATAGCCATCAGGGATAAATACCCCGGGCCTCTCTATTCCGGTGGTATTTATACCCCGGTCGTGCGTCCCTCCTGGATACTCACACTTATACACACACTATAACATTAACAAAATATTACCCAGAAACGTATCCAGCCACTAATTAATTAAATGGGCAGATACATATGTTGGCACAGTTCCTCATATACATATACATACATGACATTATCTCATTATCAAACGCACGTGCACCATTTAGTCACATGATGTCACTCTTCGACATCCCCCCCCCCACACACGCGCACAAACACGATCACATCCGTGTGTAGCTGCACTGCCGCGTACACATGGCCTTTATTTAACGCTCTTCTATCGAATTGTTCAGCCATATCCACTGTCCAACTGAGATTGGGGCAAACGTGCCCTCTCCGTTACTAGCATTCACTCACAGTCGTGCTCTTCCACGTGAACCCTTCACGTGCGCACTTTTGCTCGCAATCTCAAATGCAGAATCCTTGTTGCAAACGTGGCCTCTCACGGCCACACGATCATAACGAGCGGTGCGCTCCCGACCACGTATCTGACTGCCAGCACTACCGCCATTTCGGGAGCGACCTGCGCCGGGAGCCGATGCTCCATCCGGCCGAGATGAGCGTCGGTGAGTTCTGCGGCCCGCTATAGTGTGCGTCCTGGAGTCAGATGCTAAACGTCGTCAGCCCAGGTGAGGTCCCAAAACAGCGGTCCAAGACTACCCTCCCGTTCCCTCAGACCGAAACTCCTCACCCGATATGCTCTCCATCCGGATACGCATACAACTCAGTGCTACCTCGAGACATCCTCCCCTCTTACCTTTCCTCCCACCCTCCATCCTCCATCCGGGACCGTCGTCCCTCATTACGGACTCACAACTCCCGGGGATCCCATTCACGCCATCGGGATCAGGGACTCCACCAGGTCTTCCGCCCGAGCAATTCACTCACCCCCTAACTGCGAAATCCTGTTGGTCATCACTCCTTACTTGCTCTGCCTCCAACACTCAAACAATGTCTTCCGGCACCCCACTGTCTCTCCCGGAGAACACCTCGCCACTCCTTCCTAACACACCCTGCCCTTACCTCTACAAACCTCTCCTTTACAACTGCCCCCACCACACCAAATCCCGAGGACCTACCATCCCATCCAGCCCTATACCGCTCATCACCAAACACACTGTCCCTCCCCCAACACACTAGTTCACCAAAGGCCCTATCTGCCACAACCCTACCCGTCACTGGATATCACCCCCTCTAAAACTCTCTTCCCTTCGTCCGGAAATCCCACAGACTCCCCACTCACCATCCGCAGTGAGTTTCCACTCGGGTAGGGCGGAAGTTCCTCCAACACCTCCTTCCCTGAACCATGCAACTCACAGTGGCAGCCTTCGATTCATCAAAACATGCGCTGTGACTGACTTTGGAACATGGTCCAGGTGCGTACCGTACTCCCTTCCTGTCGCAGCACGCCACGTCTGAATCCTAGACTCCATCTCACCTATTCTGAGCTAAAGTTCTTCAAGCTGGAGTCCCTCTTACTGCCTATCTCACCGGCTCCAACAAACTACAGACACTACAGTTCACGGAGTCACTCTTGTCTGTCCCGATTGCTTTCTGATTGAATTCTTTCAGTATAAACCCGCACTGTTGCCCTTGCTGATTGATGTCCACACTGCACAGAAACTTCGCTCCGCTGGGGCACTGCGTACTTTGCTAAAACGCACCAAAGATGACCTAAGTTGTAAATTTTAATCGGCCATTGCTTGTACCATCCGTGTCCCGAGGACAGGTTTGTGCAGTGGAAGCGAGTGATCCACATTGAGTCCTTGCAGGTATTGTGCTAGGAAGGAGACCAGCGATGCAGGATTTTGTTTTTATAACAATCCAGCAGATTTTGTGGTTATCATTACTGAGATCAGTAGTAGTTCAAGTTTATTGTCACTCAACCATACACATGTACAGGCAAACAGCTAAACGAAACACCGTTCCTCTGGGGCCAAGGTGCAAAACGCTGTACAGAGTCACAGGCAGCACATATAGTTACAGTCCAGTACATAGTGTCACAAAATACTATTAGCTCAGGTCCCTGAATTGCTTGGCCTGCCGATGAACAGGTTGATACAAAGCGCAAGGTGCATGTTCGTGTAAGACAGCGTAATGTTGCAGGCATTATTATAATAAAACTATTTTGAAATTTCACCCTCTGATGTTAATGTAATAACTTTTCGAAATTGGACTTTATTCCTGAGACGTAGTTGTCTTCCCGGGTATGTGAATAGGCTCCGCAGAGAAGGACGAGATGGACACAGTAGGGTGATTCCCTGAGCAGACTGTCCAGTTCATCTGACAAAATGCCTCATCGCCAGACCTCAGCAACAGGCACCAAGACCTCGCCTGGCTGGCGGTGAGAGGGGCCCTCCCAGTCCGATCCCTCCTGTACGCCCGGAACGTCGTCTCCACACCCCTCTGCCCACGGGAGGACTGCAGAGGGCAGTCGGTGACCCACCTCTACACACTGCGTGTTTGCGGAGAAGGTGTGGAGGAGGATGGAAGGGGCAGTGTCGAGGTTCATCCCCAGCAGCTGCGTAACAGAGGACTCTCTGATCTACGGGCTGTTCCCGGTGACGCACACCGAGATCAACATCCGGTGCTGCTGGCAGATCATGAACTAGGTGAAAGACGCTCTTTGGTCGGAACCAAAAGTTTCGCTTTTGGTCGAAACTTGATGATCTAGCGGCACATGGAGCTGTCTGGCACATTCCCGGCTGCAGGAGTACGTGCTGAGGGATGCACTCAAACTTGGTGCAGACACCGCAGGGGTCCGATGGGGAAGGACCACAGTCTAGGGTTCTTCTCCCGCGGGAGTTTAGTGGTGGTGGGTGGGTGGGGTGGTTGGGTTGGGTGTATACCCCCTGAATGTAACTATGAATGAACAGAGTGCCACGTGGGTGGCGAAAAGTGTGAAAATGTAAAGACAGTAATGGAAACCATTGTAAAGAATTGAAAGTCATTGAATTGTTTATTGTATATAATTTTATTTTTGAATAAAGTCTATTTTGTTTAATAAAAAAAACTTATGGAAGTGGTAGCAAAGATGGTGGTTTGCTACTGCCGTGTAACTGCCCCCATGGAGTCACTCGGCCGTAGGTAAAGTGAAATGAAGAGTCTTGAGTCAAACTGTCAGGTGTGGGGTGGAAGTCTGCGACAGGACAGTAGTGTGGAGACAAATGGCAACGACAACAATTGGAGTAGGAAAGTAACACAGTGAAGCCTCTGCTTGATTATTTTTTTAAAAATTAAACAAAATATACTTTATTCCAAAATAAAATTATATACAATAACCATTCAAAGACTTTCAATTCTTTACAGTTGGTACCATTGCTGTCCTAACATTTTCAAAGTTCTAATGTTTTGCCACCCACGTGGCACTTTGTTCTTTCATATTTACATTTAGGGGGTAAACCCCAACCCCCCTACCCCTCAACTGCCACGGGAGAAGGACCCTAGACTGTGGTCCTTCCCCACCAGGCCCTTGCGGTGGCTGCACCGAGTTTGAGTGCGTCCCTCAGCACGTACTCCTGCAGCCGAGAATGCGCCAGTCGGCAGCATTCCCCCACGGACATCTCCGTGTGCTGGTAGACCATCAAGTTTCAGGCCGACCAAAGAGCGTCTTTCACCGAGTTGATGATCTGCCAGCAGCACCGGATGTTGGTCTCGGTGTGCGTCCCCGGGAACAGCCCGTAGATCAGAGAGTCCTCTGTTACGCAGCTGCTGGGGATGAAGCGTGACACTGCCTCTTGCACCCTCCTCGACATGATTAGTTACTTTAAGTGGAAGCAAATCCTTATTCTATCGTTCATTGGATTATCAGGGGAGAGCGCGAACGCAGTCCCGCACTACCACAAATTGTGCAGTCGAGTATCCCGCATTTGGGGATATCGCAGGCGCCAGCACACCCGGAGTGCAATGGGATAGCCTCGTCCTGGAACCTCGGCCTTCCTGATCACCAACGGTTCCCTGCCAGGTAAGTATGTTTGATCACAGCTGCACGTGACGATCCAATCTTAAACGTTACTCTTACAGTTAAAGGTGACACACCATTTCGGGAGATCATTGTTCGTAATTCTGCATTATCTTATTAAGCAAGAAGAAAACGTAGAAGTTCATTCTTACTTTCTGTTCTTCTTGTGCCGCAGCTGTAATTTTTTGCGTTAGTTTGCTGCAAGTGCTAATTTGTATATTTGCCATACATGGAATCGTTGTATGTTGCTATTCTGAAAGTGACCACGAGGTGTCAGTGCAGGAGCAACAAGGAGATCACAGAGGCTGGAAGGCTCATAACGTGACGTTTAGAGTATAACTTTGAAGATCAGAGTTAACAGTTGCTGATTGAATGCAATTCAGGATTTACAATGACATTCTTTATTTCAATATGGTGAGGCTGACAATGTCTCCACTAAGTTAAACTTCGGCATATCTGAATGCACAAACTCCTTTCCTCGGACAAAGCAATGAATAAGAATGCTCCCAAACCTTCTGGGGACAATAGATCCCACTTGCACCCAAAATTAATATGCCAACTCTCTGAGTGCGTAAATATCCCAACAGTCAACAGGTCAACTGTGCCTGTGACCATGTTGGATGCGCTTGGCAAAGTGACAATACCAGTCTGGTCTGCAGGCATCCTTGAACTTGGTCAGAATGGTGCTAAACAATATTTAAAGAGCAAACACGAGGAACTCTGCAGATGCTGGAAATTCAAACAACAACACACAGAAAATGCTGGTGGAACACAGCAGGCTAGGCAGCACCCTGCCTAGGATGCTGCCTAGCCTGCTGTGTTCTAAACAATATTTACTGGGTTTGATCCAGACCAATTAGCACAAGCATTAGAGCAAACACGAGGAAATCTGCAGATGCTGGAAATTCGAACAACACACACAAAATGCTGGTGGAAGGGTCTCGGCCAGAAACGTCGACAGCGCTTCTCCCTATAGAGGCTGCCTGGCCTGCTGTGTTCCACCAGCATTTTCTGTGTGTTGTTAGCATAAGCATTAGGTTTGTCTGAGGTAGATGAATGCACCGTATGGTCAAAAAGGATCTAGTCCGTGCCCGGCGTAAAATACAATTAAACTCTTCTCGGGCTTCCAGCCGGGTAAAGGTATCAATTACAACCGACGTTTCGTTGACACACTCTGCCATAGTCATCAGGGATAATCCCCGGGCCTCTCCAGCCCGGTGGTATTTATACCCCGGCCGTGCGTTCCTCCCTCCTGGATACTCACACTTATACACACACTATAACATTAACAAAATATTACCCAGAAACGTATCCAGCCACTAATTAATTAAATGGGCAGATACATATGTTGGCACAGTTCCTCATATACATATACATACATGACATTCTCTCATTTTCAAACACTCGTGCACCATTTACAGTCACATGATGTCAGTCTTCCACCCTACCCCCTCACCCCCACACACAGCTGCATTGCCGCGTATACATGGCCTTTATTTAACGCTCTTCTATCGAATTGTTCAGCCATATCCACTGTCCAACTGAGATTGGGCCAAACGTGCCCTCTCCGTTACTAGCATGCACTCACAGTCGTGCTCTTCCACGTGAAACCTTCACGTGCGCACTTTTGCTCGCAATCTCAAATGCAGAATCTTTGTTGCAAACGTGTCCTCTCACGGCCACACGATCATAACGAGCGGTGCGCTCCCGACCACGTATCTGACTGCCAGCACTACCGCCATTTCGGGAGCGACCTGCGCCGGGAGCCGATGCTCCATCCGGCCGAGATGAGCGTCGGTGAGTTCTGCGGCCCGCTATAGTGTGCGTCCTGGAGTCAGATGCTAAACGTCGTCAGCCCAGGTGAGGTCCCAAAACAGCGGTCCAAGACTACCCTCCCGTTCCCTCAGACCGAAACTCCTCACCCGATATGCTCTCCATCCGGATACGCATACAACTCAGTGCTACCTCGAGACATCCTCCCCTCTTACCTTTCCTCCCACCCTCCATCCTCCATCCGGGACCGTCGTCCCTCATTACGGACTCACAACTCCCGGGGATCCCATTCACGCCATCGGGATCAGGGACTCCACCAGGTCTTCCGCCCGAGCAATTCACTCACCCCCTAACTGCGAAATCCTGTTCATCGTCACTCCTTACTTGCTCTGCCTCCAACACTCAAACAATGTCTTCCGGCACCTCACTGTCTCTCCCGGAGAACACCTCGCCACTCCTTCCTAACACACCCTGCGCTTACCTCTACAAACCTCTTCTTGACAACTGCCCCCACCACACCAAATTCCCAGGACCTACCATCCCATCCAGCCCTATACCGCTAATCACCTAACACACTGTCCCTCCCCCAACCCACTAGTTCACCAAAGGCCCTATCTGCCACAACCCTACCCGTCACTGGACATCACCCCCTCTAAAACTCTCTTCCCTTCGTCCGGAAATCCCACAGACTTCCCCCTCACCATCCGGTGTGAGTTATCTCTGACCGACCCCCATGATCGTCTTCCTCCGACGGCCTATACCACCCCTCAGCCGTCCGCGTGTAACTCCCTCCTACACCGGAACGTTTCAGAACGCGCGCCCGTCACCCCTCGGAACCCCATGACTGTTTCTGCACAGCAACCCCAGTCTTATTCACACCATTCTCCCCTTGCCTTTCCGGAGTTTCCTGTCCCGGTTCTCACTCTCTAAACTTCACCTCCCACTTCCTCCTCTTGTCCTGTCCTACCCCTTGCATCATCCTCCTTACCCCTCGGCCTCCGCCCTTTGCTCCAACCCCCGCCGCTCCGCTGTTGACCTTCCCCCTTCTTCCCACACCCAGTTCCGGCGCCGCCGACTCTGGACCCGGAGACGGCGAGCCCCTCTCTCATCCTGTCCAAGGCCCACACCATGGTGAAGAGGCGGATCAAGCTGCGGCAGGTGCCCGAGGGCGGCCGGAGTTTCACCTCCTGCGCCGCCGCCTCAGCCATTCACTGATTCAATTTAAAATTGTGCATCGTTACTATGTGACGAAGCAGAGATTGTCTAAAATATTTCCTAATGTTGGTAGTTATTGTGATAGATGTAAAACTGAGACAGCTACGCTGACACACATGTTTTGGTCTTGTTCTACACTGAAACAGTTTTGGAAGTCAGTTTTTTCTACAATTTCCAAAGCACTTAAAATTAATTTACAACCTAACA
The DNA here is from genome assembly GCF_048418815.1 of Hemitrygon akajei. Taxonomy (NCBI): domain Eukaryota; kingdom Metazoa; phylum Chordata; class Chondrichthyes; order Myliobatiformes; family Dasyatidae; genus Hemitrygon; species Hemitrygon akajei. The sequence goes on along the minus strand of NC_133125.1, from coordinate 173,402,955 downwards.
AATTAACTGTGCTCTTTGGAATAATTCGTCAAAATATCCGCGGTAATTCTTTGTCTGACCAACATGTTGTTGTGGTTGTACACTGATAGCTAAGAGGGCCATTCTGTTGAAGTGGAAGGATACATCAGCTCCCACTCTGTCACAATGGTTCTCTCAAGTGATGTTATGTCTTAGTTTGGAGGAAATTAGAAGTCGAACCTTCGAGCCTATGTTTGATTTTGAGAAAAGATGGTGTTCATTTGCTGGTTACTACCATTGGAGATAATTGATAGAATTCCTCCACGATCTATATTGTAAATTTAGGTATAATTTTTTTTGCTGGCGGTTTGATGTTTATCTTTAGAAGCTTTTTGTATGACGCATGGCTCCGGGGTTGAACACCGAATGGGTCTTTTTCTCACTTTTTTCTTGCTTTAGTAGTTTTTTTTTCTTTTCTTCTTTTTTTGCGTCACCATACTTTTCAAACCTTAATATTCTTTTCTTCTCTCTTTTGAGACATTGTAAGTGTTACTTACATCGCTGTACTCTTGTTATTTTGGATAATAGTAATAAAAAGATTTGAAAAGAAGTAAGGCTTCGCCTCCGGAACCCAACACTGGGACGTGGAAGCTTCGTACGCCTGGATCGTCGGCGCCGCCAAAGAGACGGCGGAGCGCACCGAGGACGTGCGCTCAGACACCCGATAACGGCTTCTGGACGGTCAGGCTGTGGAACGACAGGGTGCATTGCCCCCGGGACGGGCTAGCATCGGCCCACTCGTGCGCCAACGCCAAGCCCGAGCGGATCAGGATCTTCCTGGGCTACGAAAGGCGGCCGCTCTCCTTCTACGACGCCGGGTGGGACAGCAGATGTAAAGAAAATTCAGGGAGGAAAAGGATAATTTGAGTGAGTTACAAAAGGAGCATAGGGTCGAAAATACTGAAGTCAACCACATTGGCATCGACGCGGAATTTTTCTTTTAATGTCGGTGGTGCTGATGTTGAAAGGGATCAGACTGGCTTGTCCAGAGGAACTGAAAGTCACAGAACAAGCTTTCGATTGGGGAAATCGTTTATTAGTCGAGCTCTCAAGGAGATTGGAGTGTGGGATCACGGTGCATTACTGGAGTTACCCACAGTCTTGCAGATCTCATCTCCAGAGAGGGAACGCAACGAAGAGGCGGGATGCAGGGATGGTAGGTTTGCTGAATGAGATTGCATCGACAGGAACTGCAGACCCCATAGGGATGAAGAGTAAAGATGAGATGTATTTATCAGAAGTACATGGGCACATACAGTGAAATACTTTGCTTGCGTCAAATCACATCAGAGAGGATTGTTCTCAGGGCAGCCAGCAAATGTCGCTACGTTCCGTCGCCAAAGGAGCATGTCCACAACATCCTAACCCTAACCCGTGCGTCATGGCGACCTGCGAAGAAACCGGAACACTCGGAGGAAACCTATGAGGTCACAAGGAGAATGTACAAACTCCTTACATACAGCGGCGAGAATTGAAACAGATCTCACAGAGGGAGCTTCAAAGGATTGTGCTAACCATTAAATCTGCTCCATTTAACAGCTCAGGAGAACGAAAGGAGATCACATGGAATGGTATAAAATCCTTACAGAGTTCAGCGAGCTGGGTAGGGAGGCCATTTTCTCTCTCTGAGAAGTCTAGAACCAAGGGTCACGGTCTGAGACAATGGAGAGACTACTCCTCTCCATCCCCGGTGGACTCATTTATTCTCAGCTTCTTGTAACGTCTACTGGGACATTTCTCCCTCCAAACATAGGTGTGGCCACGGCAGAGTTCTTCCCCGATTAATTCACACAACCGGGAAGAATCCAGTTCCAGTCCCAGTGGAAGCTGACAGGATCCCTACTGCTCTCCAGCACCCTCCCTGATATCACTGAGTGAAACCGCTCGGTCCCCTCTTAACCCCTACCATTGCTATTCCGCTCCCCCCCCCCCCCCCATATGGACACTGGCTGCTCCCGTGCCTTCAGAGGAACCTCCTCCTCAGTCGTCCTCAAACCCTGAGTTCCCACAAGGATGTAACAACCTCCTCCCCTGCTACAAGGTCCCGAGCAGATGTCCTTAACCCCGACCTGGTGGGCAAGACAGCCTTCTGGACCCACACTGGCAAACGCAGATGCTGCCATTCATTCTCCCTTCCCCGCGGTCCCCGATCACTCTTACATTGCTTTACCATGGCACTATGCTCAGATTCCTCGTCGTCCTTGTAGTCACTAACCTCATCCACTAGGGTAGGGAGGAAGTTCCTCCAACACCTCCTTCCCAGAACCGTGCAACTCACAGTGGCAGCCTTCCATTCATCAAAACATGCGTTGTGACTGACTTTGGAACATGGTCCAGGTACGTACCGTACTCCCTTCCTGTCGCAGCACGCCACGTCTGAATCCTAGACTCCATCTCACCTATTCTGAGCTAAAGTTCTTCAAGCTGGAGTCCCTCTTACTGCCTATCTCACCGGCTCCAACAAACTACAGACACAACAGTTCACGGAGTCACTCTTGTCTGTCCCGATTTCTTACTGATTGAATTCTTTCAGTATAAACCCGCACTGTTGCCCTTGCTGATTGAAGTCCACACTGCACAGAAACTTCGCTCCGCTGGGGCACTGCGCACTTTGCTAAACCGCACCAAAGATGACCAAGTTGTAAATTTTAATCGGCCATTGCTTGTACCGAGGACAGGTTTGTGCAGTGGAAGCGAGTGATCCACATTGAGTCCTTGCAGGTATTGGGCTAGGAAGGAGACCAGCGATGCAGGATTTTGTTTTTATAACAATCCAGCAGATTTTGTGGTTATCATTACTGAGATCAGTAGTAGTTCAAGTTTATTGTTACTCAACCATACACATGTACAGACAAACAGCTAAACGAAACACCGTTCCTCTGGGGCCAAGGTGCAAAACGCTGTACAGAGTCACAGGCAGCACATATAGTTACAGACAAGTACATAGTGTCACAAAATACTATTAGCTCAGGTCCCTGAATTGCTTGGCCTGCCGATGAACAGGTTGATACAAAGCGCAAGGTGCATGTTCGTGTAAGACAGCGTAATGTTGCAGGCATTATTATAATAAAACTATTTTGAAATTTCACCCTCTGATGTTAATGTAATAACTTTTCGAAATTGGACTTTATTCCTGAGACGTAGTTGTCTTCCCGGGTATGTGAATAGGCTCCGCAGAGAAGGACGAGTTGGACACAGTGGGGTGGTTCCCTGAGCAGACGGTCCAGTTCATCTGACAAAATGCCTCATCACCAGACCTCACCAACAGGCACCAAGACCTCGCCTGGCTGGCGGTGAGAGGGGCCCTCCCAGTCCGATCCCTCCTGTACGCCCGGAACGTCGTCTCCACACCCCTCTGCCCACGGGAGGACTGCAGAGAGGAGGAGTCGGTGACCCACCTCTTTGCACACTGTGGGTTCGCGGATAAGGTGTGGAGGAGGATGGAAGGGGCAGTGTCACGCTTCATCCCCAGCAGCTGCGTAACAGAGGACTCTCTGATCTACGGGCTGTTCCCGGGGACGCACAGCAAGACCAACATTTGGTGCTGCTGGCAGATCATCAACTCGGTGAAAGTCGCTCTTTGGTCGGCCCGAAACTTGATGGTCTACCAGCACACGGAGATGTCCGTGGGGGAATGCTGCCGACTGGCACATTCTCGGCTGCAGGAGTACGTGCTGAGGGATGCACTCAAACTCGGTGCAGCCACCGCAGGGGTCCGATGGGGAAGGTCCACAGTCTAGGGTTCTTCTCGCGCGGGAGTTTAGTGGTGGTGGGTGGGTGGGGGGGGGTGGTTGGGTGTATACCCCTTGAATGTAACTCTTGAAGAACAGAGTGGCACGTGGGTGGCGAAAAGTGTGAAAATGTAAAGACAGTAATGGAAAACATTGTAAAGAATTGAAAGTCATTGAATTGTTTATTGTATATAATTTTATTTTTTGAATAAAGTCTATTTTGTTTAATAAAAAAACTGATGGAAGTGGTAGCAAAGATGGTGGTTTGCTACTGCTGTGTAACTGCCCCCATGGAGTCACTCGGCCGTAGGTAAAGTGAAATGAAGAGTCTTGAGTCAAACTGTCAGGTGTGGGGTGGAAGTCTGCGACTGGACAGTAGTGTGGAGACAAATGGCAACGACAACAATTGGAGAAAGAAAGTAACACAGTGAAGCCTCTGCTTGATTATTTTTTAAAATTAAACAAAATATACTTTATTCCAAATTAAAGTTATATACAATAACCATTCAAAGACTTTCAATTCTTTACAGTTGGTACCATTGCTGTCCTTACATTTTCAAAGTTCTAATGTTTTGCCACCCACGTGGCACTTTGTTCTTTCATATTTACATTCAGGGGATATACCACCAACCCCCCTCCCCTCAACTGCCACGGGAGAAGGACCCTAGACTGTGGTCCTTCCCCACCGGGCCCTTGCGGTGGCTGCACCGAGTTTGAGTGCGTCCCTCAGCACGTACTCCTGCAGCCGAGAATGCGCCAGTCGGCAGCATTCCCCCACGGACATCTCCGTGTGCTGGTAGACCATCAAGTTTCAGGCCGACCAAAGAGCGTCTTTCACCGAGTTGATGATCTGCCAGCAGCACCGGATGTTGGTCTCGGTGTGCGTCCCCGGGAACAGCCCGTAGATCAGAGAGTCCTCTGTTACGCAGCTGCTGGGGATGAAGCGTGACAATGCCTCTTGCACCCTCCTCCACATGATTAGTTACTTTAAGTGGAAGCAAATCCTTATTCTATCGTTCATTGCATTATCAGGGGAGAGCGCGAACGCAGTCCCCCACTACCACAAATTGTGCAGTCGAGTATCCCGCATTTGGGGATATCGCAGGCGTCAGCACACCCGGAGTGCAATGGGATAGCCTCGTCCTGGAACCTCGGCCTTCCTGATCACCAACGGTTCCCTGCCAGGTAAGTATGTTTGATCACAGCTCCACGTGACGATCCAATCTTAAACGTTACTCTTTCAGTTAAAGGTGACACACCATTTCGGGAGATCCAAGTCCGTAATTCTGAATTATCTTATTAAGCAGAAGAAAACGTAGAAGTTCATTCTTACTTTCTGTTCTTCTTGGGCCGCAGCTGTAATTTTTTGGGTTAATTTGCGGCAAGTGCTAATTTGTATATTTGCCATACATGGAATCGTTGTATGTTGCTATTCTGAAAGTGACCACGAGGTGTCAGTGCAGGAGCAACAAGGAGGCTGGAAGGCTCAGAACGTGACGTTTACAGTATAACCCTTAAGATCAGAGTTAACAGTTGCTGATTGAATGCAATTCAGGATTTACAATGACATTCTTTATTTCAATATGGTGAGGCTGACAATGTCTCCACTAAGTTAAACTTCGGCATATCTGAATGCACAAACTCCTTTCCTCGGACAAAGCAATGAATAAGAATGCTCCCAAACCTTCTGGGGACAATAGATCCCACTTGCACCCAAAATTAATATGCCAACTCTCTGAGTGCGTAAATATCCCAACAGTCAACAGGTCAACTATGCCTGTGACCATGTTGGATGCGCTAGGGAAAGTGACAATACCAGTCTGGTCTGCAGGCATCCTTGAACTTGGTCAGAATGGTGCTAAACAATATTTAAAGAGCAAACACGAGGAACTCTGCAGATGCTGGAAATTCAAACAACAACACACACAAAATGCTGGTGGAACACAGCAGGCTAGGCAGCACCCTGCCTAGGATGCTGCCTAGCCTGCTGTGTTCTAAACAATATTTACTGGGTTTGATCCAGACCAATTAGCACAAGCATTAGAGCAAACACGAGGAAATCTGCAGATGCTGGAAATTCGAACAACACACACAAAATGCTGGTGGAAGGGTCTCGGCCAGAAACGTCGACAGCGCTTCTCCCTATAGAGGCTGCCTGGCCTGCTGTGTTCCAGCAGCATTTTCTGTGTGTTGTTAGCATAAGCATTAGGTTTGTCTGAGGTAGATGAATGCACCGTATGGTCAAGGATCTAGTTCCTGCCCGGCGTACAATACAATTAAACTCTTCTCGGGCTTCCAGCCGGGTAAAGATATCTATTACAACGGACGTTTCGTTGACACACTCTGCCATAGTCATCAGGGATAATCCCCGGGCCTCTCTAGTCCGGTGGTATTTATACCCTGGCCGTGCGTTCCTCCCTCCTGGATACTCACACTTATACACACACACACTATAACATTAACAAAATATTATCCAGAAACGTATCCAGCCACTAATTAATTAAATGGGCAGATACATATGTTGGCACAGTTCCTCATATGCATATACATACATGACATTCTCTCATTTTCAAACACTCGTGCACCATTTACAGTCACATGATGTCAGTCTTCCACCCTACCCCCCACCCCCACACACAGCTGCACTGCCGCGTATACATGGCCTTTATTTAACGCTCTTCTATCGAATTGTTCAGCCATATCCACTGTCCAACTGAGATTGGGCCAAACGTGCCCTCTCCGTTACTAGCATTCACTCACAGTCGTGCTCTTCCACGTGAACCCTTCACGTGCGCACTTTTGCTCGCAATCTCAAATGCAGAATCCTTGTTGCAAACGTGGCCTCCCACGGCCACAGGATCATAACGAGCGGTGCGCTCCCGACCACGTATCTGACTGCCAGCACTACCGCCGTTTCGTGAGTGACCTGCGCCGGGAGCCGATGCTCCATCCGGCCGAGATGAGCGTCGGTGAGTTCTGCGGCCCGCTATAGTGTGCGTCCTGGAGTCAGATGCTAAACGTCGTCAGCCCAGGTGAGGTCCCAAAACAGCGGTCCAAGACTACCCTCCCGTTCCCTCAGACCGAAACTCCTCACCCGATATGCTCTCCATCCGGATACGCATACAACTCAGTGCTACCTCGAGACATCCTCCCCTCTTACCTTTCCTCCCACCCTCCATCCTCCATCCGGGACCGTCGTCCCTCATTACGGACTCACAACTCCCGGGGATCCCATTCACGCCATCGGGATCAGGGACTCCATCAGGTCATCCGCCCGAGCAATTCACTCACCCCCTAACTGCGAAATCCTGTTGGTCGTCACTCCTTACTTGCTCTGCCTCCAACACTCAAACAATGTCTTCCGGCATCCCACTGTCTCTCCCGGAGAACACCTCGCCACTCCTTCCTAACACACCCTGACCTTACCTCTACAAACCTCTCCTTTACAACTGCCCCCACCACACCAAATTCCCAGGACCTACCATCCCATCCAGCCCGATACCGCTCATCACCAAACACGCTGTCCCTCCCCCATCCCACTAGTTCACCAAAGGCCCTATCTGCCACAACCCTACCCGTCACTGGACATCACCCCCTCTAAAACTCTCTTCCCTTCGTCCGGAAATCCCACAGACTCCCCACTCACCATCCGCTGTGAGTTATCCGTGACCGACCCCCATGATCGTCTTCCTCCGACTGCCTATACCACCCCTCAGCCGTCCGCGTGTAACTCTCTCCTACACCGGAACGTTTCAGAACGCGCGCCCGTCACCCCTCGGAACCCCATGACTGTTTCTGCACAGCAACCCCAGTCTTATTCACACCATTCTCCCCTTGCCTTCCCGGAGATTCCTGTCCCGGTTCTCACTCTCTAAACTTCACCTCCCACTTCCTCCTCTTGTCCTGTCCTACCCCTTGCATCATCCTCCTTACCCCTCGGCCTCCGCCCTTTGCTCCAACCCCCGCCGCTCCGCTGTTGACCTTCCCCCTTCTTCCCACACCCAGTTCCGGCGCCGCCGACTCTGGACCCGGAGACGGCGAGCCCCTCTCTCATCCTGTCCAAGGCCCACACCATGGTGAAGAGGCGGATCAAGCTGCGGCAGGTGCCCGAGAGCGACCGGAGTTTCACCTCCTGCGCCGCCACGCTGACGCCTCAGCCATTCACTGATTCAATTTAAAATTGTGCATCGTTACTATGTGACGAAGCAGAGATTGTCTAAAATATTTCCTAATGTTGGTAGTTATTGTGATAGATGTAAAACTGAGACAGCTACACTGACACACATGTTTTGGTCTTGTTCTACACTGAAACAGTTTTGGAAGTCAGTTTTTTCTACAATTTCCAAAGCACTTAAAATTAATTTACAACCTAACAAATTAACTGTGCTCTTTGGAATAATTCCTCAAAATATCCGCGGTAATTCTTTGTCTGACCAACATGTTGTTGTGTTTGTTACACTGATAGCTAAGAGGGCCATTCTGTTGAAATGGAAGGATACGGCAGCTCCCACTCTGTCACAATGGTTCTCTCAAGTGATGTTATGTCTTAGTTTGGAGGAAATTAGAAGTCGAACCTTCGAGCCTATGTTTGATTTTGAGAAAAGATGGGGTTCATTTGCTCGTTACTACCATTGGAGATAATTGATAGAATTCCTCCACGATCTATATTGTAAATTTTGGTGTAATTTGTTTTGCTGGCGGTTTGATGTTTATCTTTAGAAGCTTTTTGTATGACGCATGGCTCCGGGGTTGAACACCGAATGGGTCTTTTTCTCACTTTTTTCTTGCTTTAGTAGTTTTTTTTTCTTTTCTTCTTTTTTTGCGTCACCATACTTTTCAAACCTTAATATTCTTTTCTTCTCTCTTTTGAGACATTGTAAGTGTTACTTACATCGCTGTACTCTTGTTATTTTGGATAATAGTAATAAAAAGATTTGAAAAGAAGTAAGGCTTCGCCTCCGGAACCCAACACTGGGACGTTGAAGCTTCGTCCGCCTGGATCGTCGGCGCCGCCAAAGAGACGGCGGAGCGCACCGAGGACGTGCGCTCAGACACCCGATAACGGCTTCTGGACGGTCAGGCTGTGGAACGACAGGGTGCATTGCCCCCGGGATGGGCTAGCATCGGCGCACTCGTGCGCCAACGCCAAGCCCGAGCGGATCAGGATCTTCCTGGGCTACGAAAGGCGGCCGCTTTCCTTCTACGTCGCCGGGTGGGACAGCAGATGTAAAGAAAATTCAGGGAGGAAAAGGATAATTTGAGTGAGTTACAAAAGGAGCATAGGGTCGAAAATACTGAAGTCAACCACATTGGCATCGACGCGGAATTTTTCTTTTAATGTCGGTGGTGCTGATGTTGAAAGGGATCAGACTGGCTTGTCCAGAGGAACTGAAAGTCACAGAACAAGCTTTCGATTGGGGAAATCGTTTATTAGTCGAGCTCTCAAGGAGATTGGAGTGTGGGATCACGGTGCATTACTGGAGTTACCCACAGTCTTGCAGATCTCATCTCCAGAGAGGGAACGCAACGAAGAGGCGGGATCCAGGGATGGTAGGTTTGCTGAATGAGATTGTATCGACAGGAACTGCAGACCCTATAGGGATGAAGAGTAAAGATGAGATGTATTTATCAGAAGTACATGGGCACATACAGTGAAATACTTTGCTTGCGTCAAATCACATCAGAGAGGATTGTTCTCAGGGCAGCCAGCAAATGTCGCTACGTTCCGTCGCCAAAGGAGCATGTCCACAACATCCTAACCCTAACCCGTGCGTCATGGCGACGTGCGAAGAAACTGGAACACTCGGAGGAAACCTACGAGGTCACAAGGAGAATGTACAAACTCCTTACATACAGCGGCGAGAATTGAAACCAGATCTCACAGAGGGAGCTTCAAAGGATTGTGCTAACCATTAAAGCTGCGCCATTTAACAGCTCAGGAGAACGAGAGGAGATCACATGGAATGGTATAAAATCCTTACAGAGTTCAGCGAGCTGGGTAGGGAGGCCATTTTCGCTCTCTGAGAAGTCTAGAACCAAGGGTCACGGTCTGAGACAATGGAGAGACTACTCCTCTCCATCCCCGGTGGACTCATTTATTCTCAGCTTCTTGTAACTACTGGGACATTTCTCCCTCCAAACATAGGTATGGCCACGGCAGAGTTCTTTCCCGATTAATTCACACAACCGGGAAGAATCCAGTTCCAGTCGCAGTGGAAGCTGACAGGATCCCTACTGCTCTCCAACACCCTCCCTGATGTCACTGAGTCCAACCGCTCGGTCCCCTCTTAACCCCTACCATTGCTACTCCGCTTCCCCCCCCCCCCCCCATATGGACACTGGCTGCTCCCGTGCCTTCAGAGGAACCTCCTCCTCAGTCGTCCTCAAACCCTGAGTTCCCACAAGGATGTAACAACCTCCTCCCCTGCTGCAAGGTCCCGAGCAGATGTCCTTAACCCCGACCTGGTGGGCAAGACAGCCTTCTGGACCCACACTGGCAAACGCAGATGCTGCCATTCATTCTCCCTTCCCCGCGGTCCCCGATCACTCTTACATTGCTTTACCATGGCACTATGCTCAGATTCCTCGTCGTCCTTGTAGTCACTAACCTCATCCACTCGGGTAGGGCGGAAGTTCCTCCAACACCTCCTTCCCAGAACCGTGCAACTCACAGTGGCAGCCTTCCATTCATCAAAACATGCGCTGTGACTGACTTTGGAACATGGTCCAGGTACGTACCGTACTCCCTTCCTGTCGCAGCACGCCACGTCTGAATCCTAGACTCCATCTCACCTATTCTGAGCTAAAGTTCTTCAAGCTGGAGTCCCTCTTACTGCCTATCTCTCCGGCTCCAACAAACTACAGACACAACAGTTCACGGAGTCAATCTTGTCTGTCCCGATTGCTTCCTGATTGAATTCTTTCAGTATAAACCCGCACTGTTGCCCTTGCTGATTGATGTCCACACTGCACAGAAACTTCGCTCCGCTGGGGCACTGCGTACTTTGCTAAAACGCACCAAAGATGACCAAGTTGTAAATTTTAATCGGCCATTGCTTGTACCATCCGTGTCCCGAGGACAGGTTTGTGCAGTGGAAGCGGGTGATCCACATTGAGTCCTTGCAGGTATTGGGCTAGGAAGGAGACCAGCGATGCAGGATTTTGTTTTTATAACAATCCAGTAGATTTTGTGGTTATCATTACTGAGATCAGTAGTAGTTCAAGTTTATTGTTACTCAACCATACACATGTACAGACAAACAGCTAAACGAAACACCGTTCCTCTGGGGCCAAGGTGCAAAACGCTGTACAGAGTCACAGGCAGCACATATAGTTACAGTCAAGTACATAGTGTCACAAAATACTATTAGCTCAGGTCCCTGAATTGCTTGGCCTGCCGATGAACAGGTTGATACAAAGCGCATGGTGCATGTTCGTGTAAGACAGCGTAATGCTGCAGGCATTATTATAATAAAACTATTTTGAAATGTCACCCTCTGATGTTAATGTAATAACTTTTCGAAATTGGACTTTATTCCTGAGACGTAGTTGTCTTCCCGGGTATGTGAATAGGCTCCGCAGAGAAGGACGTGATGGACACAGTGGGGTGGTTCCCTGAGCAGACGGTCCAGTTCATCTGGCAAAATGCCTCATCGGCAGACCTCAGCAACAGGCACCAAGACCTCGCCTGGCTGGCGGTGAGAGGGGCCCTCCCAGTCCGATCCCTCCTGTACGCCCGGCAGGTCGTCTCCACACCCCTCTGCCCTCGGGAGGACTGCAGAGGGGAGGAGTCGGTGACCCACCTCTACACACTGTGGGTTCCCGGAGAAGGTGTGGAGGAGGATAAAAGGGCTGGTGTCACGCTTCATCCCCAGCAGCTGCGTAACAGAGGACTCTCTGATCTACGGGCTGTTCCCGGGGACGCACACCGAGACCAACATTTGGTGCTGCTGGCAGATCATCAACTCGGTGAAAGTCGCTCTTTCGTCGGCCCGAAACTTGATGGTCTACCAGCACACGGAGATGTCCGTGTGGGAATGCTGCCGACTGGCACATTCTCGGCTGCAGGAATACGTGTTGAGGGATGCACTCAAACTCGGTGCAGCCACCGCAGGGGTCCGATGGGGAAGGACCACAGTCTAGGGTTCTTCTCCCGCGGGAGTTTAGTGGTGTTGGGTGGGTGGGGGGGGGGGGGGGTTGGGTGTATACCCCCTGAATGTAACTCTGAAAGAACAGAGTGGCACGTGGGTGGCGAAAAGTGTGAAAATGTAAAGACAGTAATGGAAAACATTGTAAAGAATTGAAAGTCATTGAATTGTTTATTGTATATAATTTTATTTTTTGAATAAAGTCTATTTTGTTTAATAAAAAAACTGATGGAAATGGTAGCAAAGATGGTGGTTTGCTACTGCTGTGTAACTGCCCCCACGGAGTCACTCGGCCGTAGGTAAAGTGAAATGAAGAGTCTGGAGTCAAACTGTCAGGTGTGGGGTGGAAGTCTGCGACTGGACAGTAGTGTGGAGACAAATGGCAACGACAACAATTGGAGAAAGAAAGTAACACAGTGAAGCCTCTGCTTGATTATTTTTTAAAATTAAACAAAATATACTTTATTCCAAATTAAAGTTATATACAATAACCATTCAAAGACTTTCAATTCTTTACAGTTGGTACCATTGCTGTCCTTACATTTTCAAAGTTCTAATGTTTTGCCACCCACGTGGCACTTTGTTCTTTCATATTTACATTCAGGGGATATACCACCAACCCCCCCTCCCCTCAACTGCCACGGGAGAAGGACCCTAGACTGTGGTCCTTCCCCACCGGGCCCTTGCGGTGGCTGCACCGAGTTTGAGTGCGTCCCTCAGCACGTACTCCTGCAGCCGAGAATGCGCCAGTCGGCAGCATTCCCCCACGGACATCTCCGTGTGCTGGTAGACCATCAAGTTTCAGGCCGACCAAAGAGCGTCTTTCACCGAGTTGATGATCTGCCAGCAGCACCGGATGTTGGTCTCGGTGTGCGTCCCCGGGAACAGCCCGTAGATCAGAGAGTCCTCTGTTACGCAGCTGCTGGGGATGAAGCGTGACACTGCCTCTTGCAACCTCCTCCACATGATTAGTTACTTTAAGTGGAAGCAAATCCTTATTCTATCGTTCATTGCATTATCAGGGGAGAGCGCGAACGCAGTCCCCCACTACCACAAATTGTGCAGTCGAGTATCCCGCATTTGGGGATATCGCAGGCGTCAGCACACCCGGAGTGCAATGGGATAGCCTCGTCCTGGAACCTCGGCCTTCCTGATCACCAACGGTTCCCTGCCAGGTAAGTATGTTTGATCACAGCTCCACGTGACGATCCAATCTTAAACGTTACTCTTTCAGTTAAAGGTGACACACCATTTCGGGAGATCCATGTCCGTAATTCTGAATTATCTTATTAAGCAGAAGAAAACGTAGAAGTTCATTCTTACTTTCTGTTCTTCTTGGGCCGCAGCTGTAATTTTTTGGGTTAATTTGCGGCAAGTGCTAATTTGTATATTTGCCATACATGGAATCGTTGTATGTTGCTATTCTGAAAGTGACCACGAGGTGTCAGTGCAGGAGCAACAAGGAGGCTGGAAGGCTCAGAACGTGACGTTTACAGTATAACCCTTAAGATCAGAGTTAACAGTTGCTGATTGAATGCAATTCAGGATTTACAATGACATTCTTTATTTCAATATGGTGAGGCTGACAATGTCTCCACTAAGTTAAACTTCGGCATATCTGAATGCACAAACTCCTTTCCTCGGACAAAGCAATGAATAAGAATGCTCCCAAACCTTCTGGGGACAATAGATCCCACTTGCACCCAAAATTAATATGCCAACTCTCTGAGTGCGTAAATATCCCAACAGTCAACAGGTCAACTATGCCTGTGACCATGTTGGATGCGCTAGGGAAAGTGACAATACCAGTCTGGTCAGCAGGCATCCTTGAACTTGGTCAGAATGGTGCTAAACAATATTTAAAGAGCAAACACGAGGAACTCTGCAGATGCTGGAAATTCAAACAACAACACACACAAAATGCTGGTGGAACACAGCAGGCTAGGCAGCACCCTGCCTAGGATGCTGCCTAGCCTGCTGTGTTCTAAACAATATTTACTGGGTTTGATCCAGACCAATTAGCACAAGCATTAGAGCAAACACGAGGAAATCTGCAGATGCTGGAAATTCGAACAACACACACAAAATGCTGGTGGAAGGGTCTCGGCCAGAAACGTCGACAGCGCTTCTCCCTATAGAGGCTGCCTGGCCTGCTGTGTTCCAGCAGCATTTTCTGTGTGTTGTTAGCATAAGCATTAGGTTTGTCTGAGGTAGATGAATGCACCGTATGGTCAAGGATCTAGTTCCTGCCCGGCGTACAATACAATTAAACTCTTCTCGGGCTTCCAGCCGGGTAAAGATATCTATTACAACGGACGTTTCGTTGACACACTCTGCCATAGTCATCAGGGATAATCCCCGGGCCTCTCTAGTCCGGTGGTATTTATACCCTGGCCGTGCGTTCCTCCCTCCTGGATACTCACACTTATACACACACACACTATAACATTAACAAAATATTATCCAGAAACGTATCCAGCCACTAATTAATTAAATGGGCAGATACATATGTTGGCACAGTTCCTCATATGCATATACATACATGACATTCTCTCATTTTCAAACACTCGTGCACCATTTACAGTCACATGATGTCAGTCTTCCACCCTACCCCCCACCCCCACACACAGCTGCACTGCCGCGTATACATGGCCTTTATTTAACGCTCTTCTATCGAATTGTTCAGCCATATCCACTGTCCAACTGAGATTGGGCCAAACGTGCCCTCTCCGTTACTAGCATTCACTCACAGTCGTGCTCTTCCACGTGAACCCTTCACGTGCGCACTTTTGCTCGCAATCTCAAATGCAGAATCCTTGTTGCAAACGTGGCCTCCCACGGCCACAGGATCATAACGAGCGGTGCGCTCCCGACCACGTATCTGACTGCCAGCACTACCGCCGTTTCGTGAGTGACCTGCGCCGGGAGCCGATGCTCCATCCGGCCGAGATGAGCGTCGGTGAGTTCTGCGGCCCGCTATAGTGTGCGTCCTGGAGTCAGATGCTAAACGTCGTCAGCCCAGGTGAGGTCCCAAAACAGCGGTCCAAGACTACCCTCCCGTTCCCTCAGACCGAAACTCCTCACCCGATATGCTCTCCATCCGGATACGCATACAACTCAGTGCTACCTCGAGACATCCTCCCCTCTTACCTTTCCTCCCACCCTCCATCCTCCATCCGGGACCGTCGTCCCTCATTACGGACTCACAACTCCCGGGGATCCCATTCACGCCATCGGGATCAGGGACTCCATCAGGTCATCCGCCCGAGCAATTCACTCACCCCCTAACTGCGAAATCCTGTTGGTCGTCACTCCTTACTTGCTCTGCCTCCAACACTCAAACAATGTCTTCCGGCATCCCACTGTCTCTCCCGGAGAACACCTCGCCACTCCTTCCTAACACACCCTGACCTTACCTCTACAAACCTCTCCTTTACAACTGCCCCCACCACACCAAATTCCCAGGACCTACCATCCCATCCAGCCCTATACCGCTCATCACCAAACACGCTGTCCCTCCCCCAACACACTAGTTCACCAAAGGCCCTATCTGCCACAACCCTACCCGTCACTGGACATCACCCCCTCTAAAATTCTCTTCCCTTCGTCCGGAAATCCCACAGACTCCCCACTCACCATCCGCTGTGAGTTATCCGTGACCGACCCCCATGACCGTCTTCCTCCGACGGCCTATACCACCCCTCAGCCGTCCGCGTGTAACTCTCTCCTACACCGGAACGTTTCAGAACGCGCGCCCGTCACCCCTCGGAACCCCATGACTGTTTCTGCACAGCAACCCCAGTCTTATTCACACCATTCTCCCCTTGCCTTCCCGGAGATTCCTGTCCCGGTTCTCACTCTCTTACTTCACCTCTCACTTCCTCCTCTTGTCCTGTCCTACCCCTTGCATCATCCTCCTTACCCCTCGGCCTCCGCCCTTTGCTCCAACCCCCGCCGCTCCGCTGTTGACCTTCCCCCTTCTTCCCACACCCAGTTCCGGCGCCGCCGACTCTGGACCCGGAGACGGCGAGCCCCTCTCTCATCCTGTCCAAGGCCCACACCATGGTGAAGAGGCGGATCAAGCTGCGGCAGGTGCCCGAGAGCGACCGGAGTTTCACCTCCTGCGCCGCCACGCTGACGCCTCAGCCATTCACTGATTCAATTTAAAATTGTGCATCGTTACTATGTGACGAAGCAGAGATTGTCTAAAATATTTCCTAATGTTGGTAGTTATTGTGATAGATGTAAAACTGAGACAGCTACACTGACACACATGTTTTGGTCTTGTTCTACACTGAAACAGTTTTGGAAGTCAGTTTTTTCTACAATTTCCAAAGCACTTAAAATTAATTTACAACCTAACAAATTAACTGTGCTCTTTGGAATAATTCCTCAAAATATCCGCGGTAATTCTTTGTCTGACCAACATGTTGTTGTGTTTGTTACACTGATAGCTAAGAGGGCCATTCTGTTGAAATGGAAGGATACGGCAGCTCCCACTCTGTCACAATGGTTCTCTCAAGTGATGTTATGTCTTAGTTTGGAGGAAATTAGAAGTCGAACCTTCGAGCCTATGTTTGATTTTGAGAAAAGATGGGGTTCATTTGCTCGTTACTACCATTGGAGATAATTGATAGAATTCCTCCACGATCTATATTGTAAATTTTGGTGTAATTTGTTTTGCTGGCGGTTTGATGTTTATCTTTAGAAGCTTTTTGTATGACGCATGGCTCCGGGGTTGAACACCGAATGGGTCTTTTTCTCACTTTTTTCTTGCTTTAGTAGTTTTTTTTTCTTTTCTTCTTTTTTTGCGTCACCATACTTTTCAAACCTTAATATTCTTTTCTTCTCTCTTTTGAGACATTGTAAGTGTTACTTACATCGCTGTACTCTTGTTATTTTGGATAATAGTAATAAAAAGATTTGAAAAGAAGTAAGGCTTCGCCTCCGGAACCCAACACTGGGACGTTGAAGCTTCGTCCGCCTGGATCGTCGGCGCCGCCAAAGAGACGGCGGAGCGCACCGAGGACGTGCGCTCAGACACCCGATAACGGCTTCTGGACGGTCAGGCTGTGGAACGACAGGGTGCATTGCCCCCGGGATGGGCTAGCATCGGCGCACTCGTGCGCCAACGCCAAGCCCGAGCGGATCAGGATCTTCCTGGGCTACGAAAGGCGGCCGCTTTCCTTCTACGTCGCCGGGTGGGACAGCAGATGTAAAGAAAATTCAGGGAGGAAAAGGATAATTTGAGTGAGTTACAAAAGGAGCATAGGGTCGAAAATACTGAAGTCAACCACATTGGCATCGACGCGGAATTTTTCTTTTAATGTCGGTGGTGCTGATGTTGAAAGGGATCAGACTGGCTTGTCCAGAGGAACTGAAAGTCACAGAACAAGCTTTCGATTGGGGAAATCGTTTATTAGTCGAGCTCTCAAGGAGATTGGAGTGTGGGATCACGGTGCATTACTGGAGTTACCCACAGTCTTGCAGATCTCATCTCCAGAGAGGGAACGCAACGAAGAGGCGGGATCCAGGGATGGTAGGTTTGCTGAATGAGATTGCATCGACAGGAACTGCAGACCCTATAGGGATGAAGAGTAAAGATGAGATGTATTTATCAGAAGTACATGGGCACATACAGTGAAATACTTTGCTTGCGTCAAATCACATCAGAGAGGATTGTTCTCAGGGCAGCCAGCAAATGTCGCTACGTTCCGTCGCCAAAGGAGCATGTCCACAACATCCTAACCCTAACCCGTGCGTCATGGCGACGAGCGAAGAAACCGGAACACTCGGAGGAAACCTACGAGGTCACAAGGAGAATGTACAAACTCCTTACATACAGCGGCGAGAATTGAAACCAGATCTCACAGAGGGAGCTTCAAAGGATTGTGCTAACCATTAAAGCTGCGCCATTTAACAGCTCAGGAGAACGAGAGGAGATCACATGGAATGGTATAAAATCCTTACAGAGTTCAGCGAGCTGGGTAGGGAGGCCATTTTCGCTCTCTGAGAAGTCTAGAACCAAGGGTCACGGTCTGAGACAATGGAGAGACTACTCCTCTCCATCCCCGGTGGGCTCATTTATTCTCAGCTTCTTGTAACTACTGGGACATTTCTCCCTCCAAACATAGGTATGGCCACGGCAGAGTTCTTTCCCGATTAATTCACACAACCGGGAAGAATCCAGTTCCAGTCGCAGTGGAAGCTGACAGGATCCCTACTGCTCTCCAACACCCTCCCTGATGTCACTGAGTCCAACCGCTCGGTCCCCTCTTAACCCCTACCATTGCTACTCCGCTTCCCCCCCCCCCCCCCCCCCATATGGACACTGGCTGCTCCCGTGCCTTCAGAGGAACCTCCTCCTCAGTCGTCCTCAAACCCTGAGTTCCCACAAGGATGTAACAACCTCCTCCCCTGCTGCAAGGTCCCGAGCAGATGTCCTTAACCCCGACCTGGTGGGCAAGACAGCCTTCTGGACCCACACTGGCAAACGCAGATGCTGCCATTCATTCTCCCTTCCCCGCGGTCCCCGATCACTCTTACATTGCTTTACCATGGCACTATGCTCAGATTCCTCGTCGTCCTTGTAGTCACTAACCTCATCCACTCGGGTAGGGCGGAAGTTCCTCCAACACCTCCTTCCCAGAACCGTGCAACTCACAGTGGCAGCCTTCCATTCATCAAAACATGCGCTGTGACTGACTTTGGAACATGGTCCAGGTACGTACCGTACTCCCTTCCTGTCGCAGCACGCCACGTCTGAATCCTAGACTCCATCTCACCTATTCTGAGCTAAAGTTCTTCAAGCTGGAGTCCCTCTTACTGCCTATCTCTCCGGCTCCAACAAACTACAGACACAACAGTTCACGGAGTCAATCTTGTCTGTCCCGATTGCTTCCTGATTGAATTCTTTCAGTATAAACCCGCACTGTTGCCCTTGCTGATTGATGTCCACACTGCACAGAAACTTCGCTCCGCTGGGGCACTGCGTACTTTGCTAAAACGCACCAAAGATGACCAAGTTGTAAATTTTAATCGGCCATTGCTTGTACCATCCGTGTCCCGAGGACAGGTTTGTGCAGTGGAAGCGGGTGATCCACATTGAGTCCTTGCAGGTATTGGGCTAGGAAGGAGACCAGCGATGCAGGATTTTGTTTTTATAACAATCCAGTAGATTTTGTGGTTATCATTACTGAGATCAGTAGTAGTTCAAGTTTATTGTTACTCAACCATACACATGTACAGACAAACAGCTAAACGAAACACCGTTCC
Source organism: Hemitrygon akajei (assembly GCF_048418815.1). Taxonomy (NCBI): domain Eukaryota; kingdom Metazoa; phylum Chordata; class Chondrichthyes; order Myliobatiformes; family Dasyatidae; genus Hemitrygon; species Hemitrygon akajei. Next base: position 173,383,784 of record NC_133125.1, on the reverse strand, counting down.
TCTGGGGCCAAGGTGCAAAACGCTGTACAGAGTCACAGGCAGCACATATAGTTACAGTCAAGTACATAGTGTCACAAAATACTATTAGCTCAGGTCCCTGAATTGCTTGGCCTGCCGATGAACAGGTTGATACAAAGCGCATGGTGCATGTTCGTGTAAGACAGCGTAATGTTGCAGGCATTATTATAATAAAACTATTTTGAAATGTCACCCTCTGATGTTAATGTAATAACTTTTCGAAATTGGACTTTATTCCTGAGACGTAGTTGTCTTCCCGGGTATGTGAATAGGCTCCGCAGAGAAGGACGTGATGGACACAGTGGGGTGGTTCCCTGAGCAGACGGTCCAGTTCATCTGGCAAAATGCCTCATCGGCAGACCTCAGCAACAGGCACCAAGACCTCGCCTGGCTGGCGGTGAGAGGGGCCCTCCCAGTCCGATCCCTCCTGTACGCCCGGCAGGTCGTCTCCACACCCCTCTGCCCTCGGGAGGACTGCAGAGGGGAGGAGTCGGTGACCCACCTCTACACACTGTGGGTTCCCGGAGAAGGTGTGGAGGAGGATAAAAGGGCTGGTGTCACGCTTCATCCCCAGCAGCTGCGTAACAGAGGACTCTCTGATCTACGGGCTGTTCCCGGGGACGCACACCGAGACCAACATTTGGTGCTGCTGGCAGATCATCAACTCGGTGAAAGTCGCTCTTTCGTCGGCCCGAAACTTGATGGTCTACCAGCACACGGAGATGTCCGTGTGGGAATGCTGCCGACTGGCACATTCTCGGCTGCAGGAATACGTGTTGAGGGATGCACTCAAACTCGGTGCAGCCACCGCAGGGGTCCGATGGGGAAGGACCACAGTCTAGGGTTCTTCTCCCGCGGGAGTTTAGTGGTGTTGGGTGGGTGGGGGGGGGGGGTTGGGTGTATACCCCCTGAATGTAACTCTGAAAGAACAGAGTGGCACGTGGGTGGCGAAAAGTGTGAAAATGTAAAGACAGTAATGGAAAACATTGTAAAGAATTGAAAGTCATTGAATTGTTTATTGTATATAATTTTATTTTTTGAATAAAGTCTATTTTGTTTAATAAAAAAACTGATGGAAATGGTAGCAAAGATGGTGGTTTGCTACTGCTGTGTAACTGCCCCCACGGAGTCACTCGGCCGTAGGTAAAGTGAAATGAAGAGTCTGGAGTCAAACTGTCAGGTGTGGGGTGGAAGTCTGCGACTGGACAGTAGTGTGGAGACAAATGGCAACGACAACAATTGGAGAAAGAAAGTAACACAGTGAAGCCTCTGCTTGATTATTTTTTAAAATTAAACAAAATATACTTTATTCCAAATTAAAGTTATATACAATAACCATTCAAAGACTTTCAATTCTTCACAGTTGGTACCATTGCTGTCCTTACATTTTCAAAGTTCTAATGTTTTGCCACCCACGTGGCACTTTGTTCTTTCATATTTACATTCAGGGGATATACCACCAACCCCCCTCCCCTCAACTGCCACGGGAGAAGGACCCTAGACTGTGGTCCTTCCCCACCGGGCCCTTGCGGTGGCTGCACCGAGTTTGAGTGCGTCCCTCAGCACGTACTCCTGCAGCCGAGAATGCGCCAGTCGGCAGCATTCCCCCACGGACATCTCCGTGTGCTGGTAGACCATCAAGTTTCAGGCCGACCAAAGAGCGTCTTTCACCGAGTTGATGATCTGCCAGCAGCACCGGATGTTGGTCTCGGTGTGCGTCCCCGGGAACAGCCCGTAGATCAGAGAGTCCTCTGTTACGCAGCTGCTGGGGATGAAGCGTGACACTGCCTCTTGCAACCTCCTCCACATGATTAGTTACTTTAAGTGGAAGCAAATCCTTATTCTATCGTTCATTGCATTATCAGGGGAGAGCGCGAACGCAGTCCCCCACTACCACAAATTGTGCAGTCGAGTATCCCGCATTTGGGGATATCGCAGGCGTCAGCACACCCGGAGTGCAATGGGATAGTCTCGTCCTGGAACCTCGGCCTTCCTGATCACCAACGGTTCCCTGCCAGGTAAGTATGTTTGATCACAGCTCCACGTGACGATCCAATCTTAAACGTTACTCTTTCAGTTAAAGGTGACACACCATTTCGGGAGATCCAAGTCCGTAATTCTGAATTATCTTATTAAGCAGAAGAAAACGTAGAAGTTCATTCTTACTTTCTGTTCTTCTTGGGCCGCAGCTGTAATTTTTTGGGTTAATTTGCGGCAAGTGCTAATTTGTATATTTGCCATACATGGAATCGTTGTATGTTGCTATTCTGAAAGTGACCACGAGGTGTCAGTGCAGGAGCAACAAGGAGGCTGGAAGGCTCAGAACGTGACGTTTACAGTATAACCCTTAAGATCAGAGTTAACAGTTGCTGATTGAATGCAATTCAGGATTTACAATGACATTCTTTATTTCAATATGGTGAGGCTGACAATGTCTCCACTAAGTTAAACTTCGGCATATCTGAATGCACAAACTCCTTTCCTCGGACAAAGCAATGAATAAGAATGCTCCCAAACCTTCTGGGGACAATAGATCCCACTTGCACCCAAAATTAATATGCCAACTCTCTGAGTGCGTAAATATCCCAACAGTCAACAGGTCAACTATGCCTGTGACCATGTTGGATGCGCTAGGGAAAGTGACAATACCAGTCTGGTCTGCAGGCATCCTTGAACTTGGTCAGAATGGTGCTAAACAATATTTAAAGAGCAAACACGAGGAACTCTGCAGATGCTGGAAATTCAAACAACAACACACACAAAATGCTGGTGGAACACAGCAGGCTAGGCAGCACCCTGCCTAGGATGCTGCCTAGCCTGCTGTGTTCTAAACAATATTTACTGGGTTTGATCCAGACCAATTAGCACAAGCATTAGAGCAAACACGAGGAAATCTGCAGATGCTGGAAATTCGAACAACACACACAAAATGCTGGTGGAAGGGTCTCGGCCAGAAACGTCGACAGCGCTTCTCCCTATAGAGGCTGCCTGGCCTGCTGTGTTCCAGCAGCATTTTCTGTGTGTTGTTAGCATAAGCATTAGGTTTGTCTGAGGTAGATGAATGCACCGTATGGTCAAGGATCTAGTTCCTGCCCGGCGTACAATACAATTAAACTCTTCTCGGGCTTCCAGCCGGGTAAAGATATCTATTACAACGGACGTTTCGTTGACACACTCTGCCATAGTCATCAGGGATAATCCCCGGGCCTCTCTAGTCCGGTGGTATTTATACCCTGGCCGTGCGTTCCTCCCTCCTGGATACTCACACTTATACACACACACACTATAACATTAACAAAATATTATCCAGAAACGTATCCAGCCACTAATTAATTAAATGGGCAGATACATATGTTGGCACAGTTCCTCATATGCATATAGATACATGACATTCTCTCATTTTCAAACACTCGTGCACCATTTACAGTCACATGATGTCACTCTTCCACCCTACCCCCCACCCCCACACACAACTGCACTGCCGCGTATACATGGCCTTTAATTAACGCTCTTCTATCGAATTGTTCAGCCATATCCACTGTCCAACTGAGATTGGGCCAAACGTGCCCTCTCCGTTACTAGCATGCACTCACAGTCGTGCTCTTCCACGTGAACCCTTCACGTGCGCACTTTTGCTCGCAATCTCAAATGTAGAATCCTTGTTGCAAACGTGGCCTCTCACGCCCACACGATCATAACGAGCGCCGTGCTCTCGACCACGTATCTGACTGCCAGCACTACCGCCGTTTCGGGAGCGACCTGCACCGGGAGCCGATGCTCCATCCGGCCGAGATGAGCGTCGTTGAGTTCTGCGGCCCGCTATAGTGTGCGTCCTGGAGTCAGATGCTAAACGTCGTCAGCCCAGGTGAGGTCCCAAAACAGCGGTCCTGACTACCCTCCCGTTCCCTCAGACCGAAACTCCTCACCCGATATGCTCTCTGTCCGGATACGCATACAACTCAGTGCTACCTCGAGACATCCTCCTCTCTTACCTTTCCTCCCACCCTCCATCCTCCATCCGGGACCGTCGTCCCTCATTACGGACTCACAACTCCCGGGGATCCCATTCACGCCATCGGGATCAGGGACTCCACCAGGTCTTCCGCCCGAGCAATTCACTCACCTCCTAACTGCGAAATCCTGTTGGTCGTCACTCCTTACTTGCTCTGCCTCCAACACTCACACATAGTCTTCCGGCACCCCACTGTCTCTCCCGGAGAACACCTCGCCACTCCTTCCTAACACACCTTGCGCTTACCTCTACAAACCTCTCCTTTACAACTGCTCCCACCACACCAAATTCCCAGGACTTACCATCCCATCCAGCCCTATACCGCTAATCACCAAACACACTGTCCCTCCCCCAACCCACTAGTTCACCAAAGGCCCTATCTACCACAACCCTACCCGTCACTGGACATCGGCCCCCTCTAAAACTCTCTTCCCTTCGTCCGGAAATCCCACAGACTCCCCACTCACCATCCGGTGTGAGTTATCCCTGACCGACCCCCATGATCGTCTTCCTCCGACGGCCTATACCACCCCTCAGCCGTCCGCGTCTAACTCCCTCCTACACCGGAACGTTTCAGAACGCGCGCCCGTCACCCCTCGGAACCCCATGACTGTTTCTGCACAGCAACCCCAGTCTCATTCGCACCATTCTCCCCTTGCCTTCCCGGAGCTTCCTGTCCCGGTTCTCACTCTCTTACTTCACCTCCCACTTCCTCCTCTTGTCCTATCCTACCCCTTGCATCATCCTCCTTACCCCTCGGCCTCCGCCCTTTGCTCCAACCCCCGCCGCTCCGCTGTTGACCTTCCCCCTTCTTCCCACACCCAGTTCCGGCGCCGCCGACTCTGGACCCGGAGACGGCGAGCCCCTCTCTCATCCTGTCCAAGGCCCACACCATGGTGAAGAGGCGGAGCAAGCTGCGGCAGGTGCCCGAGGGCGACCGGATTTTCACCTCCTGCGCCGCCGCGCTGACGCCTCGGCCATTCACTGATTCAATTTAAAATTGTGCATCGTTACTATGTGACGAAGCAGAGATTGTCTAAAATATTTCCTAATGTTGGTAGTTATTGTGATAGATGTAAAACTGAGACAGCTACACTGACACACATGTTTTGGTCTTGTTCTACACTGAAACAGTTTTGGAAGTCAGTTTTTTCTACAATTTCCAAAGCACTTAAAATTAATTTACAACCTAACAAATTAACTGTGCTCTTTGGAATAATTCCTCAAAATATCCGCGGTAATTCTTTGTCTGACCAACATGTTGTTGTGTTTGTTACACTGATAGCTAAGAGGGCCATTCTGTTGAAATGGAAGGATACGGCAGCTCCCACTCTGTCACAATGGTTCTCTCAAGTGATGTTATGTCTTAGTTTGGAGGAAATTAGAAGTCGAACCTTCGAGCCTATGTTTGATTTTGAGAAAAGATGGGGTTCATTTGCTCGTTACTACCATTGGAGATAATTGATAGAATTCCTCCACGATCTATATTGTAAATTTTGGTGTAATTTGTTTTGCTGGCGGTTTGATGTTTATCTTTAGAAGCTTTTTGTATGACGCATGGCTCCGGGGTTGAACACCGAATGGGTCTTTTTCTCACTTTTTTCTTGCTTTAGTAGTTTTTTTTTCTTTTCTTCTTTTTTTGCGTCACCATACTTTTCAAACCTTAATATTCTTTTCTTCTCTCTTTTGAGACATTGTAAGTGTTACTTACATCGCTGTACTCTTGTTATTTTGGATAATAGTAATAAAAAGATTTGAAAAGAAGTAAGGCTTCGCCTCCGGAACCCAACACTGGGACGTTGAAGCTTCGTCCGCCTGGATCGTCGGCGCCGCCAAAGAGACGGCGGAGCGCACCGAGGACGTGCGCTCAGACACCCGATAACGGCTTCTGGACGGTCAGGCTGTGGAACGACAGGGTGCATTGCCCCCGGGATGGGCTAGCATCGGCGCACTCGTGCGCCAACGCCAAGCCCGAGCGGATCAGGATCTTCCTGGGCTACGAAAGGCGGCCGCTTTCCTTCTACGTCGCCGGGTGGGACAGCAGATGTAAAGAAAATTCAGGGAGGAAAAGGATAATTTGAGTGAGTTACAAAAGGAGCATAGGGTCGAAAATACTGAAGTCAACCACATTGGCATCGACGCGGAATTTTTCTTTTAATGTCGGTGGTGCTGATGTTGAAAGGGACCAGACTGGCTTGTCCAGAGGAACTGAAAGTCACAGAACAAGCTTTCGATTGGGGAAATCGTTTATTAGTCGAGCTCTCAAGGAGATTGGAGTGTGGGATCACGGTGCATTACTGGAGTTACCCACAGTCTTGCAGATCTCATCTCCAGAGAGGGAACGCAACGAAGAGGCGGGATGCAGGGATGGTAGGTTTGCTGAATGAGATTGCATCGACAGGAACTGCAGACCCTATAGGGATGAAGAGTAAAGATGAGATGTATTTATCAGAAGTACATGGGCACATACAGTGAAATACTTTGCTTGCGTCAAATCACATCAGAGAGGATTGTTCTCAGGGCAGCCAGCAAACGTCGCTACGTTCCGTCGCCAAAGGAGCATGTCCACAACATCCTAACCCTAACCCGTGCGTCATGGCGACGTGCGAAGAAACCGCAACACTCGGAGGAAACCTACGAGGTCACAAGGAGAATGTACAAACTCCTTACATACAGCGGCGAGAATTGAAACCAGATCTCACAGAGGGAGCTTCAAAGGATTGTGCTAACCATTAAAGCTGCGCCATTTAACAGCTCAGGAGAACGAGAGGAGATCACATGGAATGGTATAAAATCCTTACAGAGTTCAGCGAGCTGGGTAGGGAGGCCATTTTCGCTCTCTGAGAAGTCTAGAACCAAGGGTCACGGTCTGAGACAATGGAGAGACTACTCCTCTCCATCCCCGGTGGACTCATTTATTCTCAGCTTCTTGTAACTACTGGGACATTTCTCCCTCCAAACATAGGTATGGCCACGGCAGAGTTCTTTCCCGATTAATTCACACAACCGGGAAGAATCCAGTTCCAGTCGCAGTGGAAGCTGACAGGATCCCTACTGCTCTCCAACACCCTCCCTGATGTCACTGAGTCCAACCGCTCGGTCCCCTCTTAACCCCTACCATTGCTACTCCGCTTCCCCCCCCCCCCCATATGGACACTGGCTGCTCCCGTGCCTTCAGAGGAACCTCCTCCTCAGTCGTCCTCAAACCCTGAGTTCCCACAAGGATGTAACAACCTCCTCCCCTGCTGCAAGGTCCCGAGCAGATGTCCTTAACCCCGACCTGGTGGGCAAGACAGCCTTCTGGACCCACACTGGCAAACGCAGATGCTGCCATTCATTCTCCCTTCCCCGCGGTCCCCGATCACTCTTACATTGCTTTACCATGGCACTATGCTCAGATTCCTCGTCGTCCTTGTAGTCACTAACCTCATCCACTCGGGTAGGGCGGAAGTTCCTCCAACACCTCCTTCCCAGAACCGTGCAACTCACAGTGGCAGCCTTCCATTCATCAAAACATGCGCTGTGACTGACTTTGGAACATGGTCCAGGTACGTACCGTACTCCCTTCCTGTCGCAGCACGCCACGTCTGAATCCTAGACTCCATCTCACCTATTCTGAGCTAAAGTTCTTCAAGCTGGAGTCCCTCTTACTGCCTATCTCTCCGGCTCCAACAAACTACAGACACAACAGTTCACGGAGTCAATCTTGTCTGTCCCGATTGCTTCCTGATTGAATTCTTTCAGTATAAACCCGCACTGTTGCCCTTGCTGATTGATGTCCACACTGCACAGAAACTTCGCTCCGCTGGGGCACTGCGTACTTTGCTAAAACGCACCAAAGATGACCAAGTTGTAAATTTTAATCGGCCATTGCTTGTACCATCCGTGTCCCGAGGACAGGTTTGTGCAGTGGAAGCGGGTGATCCACATTGAGTCCTTGCAGGTATTGGGCTAGGAAGGAGACCAGCGATGCAGGATTTTGTTTTTATAACAATCCAGTAGATTTTGTGGTTATCATTACTGAGATCAGTAGTAGTTCAAGTTTATTGTTACTCAACCATACACATGTACAGACAAACAGCTAAACGAAACACCGTTCCTCTGGGGCCAAGGTGCAAAACGCTGTACAGAGTCACAGGCAGCACATATAGTTACAGTCAAGTACATAGTGTCACAAAATACTATTAGCTCAGGTCCCTGAATTGCTTGGCCTGCCGATGAACAGGTTGATACAAAGCGCATGGTGCATGTTCGTGTAAGACAGCGTAATGTTGCAGGCATTATTATAATAAAACTATTTTGAAATGTCACCCTCTGATGTTAATGTAATAACTTTTCGAAATTGGACTTTATTCCTGAGACGTAGTTGTCTTCCCGGGTATGTGAATAGGCTCCGCAGAGAAGGACGTGATGGACACAGTGGGGTGGTTCCCTGAGCAGACGGTCCAGTTCATCTGGCAAAATGCCTCATCGGCAGACCTCAGCAACAGGCACCAAGACCTCGCCTGGCTGGCGGTGAGAGGGGCCCTCCCAGTCCGATTCCTCCTGTACGCCCGGCAGGTCGTCTCCACACCCCTCTGCCCTCGGGAGGACTGCAGAGGGGAGGAGTCGGTGACCCACCTCTACACACTGTGGGTTCCCGGAGAAGGTGTGGAGGAGGATAAAAGGGCTGGTGTCACGCTTCATCCCCAGCAGCTGCGTAACAGAGGACTCTCTGATCTACGGGCTGTTCCCGGGGACGCACACCGAGACCAACATTTGGTGCTGCTGGCAGATCATCAACTCGGTGAAAGTCGCTCTTTCGTCGGCCCGAAACTTGATGGTCTACCAGCACACGGAGATGTCCGTGTGGGAATGCTGCCGACTGGCACATTCTCGGCTGCAGGAATACGTGTTGAGGGATGCACTCAAACTCGGTGCAGCCACCGCAGGGGTCCGATGGGGAAGGACCACAGTCTAGGGTTCTTCTCCCGCGGGAGTTTAGTGGTGTTGGGTGGGTGGGGGGGGGGGGGGTTGGGTGTATACCCCCTGAATGTAACTCTGAAAGAACAGAGTGGCACGTGGGTGGCGAAAAGTGTGAAAATGTAAAGACAGTAATGGAAAACATTGTAAAGAATTGAAAGTCATTGAATTGTTTATTGTATATAATTTTATTTTTTGAATAAAGTCTATTTTGTTTAATAAAAAAACTGATGGAAATGGTAGCAAAGATGGTGGTTTGCTACTGCTGTGTAACTGCCCCCACGGAGTCACTCGGCCGTAGGTAAAGTGAAATGAAGAGTCTGGAGTCAAACTGTCAGGTGTGGGGTGGAAGTCTGCGACTGGACAGTAGTGTGGAGACAAATGGCAACGACAACAATTGGAGAAAGAAAGTAACACAGTGAAGCCTCTGCTTGATTATTTTTTAAAATTAAACAAAATATACTTTATTCCAAATTAAAGTTATATACAATAACCATTCAAAGACTTTCAATTCTTTACAGTTGGTACCATTGCTGTCCTTACATTTTCAAAGTTCTAATGTTTTGCCACCCACGTGGCACTTTGTTCTTTCATATTTACATTCAGGGGATATACCACCAACCCCCCCTCCCCTCAACTGCCACGGGAGAAGGACCCTAGACTGTGGTCCTTCCCCACCGGGCCCTTGCGGTGGCTGCACCGAGTTTGAGTGCGTCCCTCAGCACGTACTCCTGCAGCCGAGAATGCGCCAGTCGGCAGCATTCCCCCACGGACATCTCCGTGTGCTGGTAGACCATCAAGTTTCAGGCCGACCAAAGAGCGTCTTTCACCGAGTTGATGATCTGCCAGCAGCACCGGATGTTGGTCTCGGTGTGCGTCCCCGGGAACAGCCCGTAGATCAGAGAGTCCTCTGTTACGCAGCTGCTGGGGATGAAGCGTGACAATGCCTCTTGCACCCTCCTCCACATGATTAGTTACTTTAAGTGGAAGCAAATCCTTATTCTATCGTTCATTGCATTATCAGGGGAGAGCGCGAACGCAGTCCCCCCACTACCACAAATTGTGCAGTCGAGTATCCCGCATTTGGGGATATCGCAGGCGTCAGCACACCCGGAGTGCAATGGGATAGCCTCGTCCTGGAACCTCGGCCTTCCTGATCACCAACGGTTCCCTGCCAGGTAAGTATGTTTGATCACAGCTCCACGTGACGATCCAATCTTAAACGTTACTCTTTCAGTTAAAGGTGACACACCATTTCGGGAGATCCAAGTCCGTAATTCTGAATTATCTTATTAAGCAGAAGAAAACGTAGAAGTTCATTCTTACTTTCTGTTCTTCTTGGGCCGCAGCTGTAATTTTTTGGGTTAATTTGCGGCAAGTGCTAATTTGTATATTTGCCATACATGGAATCGTTGTATGTTGCTATTCTGAAAGTGACCACGAGGTGTCAGTGCAGGAGCAACAAGGAGGCTGGAAGGCTCAGAACGTGACGTTTACAGTATAACCCTTAAGATCAGAGTTAACAGTTGCTGATTGAATGCAATTCAGGATTTACAATGACATTCTTTATTTCAATATGGTGAGGCTGACAATGTCTCCACTAAGTTAAACTTCGGCATATCTGAATGCACAAACTCCTTTCCTCGGACAAAGCAATGAATAAGAATGCTCCCAAACCTTCTGGGGACAATAGATCCCACTTGCACCCAAAATTAATATGCCAACTCTCTGAGTGCGTAAATATCCCAACAGTCAACAGGTCAACTATGCCTGTGACCATGTTGGATGCGCTAGGGAAAGTGACAATACCAGTCTGGTCTGCAGGCATCCTTGAACTTGGTCAGAATGGTGCTAAACAATATTTAAAGAGCAAACACGAGGAACTCTGCAGATGCTGGAAATTCAAACAACAACACACACAAAATGCTGGTGGAACACAGCAGGCTAGGCAGCACCCTGCCTAGGATGCTGCCTAGCCTGCTGTGTTCTAAACAATATTTACTGGGTTTGATCCAGACCAATTAGCACAAGCATTAGAGCAAACACGAGGAAATCTGCAGATGCTGGAAATTCGAACAACACACACAAAATGCTGGTGGAAGGGTCTCGGCCAGAAACGTCGACAGCGCTTCTCCCTATAGAGGCTGCCTGGCCAGCTGTGTTCCAGCAGCATTTTCTGTGTGTTGTTAGCATAAGCATTAGGTTTGTCTGAGGTAGATGAATGCACCGTATGGTCAAGGATCTAGTTCCTGCCCGGCGTACAATACAATTAAACTCTTCTCGGGCTTCCAGCCGGGTAAAGATATCTATTACAACGGACGTTTCGTTGACACACTCTGCCATAGTCATCAGGGATAATCCCCGGGCCTCTCTAGTCCGGTGGTATTTATACCCTGGCCGTGCGTTCCTCCCTCCTGGATACTCACACTTATACACACACACACTATAACATTAACAAAATATTATCCAGAAACGTATCCAGCCACTAATTAATTAAATGGGCAGATACATATGTTGGCACAGTTCCTCATATGCATATACATACATGACATTCTCTCATTTTCAAACACTCGTGCACCATTTACAGTCACATGATGTCAGTCTTCCACCCTACCCCCCACCCCCACACACAGCTGCACTGCCGCGTATACATGGCCTTTAATTAACGCTCTTCTATCGAATTGTTCAGCCATATCCACTGTCCAACTGAGATTGGGCCAAACGTGCCCTCTCCGTTACTAGCATTCACTCACAGTCGTGCTCTTCCACGTGAACCCATCACATGCGCACTTTTGCTCGCAATCTCAAATGCAGAATCTTTGTTGCAAACGTGGCCTCCCACGGCCACAGGATCATAACGAGCGGTGCGCTCCCGACCACGTATCTGACTGCCAGCACTACCGCCGTTTCGTGAGTGACCTGCGCCGGGAGCCGATGCTCCATCCGGCCGAGATGAGCGTCGGTGAGTTCTGCGGCCCGCTATAGTGTGCGTCCTGGAGTCAGATGCTAAACGTCGTCAGCCCAGGTGAGGTCCCAAAACAGCGGTCCAAGACTACCCTCCCGTTCCCTCAGACCGAAACTCCTCACCCGATATGCTCTCCATCCGGATACGCATACAACTCAGTGCTACCTCGAGACATCCTCCCCTCTTACCTTTCCTCCCACCCTCCATCCTCCATCCGGGACCGTCGTCCCTCATTACGGACTCACAACTCCCGGGGATCCCATTCACGCCATCGGGATCAGGGACTCCATCAGGTCATCCGCCCGAGCAATTCACTCACCCCCTAACTGCGAAATCCTGTTGGTCGTCACTCCTTACTTGCTCTGCCTCCAACACTCAAACAATGTCTTCCGGCATCCCACTGTCTCTCCCGGAGAACACCTCGCCACTCCTTCCTAACACACCCTGACCTTACCTCTACAAACCTCTCCTTTACAACTGCCCCCACCACACCAAATTCCCAGGACCTACCATCCCATCCAGCCCGATACCGCTCATCACCAAACACGCTGTCCCTCCCCCATCCCACTAGTTCACCAAAGGCCCTATCTGCCACAACCCTACCCGTCACTGGACATCACCCCCCTCTAAAACTCTCTTCCCTTCGTCCGGAAATCCCACAGACTCCCCACTCACCATCCGCTGTGAGTTATCCGTGACCGACCCCCATGATCGTCTTCCTCCGACTGCCTATACCACCCCTCAGCCGTCCGCGTGTAACTCTCTCCTACACCGGAACGTTTCAGAACGCGCGCCCGTCACCCCTCGGAACCCCATGACTGTTTCTGCACAGCAACCCCAGTCTTATTCACACCATTCTCCCCTTGCCTTCCCGGAGATTCCTGTCCCAGTTCTCACTCTCTTACTTCACCTCTCACTTCCTCCTCTTGTCCTGTCCTACCCCTTGCATCATCCTCCTTACCCCTCGGCCTCCGCCCTTTGCTCCAACCCCCGCCGCTCCGCTGTTGACCTTCCCCCTTCTTCCCACACCCAGTTCCGGCGCCGCCGACTCTGGACCCGGAGACGGCGAGCCCCTCTCTCATCCTGTCCAAGGCCCACACCATGGTGAAGAGGCGGATCAAGCTGCGGCAGGTGCCCGAGAGCGACCGGAGTTTCACCTCCTGCGCCGCCACGCTGACGCCTCAGCCATTCACTGATTCAATTTAAAATTGTGCATCGTTACTATGTGACGAAGCAGAGATTGTCTAAAATATTTCCTAATGTTGGTAGTTATTGTGATAGATGTAAAACTGAGACAGCTACACTGACACACATGTTTTGGTCTTGTTCTACACTGAAACAGTTTTGGAAGTCAGTTTTTTCTACAATTTCCAAAGCACTTAAAATTAATTTACAACCTAACAAATTAACTGTGCTCTTTGGAATAATTCCTCAAAATATCCGCGGTAATTCTTTGTCTGACCAACATGTTGTTGTGTTTGTTACACTGATAGCTAAGAGGGCCATTCTGTTGAAATGGAAGGATACGGCAGCTCCCACTCTGTCACAATGGTTCTCTCAAGTGATGTTATGTCTTAGTTTGGAGGAAATTAGAAGTCGAACCTTCGAGCCTATGTTTGATTTTGAGAAAAGATGGGGTTCATTTGCTCGTTACTACCATTGGAGATAATTGATAGAATTCCTCCACGATCTATATTGTAAATTTTGGTGTAATTTGTTTTGCTGGCGGTTTGATGTTTATCTTTAGAAGCTTTTTGTATGACGCATGGCTCCGGGGTTGAACACCGAATGGGTCTTTTTCTCACTTTTTTCTTGCTTTAGTAGTTTTTTTTTCTTTTCTTCTTTTTTTGCGTCACCATACTTTTCAAACCTTAATATTCTTTTCTTCTCTCTTTTGAGACATTGTAAGTGTTACTTACATCGCTGTACTCTTGTTATTTTGGATAATAGTAATAAAAAGATTTGAAAAGAAGTAAGGCTTCGCCTCCGGAACCCAACACTGGGACGTTGAAGCTTCGTCCGCCTGGATCGTCGGCGCCGCCAAAGAGACGGCGGAGCGCACCGAGGACGTGCGCTCAGACACCCGATAACGGCTTCTGGACGGTCAGGCTGTGGAACGACAGGGTGCATTGCCCCCGGGATGGGCTAGCATCGGCGCACTCGTGCGCCAACGCCAAGCCCGAGCGGATCAGGATCTTCCTGGGCTACGAAAGGCGGCCGCTTTCCTTCTACGTCGCCGGGTGGGACAGCAGATGTAAAGAAAATTCAGGGAGGAAAAGGATAATTTGAGTGAGTTACAAAAGGAGCATAGGGTCGAAAATACTGAAGTCAACCACATTGGCATCGACGCGGAATTTTTCTTTTAATGTCGGTGGTGCTGATGTTGAAAGGGATCAGACTGGCTTGTCCAGAGGAACTGAAAGTCACAGAACAAGCTTTCGATTGGGGAAATCGTTTATTAGTCGAGCTCTCAAGGAGATTGGAGTGTGGGATCACGGTGCATTACTGGAGTTACCCACAGTCTTGCAGATCTCATCTCCAGAGAGGGAACGCAACGAAGAGGCGGGATCCAGGGATGGTAGGTTTGCTGAATGAGATTGCATCGACAGGAACTGCAGACCCTATAGGGATGAAGAGTAAAGATGAGATGTATTTATCAGAAGTACATGGGCACATACAGTGAAATACTTTGCTTGCGTCAAATCACATCAGAGAGGATTGTTCTCAGGGCAGCCAGCAAACGTCGCTACGTTCCGTCGCCAAAGGAGCATGTCCACAACATCCTAACCCTAACCCGTGCGTCATGGCGACGTGCGAAGAAACCGCAACACTCGGAGGAAACCTACGAGGTCACAAGGAGAATGTACAAACTCCTTACATACAGCGGCGAGAATTGAAACCAGATCTCACAGAGGGAGCTTCAAAGGATTGTGCTAACCATTAAAGCTGCGCCATTTAACAGCTCAGGAGAACGAGAGGAGATCACATGGAATGGTATAAAATCCTTACAGAGTTCAGCGAGCTGGGTAGGGAGGCCATTTTCGCTCTCTGAGAAGTCTAGAACCAAGGGTCACGGTCTGAGACAATGGAGAGACTACTCCTCTCCATCCCCGGTGGACTCATTTATTCTCAGCTTCTTGTAACTACTGGGACATTTCTCCCTCCAAACATAGGTATGGCCACGGCAGAGTTCTTTCCCGATTAATTCACACAACCGGGAAGAATCCAGTTCCAGTCGCAGTGGAAGCTGACAGGATCCCTACTGCTCTCCAACACCCTCCCTGATGTCACTGAGTCCAACCGCTCGGTCCCCTCTTAACCCCTACCATTGCTACTCCGCTTCCCCCCCCCCCCCCCCCATATGGACACTGGCTGCTCCCGTGCCTTCAGAGGAACCTCCTCCTCAGTCGTCCTCAAACCCTGAGTTCCCACAAGGATGTAACAACCTCCTCCCCTGCTGCAAGGTCCCGAGCAGATGTCCTTAACCCCGACCTGGTGGGCAAGACAGCCTTCTGGACCCACACTGGCAAACGCAGATGCTGCCATTCATTCTCCCTTCCCCGCGGTCCCCGATCACTCTTACATTGCTTTACCATGGCACTATGCTCAGATTCCTCGTCGTCCTTGTAGTCACTAACCTCATCCACTCGGGTAGGGCGGAAGTTCCTCCAACACCTCCTTCCCAGAACCGTGCAACTCACAGTGGCAGCCTTCCATTCATCAAAACATGCGCTGTGACTGACTTTGGAACATGGTCCAGGTACGTACCGTACTCCCTTCCTGTCGCAGCACGCCACGTCTGAATCCTAGACTCCATCTCACCTATTCTGAGCTAAAGTTCTTCAAGCTGGAGTCCCTCTTACTGCCTATCTCTCCGGCTCCAACAAACTACAGACACAACAGTTCACGGAGTCAATCTTGTCTGTCCCGATTGCTTCCTGATTGAATTCTTTCAGTATAAACCCGCACTGTTGCCCTTGCTGATTGATGTCCACACTGCACAGAAACTTCGCTCCGCTGGGGCACTGCGTACTTTGCTAAAACGCACCAAAGATGACCAAGTTGTAAATTTTAATCGGCCATTGCTTGTACCATCCGTGTCCCGAGGACAGGTTTGTGCAGTGGAAGCGGGTGATCCACATTGAGTCCTTGCAGGTATTGGGCTAGGAAGGAGACCAGCGATGCAGGATTTTGTTTTTATAACAATCCAGTAGATTTTGTGGTTATCATTACTGAGATCAGTAGTAGTTCAAGTTTATTGTTACTCAACCATACACATGTACAGACAAACAGCTAAACGAAACACCGTTCCTCTGGGGCCAAGGTGCAAAACGCTGTACAGAGTCACAGGCAGCACATATAGTTACAGTCAAGTACATAGTGTCACAAAATACTATTAGCTCAGGTCCCTGAATTGCTTGGCCTGCCGATGAACAGGTTGATACAAAGCGCATGGTGCATGTTCGTGTAAGACAGCGTAATGTTGCAGGCATTATTATAATAAAACTATTTTGAAATGTCACCCTCTGATGTTAATGTAATAACTTTTCGAAATTGGACTTTATTCCTGAGACGTAGTTGTCTTCCCGGGTATGTGAATAGGCTCCGCAGAGAAGGACGTGATGGACACAGTGGGGTGGTTCCCTGAGCAGACGGTCCAGTTCATCTGGCAAAATGCCTCATCGGCAGACCTCAGCAACAGGCACCAAGACCTCGCCTGGCTGGCGGTGAGAGGGGCCCTCCCAGTCCGATCCCTCCTGTACGCCCGGCAGGTCGTCTCCACACCCCTCTGCCCTCGGGAGGACTGCAGAGGGGAGGAGTCGGTGACCCACCTCTACACACTGTGGGTTCCCGGAGAAGGTGTGGAGGAGGATAAAAGGGCTGGTGTCACGCTTCATCCCCAGCAGCTGCGTAACAGAGGACTCTCTGATCTACGGGCTGTTCCCGGGGACGCACACCGAGACCAACATTTGGTGCTGCTGGCAGATCATCAACTCGGTGAAAGTCGCTCTTTCGTCGGCCCGAAACTTGATGGTCTACCAGCACACGGAGATGTCCGTGTGGGAATGCTGCCGACTGGCACATTCTCGGCTGCAGGAATACGTGTTGAGGGATGCACTCAAACTCGGTGCAGCCACCGCAGGGGTCCGATGAGGAAGGACCACAGTCTAGGGTTCTTCTCCCGCGGGAGTTTAGTGGTGTTGGGTGGGTGGGGGGGGGGGGGGGGGGTTGGGTGTATACCCCCTGAATGTAACTCTGAAAGAACAGAGTGGCACGTGGGTGGCGAAAAGTGTGAAAATGTAAAGACAGTAATGGAAAACATTGTAAAGAATTGAAAGTCATTGAATTGTTTATTGTATATAATTTTATTTTTTGAATAAAGTCTATTTTGTTTAATAAAAAAACTGATGGAAATGGTAGCAAAGATGGTGGTTTGCTACTGCTGTGTAACTGCCCCCACGGAGTCACTCGGCCGTAGGTAAAGTGAAATGAAGAGTCTGGAGTCAAACTGTCAGGTGTGGGGTGGAAGTCTGCGACTGGACAGTAGTGTGGAGACAAATGGCAACGACAACAATTGGAGAAAGAAAGTAACACAGTGAAGCCTCTGCTTGATTATTTTTTAAAATTAAACAAAATATACTTTATTCCAAATTAAAGTTATATACAATAACCATTCAAAGACTTTCAATTCTTTACAGTTGGTACCATTGCTGTCCTTACATTTTCAAAGTTCTAATGTTTTGCCACCCACGTGGCACTTTGTTCTTTCATATTTACATTCAGGGGATATACCACCAACCCCCCTCCCCTCAACTGCCACGGGAGAAGGACCCTAGACTGTGGTCCTTCCCCACCGGGCCCTTGCGGTGGCTGCACCGAGTTTGAGTGCGTCCCTCAGCACGTACTCCTGCAGCCGAGAATGCGCCAGTCGGCAGCATTCCCCCACGGACATCTCCGTGTGCTGGTAGACCATCAAGTTTCAGGCCGACCAAAGAGCGTCTTTCACCGAGTTGATGATCTGCCAGCAGCACCGGATGTTGGTCTCGGTGTGCGTCCCCGGGAACAGCCCGTAGATCAGAGAGTCCTCTGTTACGCAGCTGCTGGGGATGAAGCGTGACACTGCCTCTTGCAACCTCCTCCACATGATTAGTTACTTTAAGTGGAAGCAAATCCTTATTCTATCGTTCATTGCATTATCAGGGGAGAGCGCGAACGCAGTCCCCCACTACCACAAATTGTGCAGTCGAGTATCCCGCATTTGGGGATATCGCAGGCGTCAGCACACCCGGAGTGCAATGGGATAGCCTCGTCCTGGAACCTCGGCCTTCCTGATCACCAACGGTTCCCTGCCAGGTAAGTATGTTTGATCACAGCTCCACGTGACGATCCAATCTTAAACGTTACTCTTTCAGTTAAAGGTGACACACCATTTCGGGAGATCCAAGTCCGTAATTCTGAATTATCTTATTAAGCAGAAGAAAACGTAGAAGTTCATTCTTACTTTCTGTTCTTCTTGGGCCGCAGCTGTAATTTTTTGGGTTAATTTGCGGCAAGTGCTAATTTGTATATTTGCCATACATGGAATCGTTGTATGTTGCTATTCTGAAAGTGACCACGAGGTGTCAGTGCAGGAGCAACAAGGAGGCTGGAAGGCTCAGAACGTGACGTTTACAGTATAACCCTTAAGATCAGAGTTAACAGTTGCTGATTGAATGCAATTCAGGATTTACAATGACATTCTTTATTTCAATATGGTGAGGCTGACAATGTCTCCACTAAGTTAAACTTCGGCATATCTGAATGCACAAACTCCTTTCCTCGGACAAAGCAATGAATAAGAATGCTCCCAAACCTTCTGGGGACAATAGATCCCACTTGCACCCAAAATTAATATGCCAACTCTCTGAGTGCGTAAATATCCCAACAGTCAACAGGTCAACTATGCCTGTGACCATGTTGGATGCGCTAGGGAAAGTGACAATACCAGTCTGGTCTGCAGGCATCCTTGAACTTGGTCAGAATGGTGCTAAACAATATTTAAAGAGCAAACACGAGGAACTCTGCAGATGCTGGAAATTCAAACAACAACACACACAAAATGCTGGTGGAACACAGCAGGCTAGGCAGCACCCTGCCTAGGATGCTGCCTAGCCTGCTGTGTTCTAAACAATATTTACTGGGTTTGATCCAGACCAATTAGCACAAGCATTAGAGCAAACACGAGGAAATCTGCAGATGCTGGAAATTCGAACAACACACACAAAATTTTGGTGGAAGGGTCTCGGCCAGAAACGTCGACAGCGCTTCTCCCTATAGAGGCTGCCTGGCCTGCTGTGTTCCAGCAGCATTTTCTGTGTGTTGTTAGCATAAGCATTAGGTTTGTCTGAGGTAGATGAATGCACCGTATGGTCAAGGATCTAGTTCCTGCCCGGCGTACAATACAATTAAACTCTTCTCGGGCTTCCAGCCGGGTAAAGATATCTATTACAACGGACGTTTCGTTGACACACTCTGCCATAGTCATCAGGGATAATCCCCGGGCCTCTCTAGTCCGGTGGTATTTATACCCTGGCCGTGCGTTCCTCCCTCCTGGATACTCACACTTATACACACACACACTATAACATTAACAAAATATTATCCAGAAACGTATCCAGCCACTAATTAATTAAATGGGCAGATACATATGTTGGCACAGTTCCTCATATGCATATACATACATGACATTCTCTCATTTTCAAACACTCGTGCACCATTTACAGTCACATGATGTCAGTCTTCCACCCTACCCCCCACCCCCACACACAGCTGCACTGCCGCGTATACATGGCCTTTATTTAACGCTCTTCTATCGAATTGTTCAGCCATATCCACTGTCCAACTGAGATTGGGCCAAACGTGCCCTCTCCGTTACTAGCATTCACTCACAGTCGTGCTCTTCCACGTGAACCCATCACGTGCGCACTTTTGCTCGCAATCTCAAATGCAGAATCCTTGTTGCAAACGTGGCCTCCCACGGCCACAGGATCATAACGAGCGCCGTGCTCTCGACCACGTATCTGACTGCCAGCACTACCGCCGTTTCGTGAGTGACCTGCGCCGGGAGCCGATGCTCCATCCGGCCGAGATGAGCGTCGGTGAGTTCTGCGGCCCGCTATAGTGTGCGTCCTGGAGTCAGATGCTAAACGTCGTCAGCCCAGGTGAGGTCCCAAAACAGCGGTCCAAGACTACCCTCCCGTTCCCTCAGACCGAAACTCCTCACCCGATATGCTCTCCATCCGGATACGCATACAACTCAGTGCTACCTCGAGACATCCTCCCCTCTTACCTTTCCTCCCACCCTCCATCCTCCATCCGGGACCGTCGTCCCTCATTACGGACTCACAACTCCCGGGGATCCCATTCACGCCATCGGGATCAGGGACTGCATCAGGTCATCCGCCCGAGCAATTCACTCACCCCCTAACTGCGAAATCCTGTTGGTCGTCACTCCTTACTTGCTCTGCCTCCAACACTCAAACAATGTCTTCCGGCATCCCACTGTCTCTCCCGGAGAACACCTCGCCACTCCTTCCTAACACACCCTGACCTTACCTCTACAAACCTCTCCTTTACAACTGCCCCCACCACACCAAATTCCCAGGACCTACCATCCCATCCAGCCCGATACCGCTCATCACCAAACACGCTGTCCCTCCCCCAACCCACTAGTTCACCAAAGGCCCTATCTGCCACAACCCTACCCGTCACTGGACATCACCCCCTCTAAAATTCTCTTCCCTTCGTCCGGAAATCCCACAGACTCCCCACTCACCATCCGCTGTGAGTTATCCGTGACCGACCCCCATGACCGTCTTCCTCCGACGGCCTATACCACCCCTCAGCCGTCCGCGTGTAACTCTCTCCTACACCGGAACGTTTCAGAACGCGCGCCCGTCACCCCTCGGAACCCCATGACTGTTTCTGCACAGCAACCCCAGTCTTATTCACACCATTCTCCCCTTGCCTTCCCGGAGATTCCTGTCCCGGTTCTCACTCTCTTACTTCACCTCTCACTTCCTCCTCTTGTCCTGTCCTACCCCTTGCATCATCCTCCTTACCCCTCGGCCTCCGCCCTTTGCTCCAACCCCCGCCGCTCCGCTGTTGACCTTCCCCCTTCTTCCCACACCCAGTTCCGGCGCCGCCGACTCTGGACCCGGAGACGGCGAGCCCCTCTCTCATCCTGTCCAAGGCCCACACCATGGTGAAGAGGCGGATCAAGCTGCGGCAGGTGCCCGAGAGCGACCGGAGTTTCACCTCCTGCGCCGCCACGCTGACGCCTCAGCCATTCACTGATTCAATTTAAAATTGTGCATCGTTACTATGTGACGAAGCAGAGATTGTCTAAAATATTTCCTAATGTTGGTAGTTATTGTGATAGATGTAAAACTGAGACAGCTACACTGACACACATGTTTTGGTCTTGTTCTACACTGAAACAGTTTTGGAAGTCAGTTTTTTCTACAATTTCCAAAGCACTTAAAATTAATTTACAACCTAACAAATTAACTGTGCTCTTTGGAATAATTCCTCAAAATATCCGCGGTAATTCTTTGTCTGACCAACATGTTGTTGTGTTTGTTACACTGATAGCTAAGAGGGCCATTCTGTTGAAATGGAAGGATACGGCAGCTCCCACTCTGTCACAATGGTTCTCTCAAGTGATGTTATGTCTTAGTTTGGAGGAAATTAGAAGTCGAACCTTCGAGCCTATGTTTGATTTTGAGAAAAGATGGGGTTCATTTGCTCGTTACTACCATTGGAGATAATTGATAGAATTCCTCCACGATCTATATTGTAAATTTTGGTGTAATTTGTTTTGCTGGCGGTTTGATGTTTATCTTTAGAAGCTTTTTGTATGACGCATGGCTCCGGGGTTGAACACCGAATGGGTCTTTTTCTCACTTTTTTCTTGCTTTAGTAGTTTTTTTTTCTTTTCTTCTTTTTTTGCGTCACCATACTTTTCAAACCTTAATATTCTTTTCTTCTCTCTTTTGAGACATTGTAAGTGTTACTTACATCGCTGTACTCTTGTTATTTTGGATAATAGTAATAAAAAGATTTGAAAAGAAGTAAGGCTTCGCCTCCGGAACCCAACACTGGGACGTTGAAGCTTCGTCCGCCTGGATCGTCGGCGCCGCCAAAGAGACGGCGGAGCGCACCGAGGACGTGCGCTCAGACACCCGATAACGGCTTCTGGACGGTCAGGCTGTGGAACGACAGGGTGCATTGCCCCCGGGACGGGCTGGATTCGGCCCACTCGTGCGCCAACGCCAAGCCCGAGCGGATCAGGATCTTCCTGGGCTACGAAAGGCGGCCGCTCTCCTTCTACGTCGCCGGGTGGGACAGCAGATGTAAAGAAAATTCAGGGAGGAAAAGGGTTATTTGAGTGAGTTACAAAAGGAGCATAGGGTCAAAAATACTGAAGTCAACCACATTGGCATCGACGCGGAATTTTTCTTTTAATGTCGGTGGTGTTGATGTTGAAAGGGATCAGACTGGCTTGTCCAGAGGAACTGAAAGTCACAGAACAAGCTTTCGATTGGGGAAATCGTTTATTAGTCGAGCTCTCAAGGAGATTGGAGTATGGGATCACGGTGCATTACAGGAGTTACCCAGAGTCTTGCAGATCTCATCTCCAGAGAGGGAACGCAACGAAGAGGCGGGATGCAGGGATGGTAGGTTTGCTGAATGAGATTGTATCGACAGGAACTGCAGACTCTATAGGGATGAAGAGTAAAGATGAGATGTATTTATCAGAAGTACATGGGCACATACAGTGAAATACTTTGCTTGCGTCAAATCACATCAGAGAGGATTGTTCTCAGGGCAGCCAGCATACGTCGCTACGTTCCGTCGCCAAAGGAGCATGTCCACAACATCCTAACCCTAACCCGTGCGTCATGGCGACGTGCGAAGAAACCGCAACACTCGGAGGAAACCTATGAGGTCACAAGGAGAATGTACAAACTCCTCACATACAGCGGCGAGAATTGAAACAGATCTCACAGAGGGAGCTTCAAAGGATTGTGCTAACCATTAAAGCTGCTCCATTTAACAGCTCAGGAGAACGAGAGGAGATCACATGGAATGGTATAAAATCCTTACAGAGTTCAGCGAGCTGGGTAGGGAGGCCATTTTCGCTCTCTGAGAAGTCTAGAACCAAGGGTCACGGTCTGAGACAATGGAGAGACTACTCCTCTCCATCCCCGGTGGACTCATTTATTCTCAGCTTCTTGTAACGTCTACTGGGACATTTCTCCCTCCAAACATAGGTGTGGCCACGGCAGAGTTCTTCCCCGATTAATTCACACAACCGGGAAGAATCCAGTTCCAGTCCCAGTGGAAGCTGACAGGATCCCTACTGCTCTCCAGCACCCTCCCTGATATCACTGAGTGAAACCGCTCGGTCCCCTCTTAACCCCTACCATTGCTATTCCGCTCCCCCCCCCCCCCCCCCCATATAGGCACTGGCTGCTCCCGTGCCTTCAGAGGAACCTCCTCCTCAGTCGTCCTCAAACCCTGAGTTCCCACAAGGATGTAACAACCTCCTCCCCTGCTGCAAGGTCCCGAGCAGATGTCTTTAACCCCGACCTGGTGGGCAAGACAGCCTTCTGGACCCACACTGGCAAACGCAGATGCTGCCATTCATTCTCCCTTCCCCGCGGTCCCCGATCACTCTTACATTGCTTTACCATGGCACTATGCTCAGATTCCTCGTCGTCCTTGTAGTCACTAACCTCATCCACTAGGGTAGGGCGGAAGTTCCTCCAACACCTCCTTCCCAGAACCGTGCAACTCACAGTGGCAGCCTTCCATTCATCAAAACATGCGCTGTGACTGACTTTGGAACATGGTCCAGGTACGTACCGTACTCCCTTCCTGTCGCAGCACGCCACGTCTGAATCCTAGACTCCATCTCACCTATTCTGAGCTAAAGTTCTTCAAGCTGGAGTCCCTCCTACTGCCTATCTCACCGGCTCCAACAAACTACAGACACAACAGTTCACGGAGTCACTCTTGTCTGTCCCGATTTCTTACTGATTGAATTCTTTCAGTATAAACCCGCACTGTTGCCTTTGCTGATTGAAGTCCACACTGCACAGAAACTTCGCTCCGCTGGGGCACTGCGCACTTTGCTAAAACGCACCAAAAATGACCAAGTTGTAAATTTTAATCGGCCATTGCTTGTACCATCCGTGTCCCGAGGACAGGTTTGTGCAGTGGAAGCGAGTGATCCACATTGAGTCCTTGCTGTATTGGGCTAGGAAGGAGACCAGCGATGCAGGATTTTGTTTTTATAACAATCCAGCAGATTTTGTGGTTATCATTACTGAGATCAGTAGTAGTTCAAGTTTATTGTTACTCAGCCATACACATGTACAGACAAACAGCTAAACGAAACACCGTTCCTCTGGGGCCAAGGTGCAAAACGCTGTACAGAGTCACAGGCAGCACATATAGTTACAGTCAAGTACATAGTGTCACAAAATACTATTAGCTCAGGTCCCTGAATTGCTTGGCCTGCCGATGAACAGGTTGATACAAAGCGCAAGGTGCATGTTCGTGTAAGACAGCGTAATGTTGCAGGCATTATTATAATAAAACTATTTTGAAATTTCACCCTCTGATGTTAATGTAATAACTTTTCGAAATTGGACTTTATTCCTGAGACGTAGTTGTCTTCCCGGGTATGTGAATAGGCTCCGCAGAGAAGGACGAGTTGGACACAGTGGGGTGGTTCCCTGAGCAGACGGTCCAGTTCATCTGACAAAATGCCTCATCACCAGACCTCACCAACAGGCACCAAGACCTCGCCTGGCTGGCGGTGAGAGGGGCCCTCCCTGTCCGATCCCTCCTGTACGCCCGGAACGTCGTCTCCACACCCCTCTGCCCACGGGAGGACTGCAGAGAGGAGGAGTCGGTGACCCACCTCTTTGCACACTGTGGGTTCGCGGATAAGGTGTGGAGGAGGATGGAAGGGACAGTGTCACGCTTCATCCCCAGCAGCTGCGTAACAGAGGACTCTCTGATCTACGGGCTGTTCCCGGGGACGCACACCAAGACCAACATTTGGTGCTGCTGGCAGATCATCAACTCGGTGAAAGTCGCTCTTTGGTCGGCCCGAAACTTGATGGTCTACCAGCACACGGAGATGTCCGTGGGGGAATGCTGCCGACTGGCACATTCTCGGCTGCAGGAGTACGTGCTGAGGGATGCACTCAAACTCGGTGCAGCCACCGCAGGGGTCCGATGGGGAAGGTCCACAGTCTAGGGTTCTTCTCCCGCGGGAGTTTAGTGGTGTTGGGTGGGTGGGGGGGGGGGGGGTTGGGTGTATACCCCTCGAATGTAACTCTGAAAGAACAGAGTGGCACGTGGGTGGCGAAAAATGTGAAAATGTAAAGACCGTAATGGAAAACATTGTAAAGAATTGAAAGTCATTGAATTGTTTATTGTATATAATTTTATTTTTTGAATAAAGTCTATTTTGTTTAATAAAAAAACTGATGGAAGTGGTAGCAAAGATGGTGGTTTGCTACTGCTGTGTAACTGCCCCCATGGAGTCACTCGGCCGTAGGTAAAGTGAAATGAAGAGTCTTGAGTCAAACTGACAGGGGTGGGGTGGAAGTCTGCGACTGGACAGTAGTGTGGAGACAAATGGCAACGACAACAATTGGAGAAAGAAAGTAACACAGTGAAGCCTCTGCTTGATTATTTTTTTAAATTAATCAAAATATACTTTATTCCAAATTAAAGTTATATACAATAACCATTCAAAGACTTTCAATTCTTTACAGTTGGTACCATTGCTGTCCTTACATTTTCAAAGTTCTAATGTTTTGCCACCCACGTGGCAGTTTGTTCTTTCATATTTACATTTAGGGGGAAAACCCCAACGCCCCTACCCCTCAACTCCCATGGGAGAAGGACCCTAGACTTTGGTCCTTCCCCACCGGGTCCTTGCGGTGGCTGCACCGAGTTTGAGTGCGTCCCTCAGCACGTACTCCTGCAGCCGAGAATGCGCCAGTCGGCAGCATTCCCCCACGGACATCTCCGTGTGCTGGTAGACCATCAAGTATCGGGGCCGACCAAAGAGCGTCTTTCACCGAGTTGATGATCTGCCAGCAGCACCGGATGTTGGTCTCGGTGTGCGTCCCCGGGAACAGCCCGTAGATCAGAGAGTCCTCTGTTACGCAGCTGCTGGGGATGAAGCGTGACAACGCCTCTTGCACCCTCCTCCACATGATTAGTTACTTTAAGTGGAAGCAAATTCTTATTCTATCGTTCATTGCATTATCAGGGGAGAGCGCGAACGCAGTCCCCCACTACCACAAATTGTGCAGTCGAGTATCCCGCATTTGGGGATATCGCAGGCGTCAGCACACCCGAAGTGCAATGGGATAGCCTCGTCCTGGAACCTCGGCCTTCCTGATCACCAACGGTTCCCTGCCAGGTAAGTATGTTTGATCACAGCTCCACGTGACGATCCAATCTTAAACGTTACTCTTTCAGTTAAAGGTGACACACCATTTCGGGAGATCCATGTCCGTAATTTTGCATTATCTTATTAAGCAAGAAGAAAACGTAGAAGTTCATTCTTACTTTCTGTTCTTCTTGGGCCGCAGCTGTGATTTTTTGCGTTAATTTGCTGCAAGTGCTAATTTGTATATTTGCCATACATGGAATCGTTGTTTGTTGCTATTCTGAAAGTGACCACGAGGTGTCAGTGCAGGAGCAACAAGGAGGCTGGAAGGCTCAGAACGTGACGTTTAGAGTATAACCCTTAAGATCAGAGTTAACAGTTGCTGATTGAATGCAATTCAGGATTTACAGTGACATTCTTTATTTCAATATGGTGAGGCTGACAATGTCTCCACTAAGTTAACCTTCGGCATATCTGAATGCACAAACTCCTTTCCTCGGACAAAGCAATGAATAAGAATGCTCCCAAACCTTCTGGGGACAATAGATCCCACTTGCACCCAAAATTCATATGCCAACTCTCTGAGTGCGTAAATATCCCAACAGTCAACAGGTCAACTATGCCTGTGACCATGTTGGATGCGCTAGGCAAAGTGACAATACCAGTCTGGTCTGCAGGCATCCTTGAACTTGGTCAGAACGGTGCTAAACAAGATTTAAAGAGCAAACACGAGGAACTCTGCAGATGCTGGAAATTCAAACAACAACACACACAAAATGCTGGTGGAAGGGTCTCGGCCAGAAACGTCGACAGTGCTTCTCCCTATAGATGCTGCCTGGCCTGCTGTGTTCCACCAGCATTTTCTGTGTGTTGTTAGCATAAGCATTAGGTTTGTCTGAGGAAGATGAATGCACCGTATGGTCAAAAAGGATCTAGTTCCTGCCCGGCGTACAATACAATTAAACTCTTCTCGGGCTTCCAGCCGGGTAAAGGTATCTATTACAACCGACGTTTCGTTGACACACTCTGCCATAGTCATCAGGGATAATCCCCGGGCCTCTCTAGTCCGGTGGTATTTATACCCCGGCCGTGCGTTCCTCCCTCCTGGATACTCACACTTATACACACACACTATAACATTAACAAAATATTATCCAGAAACGTATCCAGCCACTAATTAATTAAATGGGCAGATACATATGTTGGCACAGTTCCTCATATGCATATAGATACATGACATTCTCTCATTTTCAAACACTCGTGCACCATTTACAGTCACATGATGTCACTCTTCCACCCTACCCCCCACCCCCACACACAACTGCACTGCCGCGTATACATGGCCTTTAATTAACGCTCTTCTATCGAATTGTTCAGCCATATCCACTGTCCAACTGAGATTGGGCCAAATGTGCCCTCTCCGTTACTAGCATGCACTCACAGTCGTGCTCTTCCACGTGAACCCTTCACGTGCGCACTTTTGCTCGCAATCTCAAATGTAGAATCCTTGTTGCAAACGTGGCCTCTCACGCCCACACGATCATAACGAGCGCCGTGCTCTCGACCACGTATCTGACTGCCAGCACTACCGCCGTTTCGGGAGCGACCTGCACCGGGAGCCGATGCTCCATCCGGCCGAGATGAGCGTCGTTGAGTTCTGCGGCCCGCTATAGTGTGCGTCCTGGAGTCAGATGCTAAACGTCGTCAGCCCAGGTGAGGTCCCAAAACAGCGGTCCTGACTACCCTCCCGTTCCCTCAGACCGAAACTCCTCACCCGATATGCTCTCTGTCCGGATACGCATACAACTCAGTGCTACCTCGAGACATCCTCCTCTCTTACCTTTCCTCCCACCCTCCATCCTCCATCCGGGACCGTCGTCCCTCATTACGGACTCACAACTCCCGGGGATCCCATTCACGCCATCGGGATCAGGGACTCCACCAGGTCTTCCGCCCGAGCAATTCACTCACCTCCTAACTGCGAAATCCTGTTGGTCGTCACTCCTTACTTGCTCTGCCTCCAACACTCACACATAGTCTTCCGGCACCCCACTGTCTCTCCCGGAGAACACCTCGCCACTCCTTCCTAACACACCTTGCGCTTACCTCTACAAACCTCTCCTTTACAACTGCTCCCACCACACCAAATTCCCAGGACTTACCATCCCATCCAGCCCTATACCGCTAATCACCAAACACACTGTCCCTCCCCCAACCCACTAGTTCACCAAAGGCCCTATCTGCCACAACCCTACCCGTCACTGGACATCGGCCCCCTCTAAAACTCTCTTCCCTTCGTCCGGAAATCCCACAGACTCCCCACTCACCATCCGGTGTGAGTTATCCCTGACCGACCCCCATGATCGTCTTCCTCCGACGGCCTATACCACCCCTCAGCCGTCCGCGTCTAACTCCCTCCTACACCGGAACGTTTCAGAACGCGCGCCCGTCACCCCTCGGAACCCCATGACTGTTTCTGCACAGCAACCCCAGTCTCATTCGCACCATTCTCCCCTTGCCTTCCCGGAGCTTCCTGTCCCGGTTCTCACTCTCTTACTTCACCTCCCACTTCCTCCTCTTGTCCTATCCTACCCCTTGCATCATCCTCCTTACCCCTCGGCCTCCGCCCTTTGCTCCAACCCCCGCCGCTCCGCTGTTGACCTTCCCCCTTCTTCCCACACCCAGTTCCGGCGCCGCCGACTCTGGACCCGGAGACGGCGAGCCCCTCTCTCATCCTGTCCAAGGCCCACACCATGGTGAAGAGGCGGAGCAAGCTGCGGCAGGTGCCCGAGGGCGACCGGATTTTCACCTCCTGCGCCGCCGCGCTGACGCCTCGGCCATTCACTGATTCAATTTAAAATTGTGCATCGTTACTATGTGACGAAGCAGAGATTGTCTAAAATATTTCCTAATGTTGGTAGTTATTGTGATAGATGTAAAACTGAGACAGCTACACTGACACACATGTTTTGGTCTTGTTCTACACTGAAACAGTTTTGGAAGTCAGTTTTTTCTACAATTTCCAAAGCACTTAAAATTAATTTACAACCTAACAAATTAACTGTGCTCATTGGAATAATTCCTCAAAATATCCGCGGTATTTTTTTGTCTGTGCAACATGTTTTTGTGTTTTTTACACTGATAGCTAAGAGGGCCATTCTGTTGAAGTGGAAGGATACGTCAGCTCCCACTCTGTCACAATGGTTCTCTGAAGTGATGTTATGTCTTAGTTTGGAGAAGATTAGAAGTCGAACCTTCGAGCCTATGTTTGATTTTGAGAAAAGATGGGGTTCATTTGCTCGTTACTACCATTGGAGATAATTGATAGAATTCCTCCACGATCTATATTGTAAATTTTGGTGTAATTTTTTTTGCTGGCGGTTTGATGTTTATCTTTAGAAGCTTTCTGTATGACGCATGGCTCCGGGGTTGAACACCGAATGGGTCTTTTTCTCACTTTTTTCTTGCTTTAGTAGTTTTTTTTTCTTTTCTTCTTTTTTTGCGTCACCATACTTTTCAAACCTTAATATTCTTTTCTTCTCTCTTTTGAGACATTGTAAGTGTTACTTACATCGCTGTACTCTTGTTATTTTGGATAATAGTAATAAAAAGATTTGAAAAGAAGCAAGGCTTCGCCTCCGGAACCCAACACTGGGAGGTGGAAGCTTCGTCCGCCTGGATGGTCGGCGCCGCCAAAGAGATTACCGCACCCGATAACGGCTTGGGGACGGTCAGGCTGTGGAACGACAGGGTGCATTGCCCCCGGGACGGGCTGGATTCGGCCCACTCGTGCGCCAACGCCAAGCCCGAGCGGATCAGGATCTTCCTGGGCTACGAAAGGCGGCCGCTCTCCTTCTACGTCGCCGGGTGGGACAGCAGATGTAAAGAAAATTCAGGGAGGAAAAGGGTTATTTGAGTGAGTTACAAAAGGAGCATAGGGTCAAAAATACTGAAGTCAACCACATTGGCATCGACGCGGAATTTTTCTTTTAATGTCGGTGGTGTTGATGTTGAAAGGGATCAGACTGGCTTGTCCAGAGGAACTGAAAGTCACAGAACAAGCTTTCGATTGGGGAAATCGTTTATTAGTCGAGCTCTCAAGGAGATTGGAGTATGGGATCACGGTGCATTACAGGAGTTACCCAGAGTCTTGCAGATCTCATCTCCAGAGAGGGAACGCAACGAAGAGGCGGGATGCAGGGATGGTAGGTTTGCTGAATGAGATTGTATCGACAGGAACTGCAGACTCTATAGGGATGAAGAGTAAAGATGAGATGTATTTATCAGAAGTACATGGGCACATACAGTGAAATACTTTGCTTGCGTCAAATCACATCAGAGAGGATTGTTCTCAGGGCAGCCAGCATACGTCGCTACGTTCCGTCGCCAAAGGAGCATGTCCACAACATCCTAACCCTAACCCGTGCGTCATGGCGACGTGCGAAGAAACCGCAACACTCGGAGGAAACCTATGAGGTCACAAGGAGAATGTACAAACTCCTCACATACAGCGGCGAGAATTGAAACAGATCTCACAGAGGGAGCTTCAAAGGATTGTGCTAACCATTAAAGCTGCTCCATTTAACAGCTCAGGAGAACGAGAGGAGATCACATGGAATGGTATAAAATCCTTACAGAGTTCAGCGAGCTGGGTAGGGAGGCCATTTTCGCTCTCTGAGAAGTCTAGAACCAAGGGTCACGGTCTGAGACAATGGAGAGACTACTCCTCTCCATCCCCGGTGGACTCATTTATTCTCAGCTTCTTGTAACGTCTACTGGGACATTTCTCCCTCCAAACATAGGTGTGGCCACGGCAGAGTTCTTCCCCGATTAATTCACACAACCGGGAAGAATCCAGTTCCAGTCCCAGTGGAAGCTGACAGGATCCCTACTGCTCTCCAGCACCCTCCCTGATATCACTGAGTGAAACCGCTCGGTCCCCTCTTAACCCCTACCATTGCTATTCCGCTCCCCCCCCCCCCCCCCCATATAGGCACTGGCTGCTCCCGTGCCTTCAGAGGAACCTCCTCCTCAGTCGTCCTCAAACCCTGAGTTCCCACAAGGATGTAACAACCTCCTCCCCTGCTGCAAGGTCCCGAGCAGATGTCTTTAACCCCGACCTGGTGGGCAAGACAGCCTTCTGGACCCACACTGGCAAACGCAGATGCTGCCATTCATTCTCCCTTCCCCGCGGTCCCCGATCACTCTTACATTGCTTTACCATGGCACTATGCTCAGATTCCTCGTCGTCCTTGTAGTCACTAACCTCATCCACTAGGGTAGGGCGGAAGTTCCTCCAACACCTCCTTCCCAGAACCGTGCAACTCACAGTGGCAGCCTTCCATTCATCAAAACATGCGCTGTGACTGACTTTGGAACATGGTCCAGGTACGTACCGTACTCCCTTCCTGTCGCAGCACGCCACGTCTGAATCCTAGACTCCATCTCACCTATTCTGAGCTAAAGTTCTTCAAGCTGGAGTCCCTCCTACTGCCTATCTCACCGGCTCCAACAAACTACAGACACAACAGTTCACGGAGTCACTCTTGTCTGTCCCGATTTCTTACTGATTGAATTCTTTCAGTATAAACCCGCACTGTTGCCTTTGCTGATTGAAGTCCACACTGCACAGAAACTTCGCTCCGCTGGGGCACTGCGCACTTTGCTAAAACGCACCAAAAATGACCAAGTTGTAAATTTTAATCGGCCATTGCTTGTACCATCCGTGTCCCGAGGACAGGTTTGTGCAGTGGAAGCGAGTGATCCACATTGAGTCCTTGCTGTATTGGGCTAGGAAGGAGACCAGCGATGCAGGATTTTGTTTTTATAACAATCCAGCAGATTTTGTGGTTATCATTACTGAGATCAGTAGTAGTTCAAGTTTATTGTTACTCAGCCATACACATGTACAGACAAACAGCTAAACGAAACACCGTTCCTCTGGGGCCAAGGTGCAAAACGCTGTACAGAGTCACAGGCAGCACATATAGTTACAGTCAAGTACATAGTGTCACAAAATACTATTAGCTCAGGTCCCTGAATTGCTTGGCCTGCCGATGAACAGGTTGATACAAAGCGCAAGGTGCATGTTCGTGTAAGACAGCGTAATGTTGCAGGCATTATTATAATAAAACTATTTTGAAATTTCACCCTCTGATGTTAATGTAATAACTTTTCGAAATTGGACTTTATTCCTGAGACGTAGTTGTCTTCCCGGGTATGTGAATAGGCTCCGCAGAGAAGGACGAGTTGGACACAGTGGGGTGGTTCCCTGAGCAGACGGTCCAGTTCATCTGACAAAATGCCTCATCACCAGACCTCACCAACAGGCACCAAGACCTCGCCTGGCTGGCGGTGAGAGGGGCCCTCCCTGTCCGATCCCTCCTGTACGCCCGGAACGTCGTCTCCACACCCCTCTGCCCACGGGAGGACTGCAGAGAGGAGGAGTCGGTGACCCACCTCTTTGCACACTGTGGGTTCGCGGATAAGGTGTGGAGGAGGATGGAAGGGACAGTGTCACGCTTCATCCCCAGCAGCTGCGTAACAGAGGACTCTCTGATCTACGGGCTGTTCCCGGGGACGCACACCAAGACCAACATTTGGTGCTGCTGGCAGATCATCAACTCGGTGAAAGTCGCTCTTTGGTCGGCCCGAAACTTGATGGTCTACCAGCACACGGAGATGTCCGTGGGGGAATGCTGCCGACTGGCACATTCTCGGCTGCAGGAGTACGTGCTGAGGGATGCACTCAAACTCGGTGCAGCCACCGCAGGGGTCCGATGGGGAAGGTCCACAGTCTAGGGTTCTTCTCCCGCGGGAGTTTAGTGGTGTTGGGTGGGTGGGGGGGGGGGGGGGTTGGGTGTATACCCCTCGAATGTAACTCTGAAAGAACAGAGTGGCACGTGGGTGGCGAAAAATGTGAAAATGTAAAGACCGTAATGGAAAACATTGTAAAGAATTGAAAGTCATTGAATTGTTTATTGTATATAATTTTATTTTTTGAATAAAGTCTATTTTGTTTAATAAAAAAACTGATGGAAGTGGTAGCAAAGATGGTGGTTTGCTACTGCTGTGTAACTGCCCCCATGGAGTCACTCGGCCGTAGGTAAAGTGAAATGAAGAGTCTTGAGTCAAACTGACAGGGGTGGGGTGGAAGTCTGCGACTGGACAGTAGTGTGGAGACAAATGGCAACGACAACAATTGGAGAAAGAAAGTAACACAGTGAAGCCTCTGCTTGATTATTTTTTTAAATTAATCAAAATATACTTTATTCCAAATTAAAGTTATATACAATAACCATTCAAAGACTTTCAATTCTTTACAGTTGGTACCATTGCTGTCCTTACATTTTCAAAGTTCTAATGTTTTGCCACCCACGTGGCAGTTTGTTCTTTCATATTTACATTTAGGGGGAAAACCCCAACGCCCCTACCCCTCAACTCCCATGGGAGAAGGACCCTAGACTTTGGTCCTTCCCCACCGGGTCCTTGCGGTGGCTGCACCGAGTTTGAGTGCGTCCCTCAGCACGTACTCCTGCAGCCGAGAATGCGCCAGTCGGCAGCATTCCCCCACGGACATCTCCGTGTGCTGGTAGACCATCAAGTATCGGGGCCGACCAAAGAGCGTCTTTCACCGAGTTGATGATCTGCCAGCAGCACCGGATGTTGGTCTCGGTGTGCGTCCCCGGGAACAGCCCGTAGATCAGAGAGTCCTCTGTTACGCAGCTGCTGGGGATGAAGCGTGACAACGCCTCTTGCACCCTCCTCCACATGATTAGTTACTTTAAGTGGAAGCAAATTCTTATTCTATCGTTCATTGCATTATCAGGGGAGAGCGCGAACGCAGTCCCCCACTACCACAAATTGTGCAGTCGAGTATCCCGCATTTGGGGATATCGCAGGCGTCAGCACACCCGAAGTGCAATGGGATAGCCTCGTCCTGGAACCTCGGCCTTCCTGATCACCAACGGTTCCCTGCCAGGTAAGTATGTTTGATCACAGCTCCACGTGACGATCCAATCTTAAACGTTACTCTTTCAGTTAAAGGTGACACACCATTTCGGGAGATCCATGTCCGTAATTTTGCATTATCTTATTAAGCAAGAAGAAAACGTAGAAGTTCATTCTTACTTTCTGTTCTTCTTGGGCCGCAGCTGTGATTTTTTGCGTTAATTTGCTGCAAGTGCTAATTTGTATATTTGCCATACATGGAATCGTTGTTTGTTGCTATTCTGAAAGTGACCACGAGGTGTCAGTGCAGGAGCAACAAGGAGGCTGGAAGGCTCAGAACGTGACGTTTAGAGTATAACCCTTAAGATCAGAGTTAACAGTTGCTGATTGAATGCAATTCAGGATTTACAGTGACATTCTTTATTTCAATATGGTGAGGCTGACAATGTCTCCACTAAGTTAACCTTCGGCATATCTGAATGCACAAACTCCTTTCCTCGGACAAAGCAATGAATAAGAATGCTCCCAAACCTTCTGGGGACAATAGATCCCACTTGCACCCAAAATTCATATGCCAACTCTCTGAGTGCGTAAATATCCCAACAGTCAACAGGTCAACTATGCCTGTGACCATGTTGGATGCGCTAGGCAAAGTGACAATACCAGTCTGGTCTGCAGGCATCCTTGAACTTGGTCAGAACGGTGCTAAACAAGATTTAAAGAGCAAACACGAGGAACTCTGCAGATGCTGGAAATTCAAACAACAACACACACAAAATGCTGGTGGAAGGGTCTCGGCCAGAAACGTCGACAGTGCTTCTCCCTATAGATGCTGCCTGGCCTGCTGTGTTCCACCAGCATTTTCTGTGTGTTGTTAGCATAAGCATTAGGTTTGTCTGAGGAAGATGAATGCACCGTATGGTCAAAAAGGATCTAGTTCCTGCCCGGCGTACAATACAATTAAACTCTTCTCGGGCTTCCAGCCGGGTAAAGGTATCTATTACAACCGACGTTTCGTTGACACACTCTGCCATAGTCATCAGGGATAATCCCCGGGCCTCTCTAGTCCGGTGGTATTTATACCCCGGCCGTGCGTTCCTCCCTCCTGGATACTCACACTTATACACACACACTATAACATTAACAAAATATTATCCAGAAACGTATCCAGCCACTAATTAATTAAATGGGCAGATACATATGTTGGCACAGTTCCTCATATGCATATAGATACATGACATTCTCTCATTTTCAAACACTCGTGCACCATTTACAGTCACATGATGTCACTCTTCCACCCTACCCCCCACCCCCACACACAACTGCACTGCCGCGTATACATGGCCTTTAATTAACGCTCTTCTATCGAATTGTTCAGCCATATCCACTGTCCAACTGAGATTGGGCCAAATGTGCCCTCTCCGTTACTAGCATGCACTCACAGTCGTGCTCTTCCACGTGAACCCTTCACGTGCGCACTTTTGCTCGCAATCTCAAATGTAGAATCCTTGTTGCAAACGTGGCCTCTCACGCCCACACGATCATAACGAGCGCCGTGCTCTCGACCACGTATCTGACTGCCAGCACTACCGCCGTTTCGGGAGCGACCTGCACCGGGAGCCGATGCTCCATCCGGCCGAGATGAGCGTCGTTGAGTTCTGCGGCCCGCTATAGTGTGCGTCCTGGAGTCAGATGCTAAACGTCGTCAGCCCAGGTGAGGTCCCAAAACAGCGGTCCTGACTACCCTCCCGTTCCCTCAGACCGAAACTCCTCACCCGATATGCTCTCTGTCCGGATACGCATACAACTCAGTGCTACCTCGAGACATCCTCCTCTCTTACCTTTCCTCCCACCCTCCATCCTCCATCCGGGACCGTCGTCCCTCATTACGGACTCACAACTCCCGGGGATCCCATTCACGCCATCGGGATCAGGGACTCCACCAGGTCTTCCGCCCGAGCAATTCACTCACCTCCTAACTGCGAAATCCTGTTGGTCGTCACTCCTTACTTGCTCTGCCTCCAACACTCACACATAGTCTTCCGGCACCCCACTGTCTCTCCCGGAGAACACCTCGCCACTCCTTCCTAACACACCTTGCGCTTACCTCTACAAACCTCTCCTTTACAACTGCTCCCACCACACCAAATTCCCAGGACTTACCATCCCATCCAGCCCTATACCGCTAATCACCAAACACACTGTCCCTCCCCCAACCCACTAGTTCACCAAAGGCCCTATCTGCCACAACCCTACCCGTCACTGGACATCGGCCCCCTCTAAAACTCTCTTCCCTTCGTCCGGAAATCCCACAGACTCCCCACTCACCATCCGGTGTGAGTTATCCCTGACCGACCCCCATGATCGTCTTCCTCCGACGGCCTATACCACCCCTCAGCCGTCCGCGTCTAACTCCCTCCTACACCGGAACGTTTCAGAACGCGCGCCCGTCACCCCTCGGAACCCCATGACTGTTTCTGCACAGCAACCCCAGTCTCATTCGCACCATTCTCCCCTTGCCTTCCCGGAGCTTCCTGTCCCGGTTCTCACTCTCTTACTTCACCTCCCACTTCCTCCTCTTGTCCTATCCTACCCCTTGCATCATCCTCCTTACCCCTCGGCCTCCGCCCTTTGCTCCAACCCCCGCCGCTCCGCTGTTGACCTTCCCCCTTCTTCCCACACCCAGTTCCGGCGCCGCCGACTCTGGACCCGGAGACGGCGAGCCCCTCTCTCATCCTGTCCAAGGCCCACACCATGGTGAAGAGGCGGAGCAAGCTGCGGCAGGTGCCCGAGGGCGACCGGATTTTCACCTCCTGCGCCGCCGCGCTGACGCCTCGGCCATTCACTGATTCAATTTAAAATTGTGCATCGTTACTATGTGACGAAGCAGAGATTGTCTAAAATATTTCCTAATGTTGGTAGTTATTGTGATAGATGTAAAACTGAGACAGCTACACTGACACACATGTTTTGGTCTTGTTCTACACTGAAACAGTTTTGGAAGTCAGTTTTTTCTACAATTTCCAAAGCACTTAAAATTAATTTACAACCTAACAAATTAACTGTGCTCATTGGAATAATTCCTCAAAATATCCGCGGTATTTTTTTGTCTGTGCAACATGTTTTTGTGTTTTTTACACTGATAGCTAAGAGGGCCATTCTGTTGAAGTGGAAGGATACGTCAGCTCCCACTCTGTCACAATGGTTCTCTGAAGTGATGTTATGTCTTAGTTTGGAGAAGATTAGAAGTCGAACCTTCGAGCCTATGTTTGATTTTGAGAAAAGATGGGGTTCATTTGCTCGTTACTACCATTGGAGATAATTGATAGAATTCCTCCACGATCTATATTGTAAATTTTGGTGTAATTTTTTTTGCTGGCGGTTTGATGTTTATCTTTAGAAGCTTTCTGTATGACGCATGGCTCCGGGGTTGAACACCGAATGGGTCTTTTTCTCACTTTTTTCTTGCTTTAGTAGTTTTTTTTTCTTTTCTTCTTTTTTTGCGTCACCATACTTTTCAAACCTTAATATTCTTTTCTTCTCTCTTTTGAGACATTGTAAGTGTTACTTACATCGCTGTACTCTTGTTATTTTGGATAATAGTAATAAAAAGATTTGAAAAGAAGCAAGGCTTCGCCTCCGGAACCCAACACTGGGAGGTGGAAGCTTCGTCCGCCTGGATGGTCGGCGCCGCCAAAGAGATTACCGCACCCGATAACGGCTTGGGGACGGTCAGGCTGTGGAACGACAGGGTGCATTGCCCCCGGGACGGGCTGGATTCGGCCCACTCGTGCGCCAACGCCAAGCCCGAGCGGATCAGGATCTTCCTGGGCTACGAAAGGCGGCCGCTCTCCTTCTACGTCGCCGGGTGGGACAGCAGATGTAAAGAAAATTCAGGGAGGAAAAGGGTTATTTGAGTGAGTTACAAAAGGAGCATAGGGTCAAAAATACTGAAGTCAACCACATTGGCATCGACGCGGAATTTTTCTTTTAATGTCGGTGGTGTTGATGTTGAAAGGGATCAGACTGGCTTGTCCAGAGGAACTGAAAGTCACAGAACAAGCTTTCGATTGGGGAAATCGTTTATTAGTCGAGCTCTCAAGGAGATTGGAGTATGGGATCACGGTGCATTACAGGAGTTACCCAGAGTCTTGCAGATCTCATCTCCAGAGAGGGAACGCAACGAAGAGGCGGGATGCAGGGATGGTAGGTTTGCTGAATGAGATTGTATCGACAGGAACTGCAGACTCTATAGGGATGAAGAG
The DNA here is from genome assembly GCF_048418815.1 of Hemitrygon akajei. NCBI lineage: Eukaryota > Metazoa > Chordata > Chondrichthyes > Myliobatiformes > Dasyatidae > Hemitrygon > Hemitrygon akajei. Next base: position 173,345,148 of record NC_133125.1, on the reverse strand, counting down.
TAAAGATGAGATGTATTTATCAGAAGTACATGGGCACATACAGTGAAATACTTTGCTTGCGTCAAATCACATCAGAGAGGATTGTTCTCAGGGCAGCCAGCAAACGTCGCTACGTTCCGTCGCCAAAGGAGCATGTCCACAACATCCTAACCCTAACCCGTGCGTCATGGCGACGTGCGAAGAAACCGGAACACTCGGAGGAAACCTATGAGGTCACAAGGAGAATGTACAAACTCCTCACATACAGCGGCGAGAATTGAAACAGATCTCACAGAGGGAGCTTCAAAGGATTGTGCTAACCATTAAAGCTGCTCCATTTAACAGCTCAGGAGAACGAGAGGAGATCACATGGAATGGTATAAAATCCTTACAGAGTTCAGCGAGCTGGGTAGGGAGGCCATTTTCTCTCTCTGAGAAGTCTAGAACCAAGGGTCACGGTCTGAGACAATGGAGAGACTACTCCTCTCCATCCCCGGTGGACTCATTTATTCTCAGCTTCTTGTAACGTCTACTGGGACATTTCTCCCTCCAAACATAGGTGTGGCCACGGCAGAGTTCTTCCCCGATTAATTCACACAACCGGGAAGAATCCAGTTCCAGTCCCAGTGGAAGCTGACAGGATCCCTACTGCTCTCCAGCACCCTCCCTGATATCACTGAGTGAAACCGCTCGGTCCCCTCTTAACCCCTACCATTGCTATTCCGCTCCCCCCCCCCCCCCATATAGGCACTGGCTGCTCCCGTGCCTTCAGAGGAACCTCCTCCTCAGTCGTCCTCAAACCCTGAGTTCCCACAAGGATGTAACAACCTCCTCCCCTGCTGCAAGGTCCCGAGCAGATGCCTTTAACCCCGACCTGGTGGGCAAGACAGCCTTCTGGACCCACACTGGCAAACGCAGATGCTGCCATTCATTCTCCCTTCCCCGCGGTCCCCGATCACTCTTACATTGCTTTACCATGGCACTATGCTCAGATTCCTCGTCGTCCTTGTAGTCACTAACCTCATCCACTAGGGTAGGGCGGAAGTTCCTCCAACACCTCCTTCCCAGAACCGTGCAACTCACAGTGGCAGCCTTCCATTCATCAAAACATGCGCTGTGACTGACTTTGGAACATGGTCCAGGTACGTACCGTACTCCCTTCCTGTCGCAGCACGCCACGTCTGAATCCTAGACTCCATCTCACCTATTCTGAGCTAAAGTTCTTCAAGCTGGAGTCCCTCCTACTGCCTATCTCACCGGCTCCAACAAACTACAGACACAACAGTTCACGGAGTCACTCTTGTCTGTCCCGATTTCTTACTGATTGAATTCTTTCAGTATAAACCCGCACTGTTGCCTTTGCTGATTGAAGTCCACACTGCACAGAAACTTCGCTCCGCTGGGGCACTGCGCACTTTGCTAAAACGCACCAAAGATGACCAAGTTGTAAATTTTAATCGGCCATTGCTTGTACCATCCGTGTCCCGAGGACAGGTTTGTGCAGTGGAAGCGAGTGATCCACATTGAGTCCTTGCTGTATTGGGCTAGGAAGGAGACCAGCGATGCAGGATTTTGTTTTTATAACAATCCAGCAGATTTTGTGGTTATCATTACTGAGATCAGTAGTAGTTCAAGTTTATTGTTACTCAGCCATACACATGTACAGACAAACAGCTAAACGAAACACCGTTCCTCTGGGGCCAAGGTGCAAAACGCTGTACAGAGACACAGGCAGCACATATAGTTACAGTCAAGTACATAGTGTCACAAAATACTATTAGCTCAGGTCCCTGAATTGCTTGGCCTGCCGATGAACAGGTTGATACAAAGCGCAAGGTGCATGTTCGTGTAAGACAGCGTAATGTTGCAGGCATTATTATAATAAAACTATTTTGAAATTTCACCCTCTGATGTTAATGTAATAACTTTTCGAAATTGGACTTTATTCCTGAGACGTAGTTGTCTTCCCGGGTATGTGAATAGGCTCCGCAGAGAAGGACGAGTTGGACACAGTGGGGTGGTTCCCTGAGCAGACGGTCCAGTTCATCTGACAAAATGCCTCATCACCAGACCTCACCAACAGGCACCAAGACCTCGCCTGGCTGGCGGTGAGAGGGGCCCTCCCTGTCCGATCCCTCCTGTACGCCCGGAACGTCGTCTCCACACCCCTCTGCCCACGGGAGGACTGCAGAGAGGAGGAGTCGGTGACCCACCTCTTTGCACACTGTGGGTTCGCGGATAAGGTGTGGAGGAGGATGGAAGGGACAGTGTCACGCTTCATCCCCAGCAGCTGCGTAACAGAGGACTCTCTGATCTACGGGCTGTTCCCGGGGACGCACACCAAGACCAACATTTGGTGCTGCTGGCAGATCATCAACTCGGTGAAAGTCGCTCTTTGGTCGGCCCGAAACTTGATGGTCTACCAGCACACGGAGATGTCCGTGGGGGAATGCTGCCGACTGGCACATTCTCGGCTGCAGGAGTACGTGCTGAGGGATGCACTCAAACTCGGTGCAGCCACCGCAGGGGTCCGATGGGGAAGGTCCACAGTCTAGGGTTCTTCTCCCGCGGGAGTTTAGTGGTGTTGGGTGGGTGGGGGGGGGGGTGGTTGGGTGTATACCCTTCGAATGTAACTCTGAAAGAACAGAGTGGCACGTGGGTGGCGAAAAATGTGAAAATGTAAAGACTGTAATGGAAAACATTGTAAAGAATTGAAAGTCATTGAATTGTTTATTGTATATAATTTTATTTTTTGAATAAAGTCTATTTTGTTTAATAAAAAAACTGATGGAAGTGGTAGCAAAGATGGTGGTTTGCTACTGCTGTGTAACTGCCCCCATGGAGTCACTCGGCCGTAGGTAAAGTGAAATGAAGAGTCTTGAGTCAAACTGACAGGGGTGGGGTGGAAGTCTGCGACTGGACAGTAGTGTGGAGACAAATGGCAACGACAACAGTTGGAGTAAGAAAGTAACACAGTGAAGCCTCTGCTTGATTATTTTTTTAAATTAATCAAAATATACTTTATTCCAAATTAAAGTTATATACAATAACCATTCAAAGACTTTCAATTCTTTACAGTTGGTACCATTGCTGTCCTTACATTTTCAAAGTTCTAATGTTTTGCCACCCACGTGGCAGTTTGTTCTTTCATATTTACATTTAGGGGGAAAACCCCAACGCCCCTACCCCTCAACTCCCATGGGAGAAGGACCCTAGACTTTGGTCCTTCCCCACCGGGTCCTTGCGGTGGCTGCACCGAGTTTGAGTGCGTCCCTCAGCACGTACTCCTGCAGCCGAGAATGCGCCAGTCGGCAGCATTCCCCCACGGACATCTCCGTGTGCTGGTAGACCATCAAGTATCGGGCCGACCAAAGAGCGTCTTTCACCGAGTTGATGATCTGCCAGCAGCACCGGATGTTGGTCTCGGTGTGCGTCCCCGGGAACAGCCCGTAGATCAGAGAGTCCTCTGTTACGCAGCTGCTGGGGATGAAGCGTGACAACGCCTCTTGCACCCTCCTCCACATGATTAGTTACTTTAAGTGGAAGCAAATCCTTATTCTATCGTTCATTGGATTATCAGGGGAGAGCGCGAACGCAGTCCCCCACAACCACAAATTGTGCAGTCGAGTATCCCGCATTCGGGGATATCGCAGGCGTCAGCACACCCGGAGTGCAATGGGATAGCCTCGTCCTGGAACCTCGGCCTTCCTGATCACCGACGGTTCCCTGCCAGGTAAGTATGTTTGATCACACCTCCACGTGACGATCCAATCTTAAACCTTACTCTTTCAGTTAAAGCTGACACACCATTTCGGGAGATCCATGTCCGTAATTCTGCATTATCTTATTAAGCAAGAAGAAAACGTAGAAGTTCATTCTTACTTTCTGTTCTTCTTGGGCCGCAGCTGTAATTTTTTGCGTTAATTTGCTGCAAGTGCTAATTTGTATATTTGCCATACATGGAATCGTTGTATGTTGCTATTCTGAAAGCGACCACGAGGTGTCAGTGCAGGAGCAACAAGGAGGCTGGAAGGCTCAGAACGTGACGTTTACAGTATAACCCTTAAGATCAGAGTTAACAGTTGCTGATTGAATGCAATTCAGGATTTACAATGACATTCGTTATTTCAATATGGTGAGGCTGACAATGTCTCCACTAAGTTAAACTTCGGCATATCTGAATGCACAAACTCCTTTCCTCGGACAAAGCAATGAATAAGAATGCTCCCAAACCTTCTGGGGACAATAGATCCCACTTGCACCCAAAATTAATATGCCAACTCTCTGAGTGCGTAAATATCCCAACAGTCAACAGGTCAACTATGCCTGTGACCATGTTGGATGCGCTTGGCAAAGTGACAATACCAGTCTGGTCTGCAGGCATCCTTGAACTTGGTCAGAACGGTGCTAAACAAGATTTAAAGAGCAAACACGAGGAACTCTGCAGATGCTGGAAATTCAAACAACAACACACAGAAAATGCTGGTGGAACACAGCAGGCTAGGCAGCACCCTGCCTAGGATGCTGCCTAGCCTGCTGTGTTCTAAACAATATTTACTGGGTTTGATCCAGACCAATTAGCACAAGCATTAGAGCAAACACGAGGAAATCTGCAGATGCTGGAAATTCGAACAACACACACAAAATGCTGGTGGAAGGGTCTCGGCCAGAAACGTCGACAGCGCTTCTCCCTATAGAGGCTGCCTGGCCTGCTGTGTTCCACCAGCATTTTCTGTGTGTTGTTAGCATAAGCATTAGGTTTGTCTGAGGTAGATGAATGCACCGTATGGTCAAAAAGGATCTAGTCCGTGCCCGGCGTAAAATACAATTAAACTCTTCTCGGGCTTCCAGCCGGGTAAAGGTATCAATTACAACCGTCGTTTCGTTGACACACTCTGCCATAGTCATCAGGGATAATCCCCGGGCCTCTCCAGCCCGGTGGTATTTATACCCCGGCCGTGCGTTCCTCCCTCCTGGATACTCACACTTATACACACACACACTATAACATTAACAAAATATTACCCAGAAACGTATCCAGCCACTAATTAATTAAATGGGCAGATACATATGTTGGCACAGTTCCTCATATACATATACATACATGACATTCTCTCATTTTCAAACACTCGTGCACCATTTACAGTCACATGATGTCAGTCTTCCACCCTACCCCCTCTCCCCCACACACAGCTGCACTGCCGCGTATACATGGCCTTTATTTAACGCTCTTCTATCGAATTGTTCAGCCATATCCACTGTCCAACTGAGATTGGGCCAAACGTGCCCTCTCCGTTACTAGCATTCACACACAGTCGTGCTCTTCCATGTGAAACCTTCACGTGCGCACTTTTGCTCGCAATCTCAAATGCAGAATCTTTGTTGCAAACGTGGCCTCTCACGCCCACACGATCATAACGAGCGGTGCGCTCCCGACCACGTATCTGACTGCCAGCACTACCGCCATTTCGGGAGCGACCTGCGCCGGGAGCCGATGCTCCATCCGGCCGAGATGAGCGTCGTTGAGTTCTGCGGCCCGCTATAGTGTGCGTCCTGGAGTCAGATGCTAAACGTCGTCAGCCCAGGTGAGGTCCCAAAACAGCGGTCCAAGACTACCCTCCCGTTCCCTCAGACCGAAACTCCTCAGCCGATATGCTCTCCATCCGGATACGCATACAACTCAGTGCTACCTCGAGACATCCTCCCCTCTTACCTTTCCTCCCACCCTCCATCCTCCATCCGGGACCGTCGTCCCTCATTACGGACTCACAACTCCCGGGGATCCCATTCACGCCATCGGGATCAGGGACTCCATCAGGTCATCCGCCCGAGCAATTCACTCACCCCCTAACTGCGAAATCCTGTTGGTCGTCACTCCTTACTTGCTCTGCCTCCAACACTCAAACAATGTCTTCCGGCATCCCACTGTCTCTCCCGGAGAACACCTCGCCACTCCTTCCTAACACACCCTGACCTTACCTCTACAAACCTCTCCTTTACAACTGCCCCCACCACACCAAATTCCCAGGACCTACCATCCCATCCAGCCCGATACCGCTCATCACCAAACACGCTGTCCCTCCCCCATCCCACTAGTTCACCAAAGGCCCTATCTGCCACAACCCTACCCGTCACTGGACATCACCCCCTCTAAAACTCTCTTCCCTTCGTCCGGAAATCCCACAGACTCCCCACTCACCATCCGGTGTGAGTTATCTTTGACCGACCCCCATGATCGTCTTCCTCCGACGGCCTATACCACCCCTCAGCCGTCCGCGTGTAACTCCCTCCTACACCGGAACGTTTCAGAACGCGCGCCCGTCACCCCTCGGAACCCCATGACTGTTTCTGCACAGCAACCCCAGTCTCATTCGCACCATTCTCCCCTTGCCTTCCCGGAGATTCCTGTCCCGGTTCTCACTCTCTTACTTCACCTCCCACTTCCTCCTCTTGTCCTATCCTACCCCTTGCATCATCCTCCTTACCCCTCGGCCTCCGCCCTTTGCTCCAACCCCCGCCGCTCCGCTGTTGACCTTCCCCCTTCTTCCCACACCCAGTTCCGGCGCCGCCGACTCTGGACCCGGAGACGGCGAGCCCCTCTCTCATCCTGTCCAAGGCCCACACCATGGTGAAGAGGCGGATCAAGCTGCGGCAGGTGCCCGAGGGCGGCCGGAGTTTCACCTCCTGCGCCGCCGCGCTGACGCCTCAGCCATTCACTGATTCAATTTAAAATTGTGCATCGTTACTATGTGACGAAGCAGAGATTGTCTAAAATATTTCCTAATGTTGGTAGTTATTGTGATAGATGTAAAACTGAGACAGCTGCACTGACACACATGTTTTGGTCTTGTTCTACACTGAAACAGTTTTGGAAGTCAGTTTTTTCTACAATTTCCAAAGCACTTAAAATTAATTTACAACCTAACCAATTAACTGTGCTCTTTGGAATAATTCCTCAAAATATCCGCGGTATTTTTTTGTCTGACCAACATGTTTTTGTGTTTTTTACACTGATAGCTAAGAGGGCCATTCTGTTGAAGTGGAAGGATACATCAGCTCCCACTCTGTCACAATGGTTCTCTCAAGTGATGTTATGTCTTAGTTTGGAGGAAATTAGAAGTCGAACCTTCGAGCCTATGTTTGATTTTGAGAAAAGATGGTGTTCATTTGCTGGTTACTACCATTGGAGATAATTGATAGAATTCCTCCACGATCTATATTGTAAATTTTGGTGTAATTTTTTTTGCTGGCGGTTTGATGTTTATCTTTAGAAGCTTTCTGTATGACGCATGGCTCCGGGGTTGAACACCGAATGGGTCTTTTTCTCACTTTTTTCTTGCTTTAGTAGTTTTTTTTTCTTTTCTTCTTTTTTTGCGTCACCATACTTTTCAAACCTTAATATTCTTTTCTTCTCTCTTTTGAGACATTGTAAGTGTTACTTACATCGCTGTACTCTTGTTATTTTGGATAATAGTAATAAAAAGATTTGAAAAGAAGTAAGGCTTCGCCTCCGGAACCCAACACTGGGACGTGGAAGCTTCTTCCGCCTGGATCGTCGGCGCCGCCAAAGAGACGGCGGAGCGCACCGAGGACGTGCGCTCAGACACCCGATAACGGCTTCTGGACGGTCAGGCTGTGGAACGACAGGGTGCATTGCCCCCGGGACGGGCTAGCATCGGCCCACTCGTGCGCCAACGCCAAGCCCGAGCGGATCAGGATCTTCCTGGGCTACGAAAGGCGGCCGCTCTCCTTCTACGACGCCGGGTGGGACAGCAGATGTAAAGAAAATTCAGGGAGGAAAAGGATAATTTGAGTGAGTTACAAAAGGAGCATAGGGTCGAAAATACTGAAGTCATAAACATTGGCATCGACGCGGAATTTTTCTTTTAATGTCGGTGGTGCTGATGTTGAAAGGGATCAGACTGGCTTGTCCAGAGGAACTGAAAGTCACAGAACAAGCTTTCGATTGGGGAAATCGTTTATTAGTCGAGCTCTCAAGGAGATTGTAGTGTGGGATCACGGTGCATTACTGGAGTTACCCAGAGTCTTGCAGATCTCATCTCCAGAGAGGGAACGCAACGAAGAGGCGGGATGCAGGGATGGTAGGTTTGCTGAATGAGATTGTATCGACAGGAACTGCAGACCCTATAGGGATGAAGAGTAAAGATGAGATGTATTGATCAGAAGTACATGGGCACATACAGTGAAATACTTTGCTTGCGTCAAATCACATCAGAGAGGATTGTTCTCAGGGCAGCCAGCAAACGTCGCTACGTTCCGTCGCCAAAGGAGCATGTCCACAACATCCTAACCCTAACCCGTGCGTCATGGCGACGTGCGAAGTAACCGCAACACTCGGAGGAAACCTACGAGGTCACAAGGAGAATGTACAAACTCCTTACATACAGCGGCGAGAATTGAAACAGATCTCACAGGGGGAGCTTCAAAGGATTGTGCTAACCATTAAAGCTGCTCCATTTAACAGCTCAGGAGAAGGAGAGGAGATCACATGGAATGGTATAAAATCCTTACAGAGTTCAGCGAGCTGGGTAGGGAGGCCATTTTCGCTCTCTGAGAAGTCTAGAACCAAGGGTCACGGTCTGAGACAATGGAGAGACTACTCCTCTCCATCCCCGGTGGACTCATTTATTCTCAGCTTCTTGTAACTACTGGGACATTTCTCCCTCCAAACATAGGCATGGCCACGGCAGAGTTCTTTACCGATTAATTCACACAACCGGAAGAATCCAGTTCCAGTCCCAGTGGAAGCTGACAGGATCCCTGCTGCTCTCCAGCACCCTCCCTGATGTCACTGAGTGAAACCGCTCGGTCCCCTCTTAACCCTTACCATTGCTATTCCGCCCCCCCCCCATATGGACACTGGCTGCTCCCGTGCCTTCAGAGGAACCTCCTCCTCAGTCGTCATCAAACCCTGAGTTCCCACAAGGATATAACAACCTCCTCCCCTGCTGCAAGGTCCCGAGCAGATGTCTTTAACCTCGACCTGGTGGGCAAGACAGCCTTCTGGACCCACACTGGCAAACGCAGATGCTGCCATTCATTCTCCCTTCCCCGCGGTCCCCGGTCACTCTTACATTGCTTTACCATGGCACTATGCTCAGATTCCTCGTCGTCCTTGTAGTCACTAACCTCATCCACTAGGGCAGGGCGGAAGTTCCTCCAACACCTCCTTCCCAGAACCGTGCAACTCACAGTGGCAGCCTTCCATTCATCAAAACATGCGCTGTGACTGACTTTGGAACATGGTCCAGGTACGTACCGTACTCCCTTCCTGTCGCAGCACGCCACGTCTGAATCCTAGACTCCATCTCACCTATTCTGAGCTAAAGTTCTTCAAGCTGGAGTCCCTCTTACTGCCTATCTCTCCGGCTCCAACAAACTACAGACACAACAGTTCACGGAGTCACTCTTGTCGACCCGATTGCTTCCTGATTAAATTCTTTCAGTATAATCCCGCACTGTTGCCCTTGCTGATTGATGTCCACACTGCACAGAAACTTCGCTCCGCTGGGGCACTGCGCACTTTGCTAAAACGCACCAAAGATGACCAAGTTGTACATTTTAATCGGCCATTGCTTGTACCATCCGTGTCCCGAGGACAGGTTTGTGCAGTGGAAGCGAGTGATCCACATTGAGTCCTTGCAGGTATTGGGCTAGGAAGGAGACCAGCGATGCAGGATTTTGTTTTTATAACAATCCAGTAGATTTTGTGGTTATCATTACTGAGATCAGTAGTAGTTCAAGCTTATTGTTACTCAGCCATACACATGTACAGACAAACAGCTAAACGAAACACCGTTCCTCTGGGGCCAAGGTGCAAAACGCTGTACAGAGTCACAGGCAGCACATATAGTTACAGTCAAGTACATAGTGTCACAAAATACTATTAGCTCAGGTCCCTGAATTGCTTGGCCTGCCGATGAACAGGTTGATACAAAGCGCAAGGTGCATGTTCGAGTAAGACAGCGTAATGTTGCAGGCATTATTATAATAAAACTATTTTGAAATGTCACCCTCTGATGTTAATGTAATAACTTTTCGAAATTGGACTTTATTCCTGAGACGTAGTTGTCTTCCCGGGTATGTGAATAGGCTCCGCAGAGAAGGACGAGATGGACACAGTGGGGTGGTTCCCAGAGCAGACGGTCCAGTTCATCTGGCAAAATGCCTCATCGCCAGACCTCAGCAACAGGCACCAAGACCTCGCCTGGCTGGCGGTGAGAGGGGCCCTCCCAGTCCGATCCCTCCTGTACGCCCGGCACTTCGTCTACACACCCCTCTGCCCACGGGAGGACTGCAGAGAGGAGGAGTCGGTGACCCACCTCTACACACTGTGTGTTCGCGAAGAGGGTGTGGAGGAGGATAAAAGGGCTGGTGTCACGCTTCATCCCCAGCAGCTGCGTAACAGAGGACTCTCTGATCTACGGGCTGTTCCCGGGACGCACAGCGAGACCAACATCCGGTGCTGCTGGCAGATCATCAACTCGGTGAAAGACGCTCTTTGGTCGGCCCGAAACTTGATGGTCTACCAGCACACGGAGATGTCCGTGGGGGAATGCTGCCGACTGGCACATTCTAGGCTGCAGGAGTACGTGTTGAGGGATGCACTCAAACTCGGTGCAGCCACCGCAGGGATCCGATGGGGAAGGTCCACAGTCTAGGGTTCTTCTCCCGCGGGAGTTTAGTGGTGGTGGGTGGGTGGGGGGGGGGGGGGGGGGGTTGGGGGTATACCCCCTGAATGTAACTCTGAAAGAACAGAGTGGCACGTGGGTGGCGAAAAGTGTGAAAATGTAAAGACAGTAATGGAAACCATTGTAAAGAATTGAAAGTCATTGAATTGTTTATTGTATATAATTTTATTTAAGAATGAAGTTTATTTTGTTTAATAAAAAAACTGATGGAAGAGGCAGCAAAGATGGTGGTTTGCTACTGCCGTGTAACTGCCCCCACGGAGTCACTCGGCCGTAGGTAAAGTGAAATGAAGAGTCTGGAGTCAAACTGTCAGGTGTGGGGTGGAAGTCTGCGACTGGACAGTAGTGTGGAGACAAATGGCAACGACAACAATTGGAGAAAGAAAGTAACACAGTGAAGCCTCTGCTTGATTATTTTTTTAAAATTAAACAAAATATACTTTATTCCAAATTAAAGTTATATACAATAACCATTCAAAGACTTTCAATTCTTTACAGTTGGTACCATTACTGTCCTTACATTTTCAAAGTCCTAATGTTTTGCCACCCACGTGGCAGTTTGTTCTTTCATATTTACATTTAGGGGGTATACCCCCAACCCCCGACCCCTCAACTGCCACGGGTGAAGGACCCTAGACTGTGGTCCTTCCCCACCGGGTCCTTGCGGTGGCTGCACCGAGTTTGAGTGCGTCCCTCAGCACGTAGTCCTGCAGCCGAGAATGTGCCAGTCGGCAGCATTCCCCCACAGACATCTCCGTGTGCTGGTAGACCATCAGGCTTCGGGCCGACCAAAGAGCGTCTTTCACCGAGTTGATGATCTGCCAGCAGCACCGGATGTTGATCTCGGTGTGCGTCCCCGGGAACAGCCCATAGATCAGAGAGTTCTCTGTTACGCAGCTGCTGGGGATGAAGCGTGACACTGCCCCTCTTCTTCTATCGTTCATTACATCATCAGGGGAGAGCGCGAACGCAGTCCCCCACTACCACAAATTGTGCAGTCGAGTATCCCGCATTTGGGGATATCGCAGGCGTCAGCACACCCGGAGTGCAATGGGATAGCCTCGTCCTGGAACCTCGGCCTTCCTGATCACCAACGGTTCCCTGCCAGGTAAGTATGTTTGATCACAGCTCCACGTGACGATCCAATCTTAAACGTTACTCTTTCAGTTAAAGGTGACACACCATTTCGGGAGATCCATGCCTGTAATTCTGCATTATCTTATTAAGCAGAAGAAAACGTAGAAGTTCGTTCTTACTTTCTGTTCTTCTTGGGCCGCAGCTGTAATTTTTTGCGTTAATTTGCTGTAAGTGCTAATTTGTGTATTTGCCATACATGGAATAGTTGTATGTTGCTATTCTGAAAGTGACCACGAGGTGTCAGTGCAGGAGCAACAAGGAGGCTGGAAGGCTCAGAACGTGACGTTTAGAGTATCACCCTGAAGATCAGAGTTAACAGTTGCTGATTGAATGCAATTGAGGATTTACAATGGCCTAATTTATTTCAATAAGGTGAGTCTCCACAAAGATAAACTTCGGCATCTCTGAATGTACAAACTCCTTTTCTCGGACAAAGCAATGCATAAGAATGCTCCCAAACCTTCTGGGGACAATAGCTCCGACTTGCACCCAAAATTGATATGCCAACTCTCTGAGGTCACTGTGCGACCACCGAGCACAGATGCCAACTTCAGGAGGAATGTCAATACCACTGGGACCTGCGGGGGCACGGGAGAGTGGGGAGGGGGTGTTGTGGGAAACAGAGGGAGTCCTTGAGCGAGATTCGGTGCTGTAGTACTGATGTATTTGTGTATGTGAGGAAGGGCGGCAGCAGGGTTGGGGGTGGGGGGCGGAGGCGGTTACTCGCACTAATGGTGAATACTTGGAGCATTAATTGTGCTTGATTTTGATTTATGTGGGAAATCAAGAACATCGTTCAAACGTGAGATTGTGCGCCAGAGCCGTGTTTCCAAACCGAAGTGAAACAGTTTGGCTCGATCAGTGAGGCGAATCTGACGAACAGGATGTGTGTGTGTGTGTGTGTGTGTGTGTGTGTGTGTGTGTGTGTGTGTGTGTGTGTGTGTGTGTGTGTGTGTGTGTGTGTGTGTGTGTGTGTGTGTGTTTGTGTGTGTGTGTGTGTATACATGTTCACGTGTGCGAATATATGAAAGTATGACAGTGAGCGGGTGCAGAGTGCATGTACAGATGGCAGCGTGCTGAAGTCCGGGAGCGGATTTAACTCATTTAATGATTGTGTGAGTGCAGCTTTACGTGTGAGTGTGTGCGGTCGTCATTACGCACATGCATACTCACACTTACACACATACTGTAATATTAGCGAAATGTTACCTAGAAACGTATCCAGCCTCTGAACGAGAACATAGAACCACAGAACATTACAGCACAGAAACAAGCCTTTTGGCCCTTCTTGGCTGTGCCGAAACATTTTTCTGCCTAGTCCCACTGACCTGCACCTGGCCCATATCCCTCCATGCCCCTCTCATCCATGCACCTGTTCAAGTTTTTCTTATATGTTAAAAGTGAGCCCGCATTTACCACTTCATCTGGCAGCTCATTCCACACTCCCACCACTCTCTGCGTGAAGAAGCGCCCCCCCATGTTCCCTTTAAACTTTTCCCCTTCACCCCTAACCCATGTCCTCTGTTTTTTTCCCCTCCCCTGGCCTCAGTGGAAAAAGCCTGCTTGCATTCACTCTATCTATACCCATCATAATTTTATAAACCTCTATTAAGCCTCCCCTCATTCTTCTTTGCTCCAGGGAATAAAGTCCTAATCTATTCAACCTTTCTCTATAACTCCCGGCAACATCCTTGTAAACCTTCTCTGCACTCTTTCAACCTTATTAATATCCTGCACAATACTCCAAATTCAGCCTCACCAATGCCTTATACAACCTCAGCATAACATTCCAACTCTTACACTCAATACTTTGATTTATAAAGGCCAAAGTACCAAAAGCTCTCTTTACTACCTTATCTAACTACCCTATCCACTTTTAGGGAATTTTGTATCTGTATTCCTAGATCCCTCTGTTCTACTGCACTCCTCAGTGCCCTACCATTTACCTTGTATGTTCTACCGTGGTTTGTCCTTCCAAAATGCAATACATCACTCTTGTCTGTATTAAACTCCATCTGCCACTTTCAGCCCATTTTTCCAGGTTGTCCAAATCCCTCTGCAAGCTTTGAAAACCTTCCTCACTGTCCACTACACCTCCAATCTTTGTATCATCAGCAAATTTGCTGATCCAATTTACCACATTATCATCCAAATCATTGATATAGATGACAAATAACAATGGATCCAGCACTGATCCCTGTGGCACACCACTAGTCACAGGCCTCCACTCAGAGAAGCAATCCTCCACTACCACTCTTTGACTTCTTCTATTGAGACAATGTCTAATCCAATTTACAGCCTCACCATGTATACCTAGCGACTGAATCTTCCTAGCTAACAATTGGAAAAAATAACACAGCAAAAGTATTCAACATGATCAGCTCCCAGGAATGCAGACCTCTGATTGGTGAGTTATTTGAAGTCAAAGTAGCGCCTTATTCTGTCTCTCTTGACATCATCAGGGGAAGCACAACCGCAGTCCCCCACTACCACAAAAGAGTATCCCGCATTTGGGGATATCGCAGGCTTCAGCACACCCGAAGTGCAATGGGATTTTTTTCTCAAATATACTTTATTTATAAATATTACAAAATAAAATGAATACAAAAACTATTCGTTGACTCTGAGTCCTTATTCACTAAATAAAATTATCTACAATAAATCATGCGTTCACTCTCCGTCCTCCCGCAGGTGACAGGTGGCTCGCAGGAGGCAGTGGTCAGAGAAGAACACCGGCGTGACGTGGGTGGTTCTGACCGTGAGGGGCTCTGACAGGAAGAGGAAGTCGATCCGGGAGCGGGCTGAGCCGTCCGGTCGTGTCCAGGTGGTTTGCGGCAGCGCTGCACCTGTGGGGTCGCCAAAGGCGTCGCGCAGCTTGGCTGTCTTTACCGTATCCATCAGGAGTCTGGAGGTACTGTCCAGCCTGCCGTCGGCGCCGCCGGATCGTCCAGCCGCATCAATGGTGGGGTTGAAGTCTCCGGCCAGAACGACGGGCCGGGACGCCACCAGCAGCGGTGGGAGCCGCTCGCTCCGCACGGGGGAGGCGTACATGTTGATCAGCCGGAGCGGAGTGTTTCGGTAACTTCCTGTCATCTATCACGCAGGTCTTAGACGACGGCAAGCGGGAGAGTCTGGAGCAGCCGCTGACCCTGAACGGGCTGACTGGCTCCGTCTGTTCCTTTGAGTCGGGTAAGACTCCCGGAAGCGACGGTTTACCGGTCGGGTTGTATTCGGCTCTGTGGAACCGGATGGGCCCCGACCTGCTGGAAGTGTACAACGCTACGCTCCTGGCAGGCAGCGTGTCAGAATCCATGAGGAAGGGCATCGTCACCCTCATATACAAGCAGAAGGGGGAGAGGGAAGACATTAGAAATTGGAGGCCAATCTCACTCCTGAATGTGGACTACAAGATCCTGTCCAAGGCTATCGCCAACAGGGTCAAGTCTGCACTGGAGCAGCTGATCCACCCGGACCAAACCTGTGCTGTACCGGGCAGGAAGATCTCAGACAACCTCGCGCTGCTGAGGGACACCATCGCCTACGTGCAGGACAGGGGGGTGGACACCTGCCTGGTCAGCTTGGACCAGGAGAAAGCCTTCGACAGGATATCGCACACGTACATGGCGGATGTACTCTCCAAAATGAGATTTGGGGAGGGAATCCGGAATTGGATCAGACTGCTCTAAACGGACATCTGTAGCGCAGTCCAGGTCAACGGGTGGGAAACAGACAGCTTCCCCATCAGGTCTGGAGTCAGGCAGGGCTGCCCTCTCTCCCCTGTCTTGTTCGTGTGCTGCATAGAACCCTTTGCCGAAGCCATCAGGAGGGATGGGGGCATAAGAGGGGTGACGCTGCCAGGCAGCGGAGGGACACAAGTCAAAACCTCCCTGTATATGGACGACGTCACCATCTTCTGCTCCGATCCGAGGTCAGTTCGCAGGCTGATCGGCATCTGCGAACAGTTCGAGCAGGCGTCGGGGGCCAGGGTCAACCGCACGAAGAGCGAAGCCATGCTCTTCGGCAACTGGCCCGACCGATACAGCGTCCCCTTCACCATCAGGGCTGATCACCTGGAGGTGTTGGGGATCTGGTTCGGAGGGGCCGAGGCGTGCAACAAGAACTGGCGGGAGCGGACTGCCAATGTGAAACAGAAACTGGGGCTGTGGGGAGGGCGCTCCCTATCGATAGCGGGCAAGAACCTGGTCATCAGGTGTGAGGTGCTCTCAGGGCTGCTGTACTTGGCGCAGGTGTGGCCAGTCCCCCGCTCCGTCAGCTCGGAAATCACCCGAGCCGTCTTCAGATTCGTCTGGAGATCCAAGATGGAGCGGGTCAGGCGGACCACCATGCACAAGTCCCTGGACAACGGGGGAAAAACGTCCCCAATGTCGCCCTCACCCTGATGGCCAGCTTCGTGTGTGGCTGCATCAGGTTGTGTGTGGATCCCAGGTACGTGGGCACCAAGTACCACTACGTGCCCAGGTTCTACCTGTCGCCCTGGCTACGAAGGATGGGTCTGGCCCCTTTCCCGCGCAACACCCCTGTCAGCTGGTCGTTGCCGCCATACCTGTCCTTCGTAGAGAAGTTCTTTCAGGTCAACGCCTTTGACCACAGGGCCATCAGGCAGTGGTCAGCACGTAAGGTCCTGCAGGCACTGCAGGAGAAGGACGAGATGGACACAGTGGGGTGGTTCCCTGAGCAGACTGTCCTGAAACTTGATGGTCTACCAGCACACGGAGATGTCCGTGGGGGAATGCTGCCGACTGGCACATTCTCGGCTGCAGGAGTACGTGCTGAGGGACGCACTCAAACTCGGTGCAGCCACCGCAAGGGGCCCGGTGGGGAAGGACCACAGTCTAGGGTTCTTCTCCCGCGGGAGTGCTGGAGGGGTGGGCGTGGTGTACACCCCTCAACAAGGGAATGTAAATATGGAATAACAGAGTGCCACGTGGGTGGCGAAAAGTGTGGGAACGTTAAGACTGTAATGGAAACAGTTGTAAAGGACTGAGAGTCATTGAATGGTTTATTGTACATAATTTTATTCTTTAATTGGAGTCTGGAGGTCAGCACGGGAGTCGCTGTGCAGCCACCGAGCACAGATGCCAGCCTCAGGAAGAATGGCAATAGCAGCCCTGGGACCTGCGGGCTGAGGGGCGGGGTGCTTGACGACCCCCAGAATAACTGTCCTATGGAATGGGTTTACAAAACCGATTGGCCCAACCGGCTTAGGCGGACGTGGGTGGAGGAGTTTCAGCCGGAGAGGAATCTGAATGGGAAGGAAGATGTGAAGAGACTTCATAGAGGAAAAGGGTCAGATGAGGGTATGGCAATGTGGAAAATACTGAAGCCAACCATATTGGGATATATATTTTAAAGCGGTGAAAGGGATCGGATTGCGTTTGTCCGGAAAACTTGAAGCCACATAACAGGAATCTCAAAAGTTCTAGTAGCCGTTCCCAAGGAAAATTGCGTATGGAATCAAGGAATTATCCAGAGCCTTGGAGACCTCATGTCCAGAGAGGGAACGCCGCGAAGAGACTGATCCAGGGATGCTGGGGTTGGCTAAATTAATTGTATAGTCAGGGACTGCAGAATCTATGGAGATGAAGATTAAAGATGAGATTTACTTGTCACAGATACATTGACACATGCAGTGAAATGCGTCGTTTGCGTCAAATCACATCAGAGAGGATCGTGCTCAGGGCAACTGGCAACTGTCGCAACACAGCATATTCTCAGTTTACTAGTAAGCCTTTGCGAGGAACCCGGAACACTAGGCGGTCACAAGAACATACAAACTTCTTACAGATAGCGGGAATTGAAACGGATCTAACACAGAGGCTGGTTGGATGCGGGGAGGATGCCATCCAGCCCGTACCTAACATCAAATGAAGTGTTTTGATGGAAAATTCCGTCGTCGAAAATGCGGAACCGAATAAAGTAAAGCTCTGCGGAAGGGATTGACGGCAAAAACAATTATACGGGTTTATTCACGAAATCTACATTTCTTCACATTATCAGGGGAGAGCGCGAACGCAGTCCCCCACTACCACAAATTGTGCAGTCGAGTATCCCGCATTTGGGGATATCGCAGGCGTCAGCACACCCGAAGTGCAATGGGATAGCCTCGTCCTGGAACCTCGGCCTTCCTGATCACCAACGGTTCCCTGCCAGGTAAGTATGTTTGATCACAGCTCCACGTGACGATCCAATCTTAAACGTTACTCTTTCATTTAAAGGTGACACACCATTTCGGGAGATCCATGTCCGTAATTCTGCATTATTTTATTAAGCAGAAGAAAACGTAGAAGTTCATTCTTGCTTTCTGTTCTTCTTGGGCTGCAGCTGTAATTTTTTGCGTTAATTTGCTGCAAGTGCTAATTTGTATATTTGCCATACATGGAATCGTTGTATGTTGCTATTCTGAAAGTGACCACGAGGTATCAGTGCAGACGCAAGAAGGTCACAAGTCAAGTCAAATCAAAACAAGTTTAGTGTCATTTCGACCATAAACTGCTGCACAGTACAAAATAATCAACGTTTCTCCAGGAGCCTGGTGCTACATGAAACAACACAAAACTACACTAGACTATGTGAGACAGCACAAGGCTACATTAGACTACGTAAAACAAAATAAAAACTGCACTAGACTACAGACCTACACAGGACTACATAAAGGGCACAAAACAGTGCAGGGCAGTACAATAATTAATAAATAAGACAATAGTCACAGTAGAGGACAAATTACAATATAATAATAAATGATGTAGATGTCAGTCTGGACTCTGAGTATTGAGGAGTCTGATGGCTTGGAGAAAGAAACTGTTGCACAGTCTGGCCGTCAGAGCCCGAAATCTTTGGTACCTTTTGCCAGACGGCAGGAGGGAGACGAGTTTGTAGGAGGGGTGCGTGGAGTCCTTCACCATACCGTTAGCTTGCTGGTGCAGCGGGTGGTGTAAATGTCTGTAATGGCGGGAAGAGAGACTTGTCACGTGTCACAGATACATTGACACATGAGTGAAATGCGTCGTTTGCATCAAATCGCATCAGAGAGGATTGTGGTCAGACCAGCCTGCAAATGTCGCGACGTTCCGAAGCCTACATAGCATATCCACAGCTTACTAACCCTAACCCTAACCCGTATGTCTTTGAGACGTGCGAAGAAACCGGAACACTCGGAGGAAACCTACGTGGTCACAAAGAGAACGTATGAACTGCTTACAGACGGCGGAGGGAATTGAAACCCGCTCTTCCAGCTGGTGCTGTAATGCGCAGGGATAACCATTGAAGGCGCGCCACTTCAGAGTTCCGAAGAACGAGAGGCGATCTCATGGAGACATATAACATCCTTACAGATGTGGGGTGTAAGGTATCCTTGTCCGAGGAGCCTAGAACTAGGGGTCATGGTCCCAGTTGTTTTGGTTACTGTCCCCACCCCCACGCCCGTTGGACTAATTTATTCTCAGCCTCCTGTAACGTCCAGAGGGACATCCCTCCCTCCAGTCTTAGGGATAGCCACAGCGGAGATCTTTTCCAATTATTCCATAAGGTGGAAGAAAATTCTGGTTAAAATATCTGAGTTGTTAACTCCTTTTATTAGTAATATGCCTACTGTTGGCCTTAGTGTATAACACAGCTGCGGAAACAAGATTTTTTAAAAACAAAATATACTTTATTCAAAAATAAAATTAGGTACAATAAACTATTCAATGACTCTCAGTCCTTTACAAATGTTTCCATTACAGTCTTTACATTCCCACACTTTTGCCACCCAGGTGACACTCTGTTATTCCATATTTACATACAGTGGTTTGGGGGTATACACCCCGCCACCCACCCCTCAACTGCCACGGAAGAAGGACCTTAGACTGTGGTCCTTCCCCACCGGGCCCTTGCGGTGGCTGCACCGAGTTTGAGTGCGTCCCTCAGCACGTACTCCTGCAGCCGAGAATGTGCCAGTCGGCAGCATTCCCCCACGGACATCTCCGTGGGCTGGTAGACCATCAAGTTTCGGGCCGACCAAAGAGCGTCTTTCATCGAGTTGATGATCTGCCAGCAGCACCGGATGTTGGTCTCGGTGTGCGTCCCCGGGAACAGCCCGTAGATCAGAGAGTCCTCTGTTACGCAGCTGCTGGGGATGAACCTCGACACTGTCCCTTCCATCCTCCTCCACACCTTCTCCGCGAACCCACAGTGTGCAAAGAGGTGGGTCACCCGACTCCTCCTCTCTGCAGTCCTCCCGTGGGCAGAGGGGTGTGGAAACGACGTCCCGGGCGTACAGGAGGGATTGGACTGGGAGGGCCCCTCGCACCGTCAGCCAGGCGAGGTCTTGGTGCCTGTTGGTGAGGTCTGGCGATGAGGCATTTTGCCAGATGAAACTGGACAGTCCTGCACTGGGAACCACCCCACTGTGTCCATCTCGTCCTTCTCCTGCAGTGCCTGCAGGACCTTATGTGCTGACCACTGCCTGATGGCCCTGTGGTCAAAGGCGTTGACCTGAAAGAACTTCTCTACGAAGGACAGGTATGGCGGCAACAACCAGCTGACAGGGGTGTTGCGCGGGAAAGGGGCCAGACTCATCCTTCGTAGCCAGGGCGACAGGTAGAACCTGGGCACGTAGTGGTACTTGGTGCCCACGTACCTGGGATCCACACACAACCTGATGCAGCCACACACGAAGCTGGCCAACAGGGTGAGGGCGACATTGGGGACGTTTTTTTCCCCCGTTGTCCAGGGACTTGTGCATGGTGGTCCGTCTGACCCGCTCCATCTTGGATCCCCAGACGAATCTGAAGACGGCTCGGGTGATTTCCGAGCTGAAGGAGCGGGGGACTGGCCACACCTGCGCCAAGTACAGCAGCCCTGAGAGCACCTCACACCTGATGACCAGGTTCTTGCCCGCTCTTCGTGCGGTTGACCCTGGCCCCCGACGCCTGCTCGAACTGTTCGCAGATGCCGATCAGCCTGCGAACTGACCTCGGATCGGAGCAGAAGACGGTGACGTCGTCCATGTACAGGGCGGTTTTGACTTGTTGAAGGTTATAAATTGTAGGGAGGACCCTGTGGCCTGTCAAGTGCCTGACAATTAAAAAGTGGGTCTAGTTTTCGTTCACATGTCTGGTAAAACAAATTGTACTTTTTTGTACTTTAATGAATTATTGGATCCAAAGATTTAATGAACCTTCTATATATATCACAAAAAAAAAGACTCACCATTTGCCCTGTGTTCTTAGCACGCTTGCAACAATTTACCTTGGTTTCAAGGATGTTCTAACAACCTATCTCTGCGTGTTGTCGTCAGAAAAGAGACCGTCATTGGCATTTTCGTGGGAATTGAGAAGACGCACAGGATTGACTCTTTATTCAATCTTTGACTGATGTAATTGACTGTCTGTGTGCATGCATGTATACAAAGGGCGTGACCATTGTTCTTTGGAAGACCTGACCATCACACCGTTAGCGAGTCATTCTTCCCTTATACATGAATGAAGGTATTCCTTACCTTCGTCACTTCGAAGTCCGTGTCCAATTCATTGGTGACCAATCTTCATTGAATTTCTTTAGCAAATTAATTTTGCGAACAATACACCATAGGAAGAATCTTGTTCAAACCCCAGTGGAAGCTCACTGGATCGTAACTCCTCTCCACCAACCCCCCACCCCCCCCCCCGCCCCAAACTTATCACTCACCCGAACTTCCTTGTTCCCAGGTAACATGTCCCTTCCCGTGTCCCCCCACCCCCATTTGGACCTTGGGACTCCCATTCCTTCAGATGATCCTCTTTAAGTTTTAGGACTCCCCTCCATAAGAATTTAGCCACTTCCTCTCCTCCTGCATGACCGATATTTTTAACCCCGGCACCGGGCGGGCAACGCAACTTTCGGGACCCGCACAGGCATCTGCAAACACTGTCACTAATTTTCTCTAACCTGCAGTCATCGATCTCTCTTACACTGTTTTACCTTGATGCTATGCTCAGACTCCACACCCTTCATTTACTGACTACCCTGATCCACTAGGGCAGGGCTGAAGTTCCTCCAAAAGCTCATAGTCTGCACCCTCCTGTTCATCAGAACGTACGTCGTTACTGCGTTGTGGAACAGCACCCTCTTGACCCCAGGTCCATTGACGTCCATACCGGTTAGCCTGCCTCCATTCCTCCTGTAGTCCACAACCAGCTCCTTTGTCTTCGTGACATTGAGGGAGAGGTTGTTTTCTTGATCACTCAAGAGAAATTGAAGACAGTCTTATATTAGCAGACACTTATCAGGTTGCCACAAGAAGGTGGAGACTACAGCCCAGAATTCAACAAAGGAGGATCAAAAATGGTAAAGGAAAGCAAAGAAGAACTGAGAACAGAGCAACAAGAAACTTCAAAACTGCATCCAAGACTCACCGCATTTCCGATGAATATGTTTGATTGAAACAATGGCTCTGATTTCCTTGTCTGATCTGCACTTAACGTTTGTCAGCTTCTGCAATTTTTCTTTCAATTTTCATTTACTTATCAGTAAGTGATTAGGTTTCTTCTCTACAGAGCAGAAACAAGCAAATTTACAATGTCACTTAAGAAATCTGAATCAGTTTTGATATTGTTACGATACAGCAACAATGAATATAGAATTGAGGCAGGTTTTTTTATAAACAAACTTTTATTAAACTCGGCTCAATAGAAATGAAAAGAAAACAAACGACTAACTTAACTGGAAGTTAACTGCTATATGTCAACTCTGACAGTACTTAAAGCGATAGATGCGAACACAGTTCTTAAAGTGATAAATGCAAAAGGCCAAATGATTTATGCAATCAATTAGGAGAGACTTCCCTGAAGTACCAAATTCCTCGACGACGTGACATTACTGCTGATCCCAGCTGGCATATGCCTTGCCCGAAATACTCACAATGAAGAAAATAAAAACAGCTGGAAGGAACTGACCTTTTCCTTGGTGAATAACACTGCACCCAACCCTTTCTGCTATCACAAGGCAGGGGGCTATCTTGGATGCAGGTTACTATTTCCTGAACGAAGAGCCAGTAAGGTCGATCCTGTATTAAACCGCCGATGACACCAACTTTACTCGATCTTTGGGTTTCTGTACTTCGGTAAATCTTCACTCTCCAATACTTGGACTTCAGAATTAAATCGAAGATACATCAAACATAATTGGCAGTAATTTTCAAAACTGCTGGCACAACGATAAAGTAACTTACAGTAAGAATTAAAACTCCACTTTAAAACAAAACTGTATCATGAAACCAAATATGCAGCATGACGGAGTAATGGACAACTTAAACGATGTCCCAACAAAAACTCTTGCATCACAGCAGGCTTTCCCCGTTTTACACCTGTTGGAACAAGCCATCACATGACCTCACACTGGCAGGGAAATTACATCATGTGACCTCACACTGGCGGGAAAATACATCACCCCACCATCACAAGACCATTACATCATGCTCACCAGATACTCAATTACATCATGGTCATAAGACAGTCACAAGATACCCACAGGGTATGTAACAATATAAATGGCATATGTCATTAAATTTGTCCTTTCGTGGCAGCAGTACAAAATAAAACATTTATAAATTACTATAAGAAACATACATTAAACAGGTAGTGCAAAAAGAGAACAAAAATGTAGTGAGATAGTTTACATGGGTTCATTGTCGATTCAGAAATCTGATGGTGGAGAGAAGCAAGCTATTGTTAAAACATTGAGTGTGTGCCTCCCTGATGATAAAAATTAGAAGAGGGCATGTCCTGGGATATCGGTGGTCCTTAATGTTGGACCCTGCCTTTGAGTGGCATTATTTTTCACAGATGTCCTCAGTGCTGGGTGGCATGTGCCGATGATGGAGCTTGCTGAGTCTGCAACCTTCTTCATCTCCTGTGCAATTTCCCCTCCAAACCAGATGGTGACACAACCAGTCAGAATACTCTCCACTGTACATCTGTAGAAATTTGCTGGAGTCATTAGTGACGTACTAAATATCCTCAAATTCCCAATGAAATATAGCTGTTGTTGTATTTTCTTTGCCAATTAATTTGTTGTGTCCAGGATAGATCTTCAGAGATGTTGACACCCAGGAACTTGAAGTTGCTAACCCTTTCTACGCTGATGTCTCAATGAGGACTCGTGTGTGTTTCCTTGACTGCCCTTGCTGGAAGTCCACAATCAATTCCTTGGTCTTACTGATGTTGAGTGGAAAGTTGTTGCAACGCCACTTAACC